>NC_135503.1:48286261-48586261 GCF_052857255.1 Amblyomma americanum | reverse complement strand
CCTCATTGGGACGTAAAGAAATGGTAGCGAATGCTATATCAAAGGTCACATTAAAGCCTGCCTTTTAAGTCCGCATTATTAAAATTCACACTGAACAGCTCCTGCTCATGCAACAGAATCTCGATGATATGGGTCTGATGAGGTCACAATAAAATTCATGTTATCAAATCACATCATATACCATACCATATCATATATCATATATATCATATCATATGTCATATCGCATATCATATCATAACAAAATCCAATGCAAAAGCACTGGAAATGCATTAATGCTTGAGGGTGCAGTTGCGGCTCGCATGTTTGTATCCTCTGTAGTGGTGCGAGAATGTTCGGAACATCCAAAATTCTGGCCATTGTGCATAATGCACTCCGGCCAGAGAATTTTCGAAATTTGTATTTACCATGTTCCTATCATCAAGATTCTACCATAGCCTGGACTTGCAGATTGACTGATTTAACTAAACAAACTGCATATAGAAAGCTGGGAAAGTAAGTTTAGAAATGGCACCACACCCAAGAAACAGCAACAGAAAATAACACAAGCTGGAAAGAGATGCCAAGAGCAGAAGGCTTATGCAGAAATTTGGCGAGATAAAGGCAATAGTAATGATGCAACGCGGCACTGCCAGCCCGTGCAATGTGCCCATATAAGTTGCTGTGGCGCCTCGAAGATTCCTTTATACATGTGGCCATTCTATCATGTATTACTGTTGCATTTTGACTTAAATGGTTCTAATGTACTTTACATTTATGGATCAAATTAACCAAGGCGTTTTCTTGCATAGAAATCTGCAGGTGACTCTGAGGATCCTTGATCACAATCAAAGTGAAACGTGATGACTGAAGATTAATGGAAACAACGGTAACCTAAAAACATCTATACCATTTTATCACGCCATCAAAAGTTCAGTCACTGAAGCCAAGGAATCAACTGGTCATGAACATATTAAGGCAAGCTGACTGCAGCAGAATGAGTGCCTTGAACATTAGAAGCAAACACATAAAATTTCGTGCCATTCAGCAAGCAGCGAGCCCAGAATAACAGTAATTATCAGCACCCTTCCATTTGAACTGCTCACAGTTCCAAAGCCGCTGCGGTGGCTCAGTAGTTATGGCGTGCCTGCTGACCCGAAAGACGTGGGTTTGATCCCGGCTGTGGCAGTCGAATTTCGATGAAGGCGAAATTCTAGAGGCCCATGTATTGTGCGATGTCAGTGCATGTTAAAGAGCCTCAGGTGGTCGAAATTTCCGGAGACCTTCACTACGGCGTCTCTCATTGCCTGAGTCGATTTGGGGCGTTAAACCCCCACAAACCATAAACCAAGCTCATAGTTCCAAACGCAAGCCCACAATCACAGTGTACGTAATGTAAAATCAATACCTCGTTCACTTATACAAAATGAACATTACCATTGTTTAGACAAGACAAAGAAATACAAGTTATGTATATCAAATGCCACTAAAAGGAATAGAAACCTTACATCTGTATTAGTGCTTTGTGCATGTTACCAAGTTGTATTATTTGGTAAAGGATGCCTTGTTTGCAACTTTTGCACAACAACAATGCAGTTACCACTTCATCTAGGGAGTCATGGCAGGTTTTCCAGATTGTGTCGATTATGCAATAAATTATTTCTAGTCAAAAAGCTGTTTTTGGTTCCTTTCATGTGCAAAGCTTTCCGAGTTGAAGCAGGTTATGCAGAAAATAACTAGCATGTTCGAGCAAGAGGCATTGCCAGTTAGCCACAGGCATAATTTATGAAAACAATGTCATCAGCAGCTAAAACTAAGTTTACTTTCATGCACTATTAATGCCAACCAGAGATCGTGTCAACTGTATGCACTCAAAGCATTGCAAACAGATAGATTTAATGAGAATGTAAAGGACATCATGAGTCCTTTTAGTGAATTTCCGTTCACGTTAGAACCTCTATTGCATGAATCTCATGGAGTAGCGAAAAATCTTCATATCATCCAAAAACGCACAAAATCTGTATGCTGAATCACTACAAATGCATTCATGGCAGGTTCGCCTGTTGCTGTTCACTGCTCATGGGGTGTACTGTGTGAATGGCAATAGTGGCATTGGCGAGATACAAGCAATACTTCATGCTCATGGGTGCGGCCATGGCTGTCATGTTTTTATTATCCATGGTGGCACAGGAGAGCGTTCAAACATCTCAAACTATGCAAGTTGAACAAAGTGCCGTTCAGCAAGGAAACATTGCAAGTACACAGCATCCCGAAATTTTTATCATCGAAAGTATACTCATAAGGAAAAAGCATATGGGGCAGCAGACTTTTCAACGACTTCACTAAGAGCTTACCATTATTCAACGAGTCACCGCCATCGGAGGCACAACCTTCACTGGAGTCGGTGTGGGAGAGGGGCTCCTGTTTTATGGCGTTTGCAAGCTCCAGAATGGGATCTGCAGATATAAAAGAGCCATGTGGCACTTCAAGAAAAGCATAGAGAAACTTAGACTTAAGAACCAGGAGCAATTATGAGGTGGAAGTTATTATCACAGTGATTCTTATGAGCTAATAAAGAGCTGCACAAGCAGCTGTTTCTCAATATAAGCACCAAAATGAGAATGCAAACAACAACAAGAAAATAATAAACTTTTCATGTAGCCATTTGGATAAATCAATACCTAATTCACTAGCTATATTTTTATCCATGGCCTGTTATGAGATAGCACTGTATGCAGGAAAGGATTTATGACAACTGAGGGTCGCCACTTCCAAGCAAGAAATTATACATTAAAAACCATGCTGAACCCATTTTTTCAGCAGAAAGAGTCCAAGAAATACAAGGTTCAAATGAGACTGCCCCCCCCCCCCCCCCCCCCCCCCCCCCCCCCCCCAAGAGTGACTTTTAAATTTGCCCCAACAGTATGCACATGTTAGTTCCAAGCTGATCAATAAATCCAATAAGCTGACGAGTGATTAGCATGGTGCAGGATCAGTAAATCTAGAATGGAACTCCTCCTACGACATACTCCTGAGAAGGCACAAAAAACAATCTGTTGTTCATTTTCTTTCAGAAAATGGCATTTAGAATGTGTAAAACGCACTTACATTGCTTCATGCTCACTCAGCCATTTTTTGTCATCAGTAGCTTCAATGAAAATGTTTGCATTTCTCATGCTCTTAATGTAAAAGCACAGTAAAAGCCTTGATAAGCAAGTTTTAAATGTTATTTATGGAAACAGAATCTGGCTATGTGGATTGAGTTGGGTCATATTAGCTTAGGTAAAGACACAGCTCGTTGGTTATTTCAATATGAACAAGGCAACATGATGAAAACAACATGCAACCAATTACTATGTCACATGAATGGTTCATGAAAGCACAGAAGTTTTCATTAGTATTTTCAAGTTAAACAAAAATGCTCTGTAGCAACTATGAATGGTCAAACAGTAACAAGCACAACTTTTCCTGCACCATATAATTGTAATCAGAAGCCACATCTTCATCTTTTTAAATACTCCAAAATGAACACAGCTGTCAGCACTTGAAGCATGCATAATAGAAAAAAGAGAGTTCTAACTTTTCCCACAAAAGTAACACGCTGTTTTGATCATAGATCAGAAACACATGTCAGCTATGGAAACACATACCACAAGTCTTCTACAAACTGAATCAGATGAGAAACAATAAGTTTCCTGGTTTCCAGTGCATAGTTTCAACACTCTGCCATCTCCTCAAGTAGTGGATCACCAAATGCAACAAATGAGCTGCTGGACATATCACTATCTCCCATTAGACACAATGGTTTCTGGATGGTAGAGGACAAATAATGGGCCCTCGTATCGGATGACATGCTGCAAACAAAAACTTCAACAGAGGTTGGCATTAGCGAATACACTTTCCTGTAGTCACACATTGCTTTGCATGAAGCTTTATCAACATGAAAGTGTTAAAGCTAAACACAAATTTCAACACACCATAAAAGTGGTGTAGAGTGTTAACAAAGTACCTAGGACAACAAAACATTAGACAAGAGATAGGGCACAAGACTGAAGCAAATCTTCATGACTTGCTTGCAGTCTTCTTATTCTCTTTCACCAGCAAGTCTTGCAATCTTCAGATCATATTTCGATGAAAATCAAAGTAGCATGGAGCATAAAGTTGTGGCATACATGGCACCCTGAAATATTCAAGGCCGGAAACAAGACCAAGTAGTTTGTTTTTTGAAATCAAGACAATATATGACACAAAGGAAACACATCTGATGCTATTTAATGAAATCTGTTAATACAGCCAAGACATTGTTACCCAATGTCTGAACAATTCTTTTTGAGCTTTACCACATTTTACTTCCCAGAGGGCTCATTTCTCACAATACTTCTCTTTACAGGTTACTCAGCCACTTCAGTCACTCACACATGCTTCGAGGTGTTTGCATAAGAATGACTGAGAACACTAGAAAAATGCTACTAGAATAGTTGAAGCTCAAGTTTTGCAGAATACCATTGGGAGACTTTCCGACACAAAGGGCTGTTTTCTGAAACAAGAGTCTGAACTTATATTATTTAAATCTTCTGCCTTTAAAGCAATGAGTTTTCTTCATTTTTAGTCACTGTAGTCATGGCCTCATTAAAAATAACAGGTCATTACAAACTAAAGTTACTAGTTTGCAAGTGACATTAGTTACCAATGTGTCAGAAAGTGTATATCAACTACTTCGTCGTCTCGTCTGTTTGCGGTTTTTTTTTATTCTAAGATGTATAACTGCAGAGTACGTGCGGCGGAAATTCAGACAAAAACATCCACGAACGCCTAGAACAAAAGTTCTCTCGGACAGGAATGTGGCAACAGTAGACTACATCTGTCGCCGTGGCCGGTTATTCACAGCGGCACAAAGACACCCATGCAAGCGCTGGACCAGCTCGCTTGTCACAACTAGAGTGAACTATAACGCAACGTTGCATGTCAACATGGAAGAGCACGGCTGATAACCCTCAACATCTTAACACATAAACGCTGTATGCGCAAACAGGTTGCATCAACATGGGCACATTTTTCATCGTCTATAAGGCACAGTATCGAACCGTAACAATTTGATTGCAGCACTATTCGTTTGTATACGTATTTTAATGACATGCTTCGAACCCACTAGCAAGCGCACCGACGCCTGCTGCCTGCTACGGCAAGGCTACGGCATGACTGCAAATGGCTACGTTGTGAAACGCCACTGCTGTCACCTAGCGCAATTGAACAAAAACTCACCGAAAACACAATTACTTTTCCTAATATAAAATTTGCCGCAACTTTCGAAAAGTAACAGTAATCGTTTCTTTAAAACTAGTATTGTCAATTTAGTGTTTTATTATTACACTATTTTTTTAGCCGAAAGAAAACGCCAGGTCTCTATCATCACACGGTCGTTCGATGAACGCGAACATTTTGATTCAGCGGCCGAGAGCCGTTCCTTCCTTGCATTAAAGGCTTTATTCATTCATTCACTCGCTCAAATCTCCAGATTGAAGCACGTTTCAATACGTTCATATCTCGCAACTCGCAACGCAAAGCTCGTTGCACGCACAGACAAGATAAAAGAAGGCAAACTTCGGGAAAAACTTTGCCCGGATGGTGTTTCCCGAGTATTCGTGATTTATTCTGTATACATGGATCACTCCGCGGTATATACCAACGACAGCGATGTAATTCATAATGCCTCTCTCATCCACTTTTGGATTCCGTTTTAATAACCGAATATGTTGGACGGTTGAAACATGACTTCAAAGCATAGTGTTGGACTCGTGAGACATGACTAATTGCGATATAATCGCTGCTTCGTCATTTTAGTTTATCAGCTTTTAAGCCAGCCTGTCTTAAGGACCGTAATGACAACAAATCGCAGTTTTTACGCATCGCCTGACTTACACTGAACGACTGAACTGCACTGAACTTTAACGCCACCGCCATCCGGAAATAGTGTGAGAGGCTGAGAGCAGAAGTTATAGTTTATTTAACGGCTGTAGCCGAATGCCAAATTGTAGCCCATGTGTACCATTGTCTTACGAAGCAATATGAACAAGAAAACACGCAACCGAAATTTGATGTCTACTCCAGGACAGCACCGAAACCAAGTTTGAGCTAGTTACATATATCCCATTTCTTCTGCCGAATTGCTGCCGCATTTTTTATTGATATTCTGTTCTTTGTTCACATGACAAGGACAGTGCTCAAAGACAAGGACAAGAACAGAAGTTGTTCCTGCAGTTGCTGGGTGCAACGCTCAAGCGAAATGCGTAGCGAGTAGCTAGGGACGGGAAAATACACGGAAGGAAAAAAAAAACAGCAGTCGGTAACACTGGGCCATGGTGCGCGGCGTAACATTACTAATCTAAAAACGTTGATAGAGGCGTTCTCTATTACTCTCACCCCAGTCAGAGAAAACCATTGCAACCAATTGCACATTCCAACTGGTTCCATTCGGGTCTTCCAATTGGTCCCAGTTGTAACCGATTGGTTCCAGTTGTGTTTTTAGCCACCCGACCAATTGGACCCAAGTGGACCAACCAATCGGACCCATTACACAAGGCAGTTACTGCACCCCGGTAATATTAACAAAATATAACTCACAATTAAGTTTCACAATACGCAATGTGAGAAATATTTCTACAACATATTATTAATGTGCAAAAGGAAAACTGATTTGTGAGGACTGAAGGGGGCACTATGCCTGGTGCCAACCAACATTTTTACTGCGGAATTGAAATTAGTATCCTTTAACGGAAATTAAGGCCAACAGACACGCATACATCACACACGAGAAACACTACAAATTCAGCCTCTAGTAGCATATATTAGCTCAATATGTGCATTCAGAGATCAAACTTCTGCTCCAACTTATATACCCCATTTATGAGGCTCTCATGCGGTGCCCACTGAGCGCAGTTATTTCATTTTTACCGCAGTGGTGATGGAGATGATGAATACGCTTTAGTACGTTAAGCTGGTTGTTATAGCTCTTATTATAAGGGCCAGATTAATTCTGCCGTGTTTATCACATTTGCAAACATTCATATGGATACAGTTGGTGCAGCTGGGCAGACCAATGGATGCAATTGGTAAGACCAGTTGGGCTCACCACTTGGAATCCTAGTTGGTCCAACTGGTTAATCCGCTTGGGCTATCCAATTGGAACACCATTCCCATTGGAACCAGTTGGAAGCTGAACAGGTCCAACTGAAACCAGTTGAACCAGTTGGAAATCCAATTGGTTCCAATGTTTTTTTTTTTTTTTTTTACGGGGATGGCCAATCTCAACAGTAAAGGAAATCAGTTTTTTAATGTTTGACGGCATCAAACAAACCAGGCATCAAAATTATAAAGCTTATAATTTTTTTTCTTGTGGTTAGCTCCTTTGCTATGGTAACAAGAAAAGTTTTAGCAACGGACTACTTTTTTGTCTTGGACGAATTCTGTGGGGCGGTCCGGAATGTGGGTGGAGCTTCACACCAGACTTAAGTTGTATCCGACTACAGTTGAATAAATACTTTCATATCGGTTGGTGGTGGTAGTGGTTTTATTAAAAATAATAGTAAAAAGGAAGGAAAAGATTTTTGCTAGCCCCGGCATCTGCCATCGATACTGAAGCACCTGAGCTGGGGCAGCGGAAATAAAGGACAGCAGGCAGAATGGAGAAATGAAATGAAAGAGGTGAAGGGACAGGAATAGAGGACAGGGGGAGTCATATCGGTTTGCATTTTGCATATTTCATCTGCATGTACTATCGCGATAGAAAGAAACGCGAACAATGCGTCTACACGGTCTACTAGCAGTTCGAATTTCTTTTCAGTGCGATTTATCTTTGGTGACAGCAAGAAGACGCTCGAGTCGTCTACGATACAGTCCAGGACAACTCTAGCGTCTTTTTCGGACCACCCGAAATTTCCCAAAATACCCGAAAAAAAATTCGAACAGCGGAGAGTGTACGCGCCGCGTTGTTCGCGTTTCTTTCCGTCGTGATACTAGATGCGCATACTTTGGAAAAAATGGTTCCAACCTGGCACGAAGTCACGAATATGAACAGGCCTCGCAAATCTGGCCTCACAGATATGCCAGATCTGATATATCAAAAATTGGGCAGACCTGTCCAGATACGCCGTACCTAGGAGTTCGAATCAGGAATTGCACAGATATGATCAGCTATGGCCAGATATTCCATATCTGCTCAAATCCTGACATATCCAGAACCGTTTTTCTTTAGTATCAATCAGTGTAAGGAATTTTCATTAGGGATATTCCATACCCTATCGAATACATTGGAGGGATGTTTTTCGATAGCGCTGGCGTCTTCCGAGACATTGAAACTCATTGTGTATTCTTGCTCTGGTACTTACAGTGATCTAGCTGCGTCAATACACTATTAGAGCACGAAGTTATGAAGGGTGTATGTTATTTTACGACTCGCATATATGGGGCAGAAACATGGAGAATAACAAAAGGAGTTCAACTTAAATAGAGGACAACGCAGCGAGCTCTGGGAAGGAAAATGATAGGTGTGTAACGTTAAGGTACAGGAAGAGGGCTGAGTGGCTGAGTGAACAAGCGCGTGTTAATGACATCCTAGTCGAAATCAAGAGGGAGAAATGGGCTTGGGCAGGGCATGTAATGCGAAGGCAAGATAACCGAGATTAATGAAATGAATGGCGGGTGGCCACAGCTAAGGCAGGACAGAGTTAATTGGAGAGGTATGGAAGAGGCTTTTGCCCTGCAGTGGGCGTAGTCATGATGATGATGATGATTAATGAATACTACACACTTCAGAAATACCAAGCACCATCCACTTGCACACCCTAGCTAGGGGCCTGACCACTCACCGCGCACCCCACTTTAACCTTTGAGGAAATTTATGCCTCGTGTGTGAGCATCAAAGTAATCATCGAGAGTAAATCCAACTACTCTCGCAGCTTTCTCAAATCATGTATCATGATCGTCTTATCAGATTTCTAACGCGATAGTGTTAAAGGCCTCGTTGTCCAAAAAATCCGGTGTCGGCGCTCTGAGCGAAAAATAACGAACACGACTCCGGCAGGTGGTGCCCAGATGGCAACCTAGGAGGTAGGTGAACCGCCTAGGTCACCTGACCTTGCTGTGACCTTTATTTTTTGATATTGCATTGTGTATGGAATGACAGGATGATGACATTGTTATTATTAATGTTTTAGGTTTAGAAGGTTCTGTGCAAGCGGAAATGGCGACCTCCGTCACGGGTGACGTGTGGTGCGGTGGAAACTTTGTGATTTGTGAGCAAACTGCTCACCGTTGCAGGTGGGAGTTGAATAACGTTTTGCCCCGAGAGTTTGTTCGGGAAGAGCAAGCTGGGTTTCACAAGCCCCACCGGTGGCTGTGTTTTACACAGCTATATCTACCTACCGAGGCAGTAGAGCATCGCTAAACCGCTGCACCAATGCGCCAGGAGTGCTATGAGGGCTCCCCGCGATCTATGAATATAGAGAACAACCCATTCCGCACATATGGGCATTAACTAAAGCGTCATACCGTTAAGGCCGAGCTACAACAGAAGCAGCAGCAGCGGAAAATGTAAACGCATACAAACGACACACCGGGGATCGCCTAAATGTTTCCGTAATCGTCTGAATTCTGTTGAAACTTATAATCTGGCAACGAAAGCAGCGCTCACACGCTACTGTGGGAAGAGTCCTGTGGTGCTGGCGCTTGTCGAAAACAATATTACCGTATTTTCGCAAATTTAACGCGACAGTTTTCTTATATCATTCGCTTCAGAACGCACCTCACATATTTTGTACCGAGCTACGAGACCCGTCGCGGTGGCTCAGTGGTTAGGGCGCTCGACTACTGATCCGGAGTTCCCGGGTTCGAACCCGACCGCGGCGGCTGCGTTTTTATGGAGGAAAAACGGTAAGGCGCCCGTGTGCTGTGCGATGTCAGTGCACGTTAAAGATCCCCAGGTGGTCGAAATTATTCCGGATTCCTCCACTACGGTACCTCTTTCTCCCTTCCTTCTTTCACTCCCTCCTTTATCCCTTCCCTCACGGCGCGGTTCAGGTGACCAACGATATATGAGACAGATACTGCGCCATTTTCTTTCCCCAAAAACCAATTATTATTATTATCGAGCTACGAACACAGCGCAAGTTTTCTTTCCGTGTTGTTTCAGATATCATCAGTGATCTCACCCACTAGACTTATGAGCTCTGAGGAAAAGCGAACGGGCACAGCATAGTTTTTGCCGAGTGCTGTAATATGCGCTCACTTCGGCGGTTGCTCCCAAGACCTCGAAAAGAGGAGAGCCACCGATCCAAACCAAGAAACTGTGACGTGTCTTTTAATAATAATAATAATTGTTTTTTTGGGGGGGAAAGGAAATGGCGCAGTATCTGTCTCATATATCGTTGGACACCTGAACCGCGCCGTAAGGGAAGGGATAAGAGAGGGAGTGAAAGAAGAAAGGAAGAATTAGGTGCCGTAGTGGAGGGCTCCGGAATAATTTCGACCACCTGGGGATCTTTAACGTGCACTGACATCGCACAGCACACGGGCGCCTTAGCGTTTTTCCTCTATAAAAACGCAGCCGCCGCGGTCGGGTTCGAACACGTGTCTTTTGGTAAGAGCAGTTACCTCCTCACCTGTCGGGTGGTGGTGGTGGAGGTGCTGCATGCAAGCGGCTCCACAAACACTCTAAACAGAAAGGAGCAAGAAGGGTGCAAGCTGTCGTCTAGCGCGCTCACTTTTGTAACGATAGCTACATTACGGTAGTGATGATGAGGATGATGATGATGGCCTCTGCATGAGCATTTCGAGCCTTCAGCGTAGCGGTGGCACGTGACCGTGGCGGCGCCGCCACCGCCACGTGGTCACGTGACCAGCCACGTGGTGCCGACAGCTGCTGCTGGCGGCGCGGCGCGCCGGCGAAACCGAGCTGCCACAGCTCTGCGCATGCGCCGTGTGGAGTGGGACGAAGATGAAGAATGAACCCCCAGCGAAACGGAGCGGCGAAAGACTGACTTTGCAATTCTGCTGAGCAAGTTTCAATCGGCCAACTGTAGCTATCGCGTCACTCCAGGTTTAACCAGAGCTAAACCACCACCAATTTTTTTATTCCCACATAGTCGTATTAGTGTTTAGCCTACAATAGCCTATTCGAGACCACATTTAGTGGTGCTGATAGAGAATCATCCAAGCCAGTTTGTACAACATTCGTTAAGTGGGATATGGTCGCTCGAATGATTCCATTTGATGCCGAGTGGGATCATTTAGGATAAGCTATTCAATGATTCAATAAATATTAGATGCCTATCGTCTAAAACTGTACTGACGTCTACAGTACCCCGTGCCTCAGCTCACTCCTTAGCGCCGACCACCTGTATTCTTGCGCTCATTTGCGTGTGGCTTTGCAAATACGCCGTAGAGCACACCTATTTTTTTTTTTTCTCTGGGACGCAACGTGTGACGCCCAATATAGTGTTTAACTTCATCGAAGTTATATACATATGCTCATATATTCACATTTGGTGCACTTAAAATGAAACGTCGATTGTCATAATGAGTTTTTACGGTCTGATAATACGTACTTAGTATGTCTTGCATTACCGCGAGTGTGACGTGAAACGTCCGCCACTATGGACGAGGGTGGCGCTGGTGAACACACTCAAGGTTTGGTTACACGCATCATATATACCCCCGAAAGCAGAAGATTGGACAGCCGTCGCCGTAGCTCCGTTGGTGGAGCACCGGAGGCGAAATTCGGAGGTAGTGGGTTCGGATTCCACCAGCGGCATGTGGTTGTTTTTCTTCTGCTTTCTAATAATTATCTTTAGGTGATAAAATAATTACACTATTTATCCCCCGATGATTAACCCCACAAATTAAACAAACATTTCCCTATGCTCCTTGGTTTCGGTGGCTGTTGGCTGAAGGGACCCATCAACGCTGCCACGTCATGCCCTTAAGGCGGATCTTAAGTGTCCCCTGAAGTTATTGTGAAAAAGGATGGACTTACCGGCAAGTTGGCATACAGCATTAGCGCAAAAAATTAGCAGGCAATCAATTGGATTGATGCGAAGGAAACCATTCTCTCTTTTCGACTCCGCTTATGTACTAATGGGAGGCGCATTAAAGATGCTTTGAAACCACTTTATTATGTTGTGCATGGTGCATTCTTGATGTCTTTAGGCGATTTGAACCATAAGTCGGAACTCCGTAATCATCGCCTTTCTTTTCGGGCAGGTGGTTTTGCTTTCAACTTGACAATCATGGCTTTGTGGTTGGAGAAGTAACTATATCTCACATCTTGTATGGCTCTGGTGTAGTATGTACTTGGGCAGCCCTCCATTACGGCGTCCCTCATAGCCGGAGTCGCTTTGAGACGTTAAACCCCCAGAAACCATAAACCACAACCTTCTATGAACAAATAAATTAACCCTCGGCCCTCAAAAGTTAGGTGGGCGGACAAGATTAAGAAGTTTGCGGGGATACGGTGGGCGCAGCTGGCAAAGGACACGGTTAATTGGAGGACATAGGAGAAGCTTTTGCCCTACAGTGGACGTAGTCGGATGATGATGATGATTATGGCGGCTCATTCAGTGCGAAACGCGAGGTCTATGCAGGTATTTCACTGAGATGAAACGGACCCTTGAGGAAAGGCGACATGAAGACCAGCCTTGTTCTCAAGCATGTCTAGGAATGGGCGATGTTTTCTGAGATTTTGATTGAAGCCACTGACAAGTACATTTGAGTCATTATGCGGAATGAAAGTCCACGGTAAATGATCGATGCGGCTTGCTCAGAGTTGTCTTCAGGCGAAATATAGGCTGCGACTATACAGTGGCATCTGAGGGTGGACGCATGGCACAAACTTGACCGAGATCATGAACTCGTTCCATTAATTCCGCCGCGATTGATTCGAGATCCTGGCGCATGCAAATGGCGACACCAACTGCTCTATTTCTAGGGCATTTAGCTTCAGAGCCCAACCTGAACCCGGTCAATTCAAGTGGATCTATAGGCTTCAGGCAAGTATCTGATAGACACAAGGCAGTGGCGTGTTTCAAGCAAGGATCTTCTGTGGAAAGGAAAATTTCCCTCTCTCCACCTGCCAATTGTGGCCGGTGGTAGAAAGAAATCCCCCTAAACGTCACCTTTCAAAGCCGCCGACTCCAGACAGTTATATCGCATTAAAACAGCACATCTGACGGCCAGAAACAGGTAGAGACACAACGCTAATCTATGCGCAGACTACTTAGAAAGCGACACTGGACAGCAGCCACTGATTACTGTAGTCGGATACAACTCAAGAACCAAGCTGATTTTTCCCGGCAAACGACCCCCTGCCGGCCAATGGCGGTCGCCGATTCTCATAAGCCTGCTAGCGTGAAAATAAAGGGAGTGGCGGATGAAAGGAAATAGTCCCATCCCTCCATGATCTGGGATACCCCCTTTCTGCACTGTCGCACTGTTCCCTTCATTGTCATGCTAGCAAGTTCATGAGAATCGGCCGCCGCCATTGGCTGGAAAGGGCTCTTTTGTGGGGAAAAGCCGCTTCGTTCTTGATTTGAATCCGAATATAGGTATAAAGTGTTCGCAGTCTGTATGTCTGTGTTGCTCTACTTATGTGAAAGCATTGCTTCCCGTCCTATAGCAGTTGCGCCAATAAAGTGTTCTTTTGTTTACGGGGCACGCTAGTATACACGTCTATAGCCCTATTTATACACGTTTATAGCACGTCAATGTACACGTGCAAGCAATAAAAAGCCTGCAGTTAGTAGCTCCGTGACTCTGCCGGTTCCTGTTTATACTATGAGTGTTGTTTTCGCTCCTTCGTCCCAATGTATAGGGCATTGTTTGTTTTAATAACTGCACGACAGACCAGTGGCAGCTTCTCAATACAGATAAAATTATTTAGTCGAAATAATTTCGACCGAAGCGACGATTCGGTGATTGGAAATGTTTTTTATTTGTTCATTTGAGATACCAATATTAGCTCATTAGCATATTGGAGAAAGGGGAGGTCATGTTGACAAAATAATAAGGCGCAAGTACTACAAAGCGCTCTGTGTTCTGCACCCCCTCTTTTCTTTCTTTTTTTTTTGTTAGCAATGCTTGTGTCGGGGATATTTTTCCGTGTCACCGACGTACGAGTCGCTGTGTACTATAGGATATTCCGTCCTAGATGAAGAGCCTGGAGTGCTTAATTGATAGCTCGTACATCAAAAGGAACACAGCGCAGGAGAGACGCAAGCACATTGCATGGGAGGAACAATAACACAAAACGCTTGCATACTCACTCTGTGTCCCAAATATGAAAAAGGAAAATAATAATAATAATAATAATAATAATAATAATAATAATAATAATAATAATAATAATAATAATTGGTTTTGGGGGAAAGGAAATGGCGCAGTATCTGTGCCATATATCGGCGGACACCTGAACCGCGCCGTAAGGGAAGGGATAAAGGAGGGAGTGTAAGAAGAAAGGAAGAAAGAGGTGCCGTAGTGGAGGTCTCCGGAATAATTTCGACCACCTGGGGATCTTCAACGTGCACTGACATCGCACAGCACACGGGCGCTTCAGCGTTTTGCCTCCGAAAATTATTATTATTATCAATTGGTTTTGGGGAAAGGAAATGGCGCAGTATCTGTCTCATATATCGTTGGACACCTAAACCACGCCGTAAGGGAAGGGATAAAGGAGGGGTTGAAAGAGGAAAGGAAGAAAGAGGTGCCGTAGTGGAGGGCTCCGGAATAATTTCGGCTGCCTGAAGATCTTCAACGTGCTCTGACATCGCACAGCACAACGCGCCTTAACGTTTTGCCTCCATAAAAACGAAGCCGCCGCGGTCCTCCGAGAATGAAAAATACCATTTCATGATGTTACCCTCTCCTCAGCAAACGTTCTTCTCTTTATCAAATGTAAATGGAACTGTTAACTGCAACCGGTACGCTGCTTCTATAGGCAGCTTCTGTCACGTCACTATTCAGTTTTCGAGAGAACTCCCAGACTCCGAAGTGGATCCCGACATGTCCCAACTTAGTCCGGCTTCTCTTAAAAAATTAATGTGGGTTAGCTAATCCAGGATATACAAAGCGAAAGATGCCGGCGTTCACTGTGTTCATATGCGTTGGCGTTGACAATGTTCTAGACGGCGATGGCTTTGAGCAAAGGAAGGGCGCTTAACTGGCCCCCTGGATATGCGGACGCCTCATTCGTGCTTTGATGCATGTGGCGGTGGTGAGAGAAAGATGTGGCCTGAATGCATCAGCGCTGACAGTGTTGTGGCTGACATGCGGCACAGCAGCAATAGCTAGGCGCAGCGTTCATTTGGTGATCAATCTCTCGCGATCAACCATTAACTGCATGCCACCTCCCAGGGTGGCAGGGAGAGCGCGCTGCCTATTCAGAGCGCGGAAAGCAGTCAAAGTGGGCTTTTGGCAGTTGGACACCAACGCCACGTACATTAAAGCGAGCTTGAGGTCTCCACTTACCCGCGGATCCGCCTTTCCTTTCGTGAAAAAGAACGGCCTTTGCAAAGTTGTCAACGCCAACGAACTCTATGAACGCAGTGGGCTCACATGTTCTGTTTGGTTTTTGAGGAAAGGAAATTTCACAGTAACCGTCTCACATATCTCGGTGGACACCCGAACCGTGCCCTAAAATGAAGGGATAAAGAAGGGAGGGAAAAAAGAGAAAACTGAAAATTGAAAGTTGGATTTTGAGGAAAGGCGCGGCGCTGCGCAGCGGAGGAACACCTGTGCTCGGTGCTACTAGTGGTGCATGCGCAGTAGTGACTAGGGAGCGAGAGAGAGAGAGAGAGAAATATCCGCGGCGAGGCGCCCGTTGTGACGTCATGTGCCTCCTCGGAGCACCGCCACAGTGAAATCGCAAGTTCGCGGCAAGTAAAGCTTTCGCTTTAAAAATCGTGTTCTCTTAACAAGCCGGCTGACCGCAGTACGCTTTTCCGAGGGACGCAGGAATTAGTTCATGACGCCTTCAGCTCGTGGCACGCGGAGTTTTGTGCGGTTCGGGGAAGAGCCTTTTTTTTTCTCTTTCTAAGCAGCCAGAATTCGTTTGCTTGTCCACATGGGATACTTCTTGGGAGCCAAAAGTGCAGCATTGAAGAAACTGTCGATCTTAATATAAAAGGCGTCAAAAGGGAAGGTCTGTTTCCAAGGATAGGCACAAATAGGAGAATCGACGAGCTGGCTAAGATATATGTTTTAGAAAGAACCCTTCAGTCTCTGAGGCTCCAGAAGGCGTAGGAAAATGCAACTTATTATATTAAATCGTGACGGCTTTTACTGAAGCAAGGAAATTAACTGGCAAGTTATTTTAAGCAAGTGATAATATAGAAGAATGTGGGAGAGCAGACGATTAAATTCGCCGGTGTGATCCTTGCGTACGGTGCTTTACCAACTGAGCTACTTTCTACTTTCGAAGGTATTTTTTTGCGCTGGCTAACCTTCAGAATGTTCACCCAGCGCCACACTCAACCATAGCGGCGGACGTGGGACGTTCTGTTATCCTGCGAGTGTTATGCCGAATTTGATCGAAGGTGGGCAGCGGCAACTGCTCCTGAACCTCTTAGTATTCCGTAATGCTCTAACACGGGCTCTGTGCTTTCGCCAAATTTGAGTCCCTTCTGGGGCTCTAATCAACTTCTTTTGTGTCATAAATAGCTGGTCTAGACGGCACATAATGACGAAATAAAATGGCGCCGACCAACCACGACATAGATGACGTTTCGGCTCCCACAGGGCTCTCGTGTGAGAACCTTTAGCTGACACCGTTAACATCGGATACGTTAACATTTGAAAATAGTGCGATCTTTCCAAATGCTGCTGTGAACCTATCAAATAAATGACCTGGAGCTGTCATGGCTTGATCATCATCGTCATATTCATCATCATCCTGACTGCGCTCACTGCAGGGCAAAGGCCTCTCGCATGTCTCTCCAATTAACCCTGTTTTTTTTTTTTGCCATTGCAGCAGCGCCCACTGTAATGCCCGCAAAGTTCTTAATCTCATCCGCTCACCTAACTTTCTGCCGCCCACCTGCTACGTTTGCCTTCTCTTGGAATCTATTCCGTTACCATTAATGACCAGCTGTTATATTGATCAGGTTTGTAGTTATTCCGTGCGTGTTCGCAGAGCACAGATGCACAGGCGAATAAGCACAATTTGTTGCGCATTTCGTTTGTTTTCTCGAGCCTGACAAGTCGCTACTCGAGTAAACCGACGTTCAAGCGCGGGTGCTAGATATATCTCTGCCGTCACTCTTCAAATGGGGCAGGAAGGGCGAGTGATTCTCGGCGTTTTTTTCTGTCATTAGGGGTTCATTTTCTTTTTTGGACGTCACCGTATTCACGCGATGGTGCAATGAAACATGGTACGACTGCTAAGATACGAGGGATGAACGCTGGACTAAATTTTATTGCGCGAACGATACATTTCTACAGACCAGCGTCACACCATGAGCAGGAAAAATAACCCATGAAGGCGGCAATCACTCAAAGTTCAACAACCCAACAATAAAAAACAGTCTTTTCAGAATCAAGTTCGTGACAGCGTCTATTTAACCCGCCGCGGTGGCTCAGTGGTTAAGGCTCTCGGCTACTGAGCCGGTATACCCGGTTCGAACCCAACCGCGGCGGCCGCGTTCCGATGGAGGCGAAAACGCTAAGGCGCCCGTGTGCTGTGCGATTGTCAGTGCACGTTAAAGATCCGCAGGTGGTCGAAATTATTCGGAGCCCTCCACTACGGCACCTCTCTCTTCCTTTCTTCTTTCACTCCATCCTTTATCCCTTCCCTTACGGCGCGGTTCAGGTGTCCAACGATATATGAGACAGATACTGCGCCATTTCCTTTCCTAAAAAATCAATTTACAGCGTCTATTTACTTATAAAGCGATTGCAGAAAGCCAGTTTTCCAAGGCAGATTGTGGCGTCAATGGTGGAAGCTAGATTGATGATGTAAAAATCCAGTAGGCGTAACAAGCTGACATGAAACGCGCGTTCGTGGCAGCGACCTACCGGTAGCAGTGCCTTATTGGCATCAGCTGTCACATCGCCTCAAGAAAGTGGCCGGAAATTGAGGCGTCACTGTGACATTTTCAACCCAGATAAGTGGCGCAATGTCGTCGTCATCATTATCATCACCATCCTAACTACGCCCATGCGCAGTACAAAGGCCCCTCCATATCCCTCATATGAACCCTCTCCTGTGTCAGCTGCGGTTTCATCATCGCAAACTTTCTAATCTTGTCCTCCCACCTGACTCCCCGATGCCAGCCTGCACCGCTTGCTCTCTCTTGGAATGCACTCCATTATTAATGAACAATAGATTATCTTGTATTCTCATTAAGGGCCCTGTCCATACCCAATTCTTCTTTTCGACAAGGCTATCAGTGACTCGCGTTTGTTCTTCTTTCTTCTTGTCAGTAGGTGTTACACATATCATTTTCCTTTCCAATAGCTCGCTGTGCTGTCCGCGTTAGCATTCACGCTTCTGTCCCCATAGATTAGCACCGACACAGTTTGTTATATATACTTTCTTATTTGGGGATGTTAGCAAACTGCTTTTCATCACCTGAGAGAGTTTGCCAAACGAACTCCGCCTCCTACTTATTCTCTTAGTTATGTCATTCTCGTGGTCCGGATCTGCGGTCACTACTCGCCTAAGTAGATGCACGCCCTTACCACTTTCAATGCTTCGCTGCCTATCGCAAACTGTTGGTCCCGCCTGAGACTGTTGAACAGTGGTTTAGATTTCTCCGCATTAATTTTTAGGCCTATCGTCCTGCTCTACCTGACTATGTCCTTGATCATGCTTTGCAATTCGTCGCCTGAGTTACTTAGCAACTCAGCCTGATCAGCAAATCGAAGATTGATAAGGTATTCTCCATTAGCTTTAATACCCAACTCTTCCCAATCCAGTTCTATGAATACCTCCTGCAAACACGCGGTGAATAGTACTGGGGAGATCGTGTCTCCTTGCGTGACACCCTTACCTGACTGGCGTTTTATCATTTTATCACTTGAAGACTATAGTCGCTGTGCAACTTCTGGGGATATTTTCCGGCATGTTTTAGACATTTCTCTGTGGACCATGGTAACTCCATTTTGTGTGCTGAGGTTGCTACCGATTTAAATGCTTTCTCGCAATTTATGAGGGCTACATATAGATGTTGGTTATATTCTGCGCATTCTTCTATCCCCTTGACTGATGGTGTGAATTGGGTCTGTTGTCTAGTATCCATTACGAAAGCCAGCCCGCTCCTTTGGTTGACTGATTGGTTGACTGAGATTGTTGTTTTTCTCTTAGTGATTACCTTAGTAAATACATTGTAAATAACTGACAGTAAGCTGATCGCTCTGTAATTTTTCAAGTCATTCACGTCCTATTTGTTATGGGTTAAAGCGTTGTTAGCGTTCTTCCAAGATTCCGACAATCGTGAGGTCGTGAGGCACTGTGTACACAGTGCGGCAAGGTTTTTAGCACAATGCCCCCCCCCCCCCCCCCTATCTTTCAACAAGTCTGCGCTACCTGATCTTCACCTGCCGCATCTCACTGTTTGCATTGGTTATAAAGCTTTACTTCCTTTTTGTTACCTGTGGGATGTTCCATCGTCCGCACCATTGGGATAATAATAATAATAATGATTGGTTTTGGGGGAAAGGAAATGGAGCAGTATCTGTCTCATATATCGTTGGACACCTGAACCGCGCCGTAAGGGAAGGAATAAAGGAGGGAGTGAAAGCAGAAAGGAAGGAAGAGGTGCCGTAGTGGAGGGCTCCGGAATAATTTCGACCACCTGGGGATCTTTAACGTGCACTGACATCGCACAGCACACGGGCGCCTTAGCGTTTTTCCTCCATAAAGACGCAGCCGCCGCGGTCGGGTTCGAACCCGGGAACTCCGGATCAGTAGTCGAGCGCCCTAACCACTGAGCCACCGCGGCGGGGCCACACCATTGGGATCATCCTTAGTATCTTGATTGTTTCAGCTGCCGTAGATATCTGTGTAGAATTCTGCGGCTACTTTAAATACCTGTACGTATTATCTCTTGGGGCGTACATCTAATTTTTGTCAATGAATAATTTCCTCTTGGCCACTTATATGCAACCTCCCTCCTTTAGAGCCTGCTCGATCCTCTCCATATTATACTTTCTTATGGCATTTGCCTAACGTTTACAGATTACCTTCACATTTATGCCACTTCTATCCTACCTATATATGGGGATAGACACTTTCATATTTTGGGGTTTCTTAATCAGGTCCTTCGCCTCCTGAGAGAATTGTAGAAGCGTAGCTTGTTGGGCCAGTTGGTGCTTGGCACCAAGTAGAAAAACCAGCGGAACAGGACGCGTACACAAGAGAAGGATTTCACATGAACAACGTTGGAGTTTTTTTTTTTATCGAAGAATCCAGCAAAGCAGAGCGCACATGGGCGTGAGCAGACAACGCCGACAAAAAGAAACTAAACAAAATAAAAAAATAAAGGTAAGTCATTAAACATACTGCTATCTTGCACGTGGAGACTATGTCGCATTCATGAATCGGTATTCTTTAGAATAAAATTTGACTGACGTATCGCTGATGTAATCACTGCCTGGCTTTTTTTTTATTTTAAAAGCTTCCGAGATTTTACGTTCTATCTGCGTGTTACCTGGGCCGGTGATTTTTACAGTGCTGAACAGGGGAGGGCAGTTTTGAAATTTTTTGCAACGTTTTGGGAGATTGGCCGTATTATCCGGTTGCAGTGTAGTGCGATGCTGTCTTAACAGGTCATTAATGCATTGGCCAGTCTGGCCGATATAGGCCCTACCACATGACACAGGGAACGAGTAAACAACGTCGGCAGTACATTTGGTGAACATTGTTTGGTGCTTGACTTTACAGTCTTTTTTTGTGGTCTTCGCAGAGATACGGGAACATAATGACGAAAGTTTTGTGGTTGCTGAAAACACAACGTTCACATCATATTTCGTTGCCACCTTTTTGATACCATGCGAGACTGTGCATGTAGGGAATAACAGCAGGCCTCAAATCCTGACGCGACGCTTCTTCGTTGTGAGGTGCGTGCTGTAACCTAAGCTTACGTGACAGTGACTCAGCAACTGAGACTAGGACCTGTTCGGGGTAACCCGAACAGCGTCGTCCTTGTGAATTCCTTTTCTTGTGTACGCGTCCTGCTCAGCTGGTTTCTCTACCTCCTGAAAGAGTTTGCCAGTATCCTGTCTAGCTACCATGTAGTTCCCTTCTTCTATCACACATTTCATAATGATATTTGTGCGATTATCATTCATCTCCTGAACACTAAGGTCGTCGTCGTCCGTTAAAGAGGAGTAGCTGTTCACCGGAAAGATCCTGAATTTGTCTACCTTCTCTTTTACTGCCAACTCACTGATGTGCTTCTTTCTTACCAGTTTCCTTCGTTCCGTGTTCAAATCTAGGCTAACTCCAGACCTCACCGTCCTACGGTCCCCACATCTCACCTTTCCGAGCACCTCCACATCCTGCACGATGCCAAGGTGCCCGCGCAGTATTTCATTTTCAGTCTCACCGTTCGGGCTCTTCCGCGTCCATTTCCGGTTCTCCCGCTTGCGGAAGAAGGTATTCATGATCCATGATTTATTTTGTTCCGCGATGGCTTTATGACATTACAACTGCTCGCAGGTAGACCGAAGTGTGTGCAGAGAAAGCTAAAGGAACACTTTAAAACTATTCGTTCTCAACTACCTGGCGCATGAAGCCCGTCTAGAAGCTGCGTTGGAAGCTGCGAACGTTCCCGGCGTCATACCGTTCTCCGCACATCGACGCTGCTTTTATCTGTTTACATTCCTCGTTGTACTCCAAGAGCTATGCGACAGAGCCGTACGTCGGGAGCTGTCGGAACCCATGACGCATCGCGGGGAGGTTGTTGGAGGCTGTGCCGTTTGAATTTTGGGCGGTGCCCGGTAGCCTGTGGGGCGGTCTCGAGCGTCTATAACGGTGCGCGCAGCTCCAACCGGGCTTTGCTGAGGGGCGAGAGAGAAAGGAATAGCAGACCAGGAAGAGGCGACGCTGGAGCGTGGCTCGAGCACCGGTCGGAGAGGGCTGGGTGTGGAGAGAGGGCGGAATCGAGGTGGTGTAGGAAGGAGAAGAGGTTTAGAGGGGGGATTTCCCCTTGCAGCCTCCCCTCTCTGTTTTCTCCCTCTCAAGGTATACTTTTATTTAATCCTACGCGGCGGAGCTTTGATAGCGTTACCAATACGCGAGGCCGAAGGCGGGAAGCCCAGTGGAATCCGCTTTCCACTTCCATTTCCCCTTCTTTCCCACGCGGGTTGATTCGTTTTTGCAAACTCCTGCACTACAGATTGGGGGAAATTGGGGGGCCCTGTCCAATTGGATCGGGGCTAGAACGAACCTGTCAGATTCGGCAGGGAGGGTATTGCGACTATGAGTCATCCATGCTCAGAGAGTCGGTGCAATTCTGCTGATATAGTTAGTTCTCTTCTGTCTTCATTTTTTAGATCTTGGTAAGGAATTTGCGAGAGAACTAGCGGATACTTCTTTCTCTGACTAACTTCGTAATCGGTAAGAATGTGTCGTGTAGAATAAACTGTACACTGTGCACACTAGCTGGCTCAGTGTCTTGGGTTGTGTGTATATGTTGACATACAGTATTGACCCCGTTCGGCTACTGACTCACTGACGCTCATGCATTGCACAGGCAGCTTCTTGTGCGCGATCTGCGCTTTTCGACTGCAACAGGTAAGAAAAGTTTGCCATTTAACCCAGCCACATAACAGTTTATTCGGTAGCAAGCCCAAATCAACACATGACATGACCGAAGATCACTGTGCAACCAGGCATATTCGTACCTAACCGCTGTATGTTTATAGCATGTTCGTCCTACTGAAAAGTAGTCAAATATGCGTCGTCTTTCAACTTGCACCATCTGCTCCTCCAGCAATGTTAGCTCCTGAGAACGTTTTATGGTACGGTGTGTCTTTGTTACGTATACGGCAATGCGTAGTGGATGTGGTCCAAAGGTCTATGCGCTGCACATCTTAAGCATTGGTAAGAAGATCGTCAATGCGATAAGAGATAAAATGTGTGCGTTCGTGCGTGCGTGCGTGTGCGCGCGCGTGTGTGTTCCGAGTCAATGCTAGAAGCCCCAGCAGGCATCAAGATGGCTTCGGACAAATGCTTCGTGAGGACGGCACCATACGTCTCCTTCCACAAGTTGCATATAATTTCGGATACTGACGAACGCAAGACTTAAGGTTGCCCCCCCCCCTGCAATGAATCAGCCACTCACCACTGAGCTTAGTGATACGTGACGTCAGCAGCAACATCGGCGCAGTCGCTTTGGAAAATTGAGCAAGCACGCATTTTGATTGTCTGAGTTCCCCGTGAGCTGAAAAGATGTTTATTTTACCGTTTTTCAGGGCTTTTGCAAAAGTCAGATCTTGACGATTCCACAGGCCGGTTCAACAAACGCGCGCGTGCACTCGTGCAGATAAGTGCAAGCTGCGAGAGCGAGACGACGGGTTCCGAAACTGTGTGGCTGCATGTTATCGAGCGTGTTATGATAGCACAATTTTGGAAGCTATCGCCTATTCTCATAGCTTCCGGTCCACTGTACGTTGTGAGATCGAATTACGGAGTACAGATCGCGCAGGGTATGCAGATCCTTTTCTTTCTCCCTCTCCCCATTTCGTCACCTCTTTTCCCTCTCTCAAGCCAAATCAAATCAAATCAAGTTTGTTTTCAACATTGATACAATGTTCTTCCAATGGGCTTCCACTCTCAGTGAGAAAATGCCCGGTAGAATTATTTCAGAACATAGATGCAAAAGGGGACAGATAGTGCAATGCATAAACGCTGAGGGTAGTTGCACAATAAGATAATGGGCGCAAATATCGCAGCAGAGGAAATATTATGGGCAACTTCCTTTCTTTTTTTTTCTGAGGGGGAGGGGGGGTGGCTACGAGGTCGGCTTATAAGGCTTCTACGACCTTTCTGCGAAAAAAAAAAAGAGGCCCAGTGAGGATTTCTCTAACAAATTTCTCTCACTCAGTTGAATCTGTCGCTGTTTCTTTGCCTCGTTGCCTTGTAGAACGGGGAAGAGTCCATAGGAGTTTCTCGTTGTGGTCGGGAATGACAATAGACGACGTCGTACTTCTGTTTATTTGGCGGAATGCCGGCAAGTACCGCGTTTAAAACTAACAATAAACAAAAGCTACAACCAAGCGCCACGCAACCTGCAAGCACGAGCGAGCATTGACACTTCTTTTTCTGAGGAACGGTGGATCAAGATGAGCAGTTGTACAGCCTGTGGCAAGACAGACTCAGATTTTTAGCATGACGTCATCGGCAGAACGAGTGGTACTGCCATAAAGCACACAGAAATGGTTTGGCGAGTTCACATACCTTTAGAGGAACGCGGGGCTATATCCCACGACATTCGGTTAAACATGTCCAACATTCCTGCACAAAAATTCTGAATATTTGGAAATTGTAAGGTACTCTCATAGAGATATTGAAGTTCATGGTAAATTCTTCCGATGTATAGCAAAATTTGTCTTTTAAAGTTTCTTCCATCGCTCGCATCGAGCAGTTAGGACTGCCGCAGAAAACCAATGGGGAGTGCTTTTGACGATAGCAAAAACGTTAATAGCAAAAAAATGCAAGCCTGCTGACTGGAGATGTGCAGATATATTGATTGTTATAGCGAAACCTTACAATGTATAGAAAAATTGCGTTTATAAACTCTTTCCCGTTCAAAAATGCTTTTATCTACAATTGTTGGGTATGAAGAACACTATTACTTATCCGAGCTTTCGGCAGGAGTATACGCAACCGACTTGTCTAGCTCAACATACACTACCTGCCTCTGAGCCGTGCAAGGAACTTAGCGCAAATGCTAGCCTCCGCTTTCCTACCGATTTGCTTGGCATGACAAAAACCTCGGACGTTGCAAGGAAGCACGTCACTTGGGAATTCTGCTCACAATCAGGCGGCGCATGCGCCATTCTTTCTGGTCTGTCGTAGTCGGCATTGTTCCGGGTTCGGATAATGTCCTTACTGACAGCATCTTCTCTGAATTCGCGGTAATATACCACAATTCTGCCTTATATCGTGCGGCATGGGAAACACCGTGCCTTTTTAAGCATCCAGTCGTGGTTGTTCGCTATTGATCAGAGAGATTTCGATGACGGGGTCGTCATGTATTCAATCATGAAAGACATTCTCATGACAATCACGTTCCCAGGAGAATGTTTTGCAATCGTTGGTCGCGGAGACTTTATATGTGTTTGGAATATCGCACCACTAGAATAAACTGTTATCTGTAATGCATTCTTCGCGTTGTTTAATTACCAGTCCTCTTTTAATATAAAAAAGCCGCACACATGGAACAGGGGTCCTTTATTATTCTTCTGTCGCGTGTGAAGTGAACATAATTCCAAACCGAATATGAACCGGCAACAAAGTGCGAAAGTTTTGGAATATATAAGTGCTTTTCTAGACTAAACCAAATGGCCAGAACATATTTTCTGCTTGCAGCTGTAACTTAATGTTTTAGCAAACTACTTACCTTTCACGAGTAAGTTCGTAGGCGCTTCGCCGACTTCCATGGAAAGTTTGTGGTCGGTCAATGCTTCAAGATACTAATAGCGTACGGACCTAATCAAGGACTTCCTACTTCACTGAACTCGTTAGGCTTTAGTAACATTGTAAGGTTTCGCTTTAACAACTTCAGCAACATTCAACAACATATTGCTTTCCAAAAATATATTTTGTCATGTGAAGCGAGAACGCTAAACCAGAAAATTAAACTGGGTATTTTTAGCCGCTCCAGGTATCAGTCTGCTAAGCATGATCGCTTTTGTTAATTACAACCGAAAAGAAAATAAAAACTAACTCGAAGAAAATCTATTCTTTTCTCTGATAAAACTCTACCGCATTAATTTGGTAATCGTGCAATTCCGCTTGACGGTTGGTAAAGTGCATATTCCTGTACGAAATTTCATGACGTGGGTGCTGTCTCCTGCTTCCGTTTCCGGTGTCACACAGTGCTCCCTTCTCGCATCTTTGCGATTTGAAAAGGAGAGAAAAAATGGTGTGAGACTAGGAAAGGCAGGAAAAGCGGAATTGAAGGTTACTAGCTAAAAATAGAACCTTAATTTCAGCAGAGTGGGACTCGATCACTCAAACTGCGTTAAGTCCAGCGTGACAGCATACTGTGGGCTCGAATCACTGTACTTCTTGCATGCATTACGCAGCTTTCGTTTCAGTTTGCACTCATATCCTCTCCTGAGTGTACCGCGGACGTTGCGTGACGACTTTCTGTAGCACACAGCCAGTGCAAATTATGTCTTATATCACATGTTCAAAACAATCACGTCAAAATACGTTGCGTGACGACTTTCTGTAGCACACAGCCAGAGCAAATTATGCCTTATATCACATGTTCAAAACTATCACGTCAAAATACTTTAATACCCTAAAATCAGTATTTTGGGGCATTACGTACATAAGCGTTGGGTTGCAGAGAAATAAATTAGCGCGATTTACACGTCTTCGCAGCTAAGGACGGCTCGCTATTTAAATATCTCAGCAAAATTGAGATTTTGAACTCTCCGGGATCATTCTAAATTGCCTGAGCCTTGAATATGGTTCATTGCATTGCCTACTAATTTCTCTTGTGTGCGTATACCCAGAAATTTAGGACAAGCGCCCTTTACTACAGGAAATAGTTTGTGAACGCAATTTTTTTCATAGAATCCTAAGATTTCACTATAACAATAAATATTTCCGCAGACCCTCCCTCGGCAGGCTTGCATTTATTTGATATTAACGTTTTTGCTATCGTCAAAAACGTTCATTTGTTTTCTATGGCGGTTTTAACTACTCAATGCGAGCGATCGACAAACTTTAAAAGAAGAATTTTGCTATGCATTGGTAGAATGGGCCATTGCTTTCACAATTTCCAGAACATAACCTTATAATATTTAACATTTGCGTCACAATTGAAACTGATGTCCAGAAGCCCAGGACTTTGAGAAGCTCCGTTTCGAAGTGCTGTAAATATATTGACGATCACGGTTGTTCCTCTCCCGGTAAGCATGCATGCAGTTTAAGCCGTTCCGTGCTATGAAACTCAGCTGGTTGGAACTATCTTTAGTACTGGTTCAGTGGCAGAAGGAAGTGTCCAAGAAATTAGCACATTTTAAGACTTCGGCAACAGTTTGCCTGTGGTGGTCGTTTCTTATGAATTTATACTATTGCAACCTAAGTTGAACACATTGGAAGAGCATGGTCAGTAACATTTTTATCTCAAGAAAGCAAAGCAGGGTCCTGCTGTGAGAGATATGGGGCCAAAAATGTGCGTAAGACTCCTCTTTTCTCTAGCCACAGAAGCCCCGCACTTTTCGTGTTTTTTCATGCTAGAGTTGGAACTGCACGAGCTTTTTTAGTTTCGTAGTCACGTGTTCGATATAGTCTGAGGGTTAATGTACAGCTGCTAATAGCAACAAGTTCAGCAACTTCTTCAGCCATGTTTTTTTAAACCTATAACACAGGTTGACCTCCCAGCACATGTCGCCAGCTCTCATTCGACTCAACATTCGGAATATTCTACTATTAGCTCGACTTTATAGGAAATAATGAACAGATCTTCACCTCCAATTTAAACTTGAAAAATATGGCGCAGGCGACTTGGCTCGTTTAAGTAGGCCGCCGATCTGTGTTGCAAGAAAAATGTCTAATAGTCTCGGAGCTAATGGAATTATTTTGTTGGATTTACACTAAGGAAAACCGCAGCGGCGCTTTATTTTAAAGTTGTGCATCTCAGCAGGGCTTTTTCGTACAACGGCAAAGCTTCATGATCGTAAACGTGGTGGTTTGAAAGAAAACAGTTAATCTAGGAAAAAAAAATCTTTCCTTTGCAGACCAAAATGGGTCGTGTTGTGTCTTCGTTCCACTTCTGTCTGTAAAAAAAGTTTAGCGCGTTTCACCATGTTGAACAACCAACTAGGCCCAATTCCCGTACACTTAGCTGTTTGGAGGGGTTACTGGAATACATTTCTTTTCAGTTTGGATGCCGTCGGGAACATTAAGAAAAATCATGCTGAATTACTGAATTATTTTTCCTTATTTTCGGCGCTTTGCAAGGAGTTGAACTGCACTAATATTAACAAAATAACCTATAACTGTCAAGACTCACTTAACAATCCAGGAACTAGAACATGAAACCAAGAATGCTCCACCTGAGCATTCCATGGCTCAGAAAATCCGAGTGCGGAGCAGTGGGAGAGTGTGCTCTCCAGCGGCAACCCAATCCTCCAAAGAGGATTGGTCATCCATACCTAGCGAGCGGCCAAACTCTGCGGTGCCGTGGAATAGGGACGCCGACCTCTGCAAGACGGAGGGAGACATCTGCTTGAAGATGAAGACCTCTGTCTGACCGAAAGACCTTGTTAGAGCAATAAAGTGTATCGTATCGTATCGTATCGTATCGTATCGTATCGTATCGTATCGTATCGTATCGTATCGTATCCTATCATATCCTATCCTATCCTATCCTATCCTATCCACCTACAATCTTGCGGCCGTTTGTTGAGCTCTGGTGCATATTAATATATACACCTCCATAGGCGAACAGGAAAAAACGGGGGGGGGGGGGGGGGTATGCTAGAGAGTGATCCCAATATAAAACGAGCATTCGCGACAACGGAGAGAACAAGTAATTCCAGCCAATAATCTTGTGCAACGCTGCATGGTAATTCCTGCATTTTATGTCTTGCAAAAAGAAATTGGTGTCTCTTCTTTGTTGAGTAATATACTATCTTCTCAACTTAGTTTCTTGCTAGGGTAAGAGTGTTAACGCAGGCATACAGGACTGAAAAATGACCTACAAATGATTCAGCGTCGTTTCGATTATAAAGAGACGAAATTGTAGCATTAGTAAGATTTGGACGTAGTTCAGTCTGAGTAAGAGCAGTAGACATCAAAAACTTCTGCACGTCTGATGTTTGCAAAAAGTATACTGAACATGTTTCACTGCGGGAAGCTGAAAGCGCGAAAATTGTGACCAGCGCATATTTTTTTTTCGATTTTCTCTCTCGCTATGTTTCTCATTTCGCATCAAAACAGCTGCCAGTTCTCCCGTAATTATTGAGCGAAACGTTTTGATAGTTTTTTAGAAGCCGGAATGAGGGCGTCCACACTCTGTTCTCAACACTCAAGTTTTTCAAGATGTCAGCTACGTTCGCGAACCTCTTCCAAAGACCAAAAGCCACACACCGCTCAGCAGACCACGCACACAGCCACGCATTGCGTACAGAAGACAACGCTCGAAAGAAACCGTCATGCTATCAAATAGGTTGCTAACCGTCAGTGTCTATAATATTAATAATAATTGGTTTTGGGGGAAAGGAAATGGCGCAGTATCTGTCTCATATATCGTTGGACACCTGAACCAAGCCGTAAGGGAAGAGATAAGGGAGGCAGTGAAAGAAGAAAGGAAGAAAGGGGTGCCGTAGTAGAGGGCTGCCAGTGTCTGTATTCCCGTCGTCCAATTTCTGGCAACAGCAGCAAAACTGCACCCATGACTAATAAGTGGGCCGGAATTCCTTCACTCTCTTATTGCCATCCGCATAAGGAGGTGCTTTTTCCAGACTATTTTTGACTTACATCGTCTCGTGAAAAGTAAGCAGCAAATTGCTTTATTACGGGAGTATAGACACCTAATTTTGGTGGCATGGTTTCTTCTCTACAATGATGCTGAAGACGCTACTATGCGTGAATCACCGTGTCGTCTTTGCCTACGACCGCTAAATAATTTATAATCATATTTTTTGTCATGTTGTTTCGCTTCCGGTTTCAACAGCCGAACGGTGGCTGTGACGTCAAAGTGTGGTTACGTGCCACCTGAGGCATGGAAAAACTGCGATGTAATCGCTGCTTCACTGTTTTAATTCACTACAGTGCTGAAGCCAGCCTTCCTCAAGAGCGAGAAAGACAATGAATGTAGAAACAACGATTATATTGCATTTTTTTTTTCATTCCTCACGTGACCTGTAACCCCACTTTGGAGTCACATGTCATCTTTCGGCCGTTAAAACCGAAACTGAACACGAGGAAGAAATTGGATTATAAATTATTTAGCGGTCGTAGGAGAATACCACAAGGTAATCCATGTACAATAATGCCTTACGCATCATTACAAAGAAGGAAACAAGCATCCGAAAGTTAGGTATCTATACTTTTATAAACTAACATGCCATGAAAAAAGAAAAGGCTTGTTTCTTCGGCCAGGCTGTCCGATATGTAAACACGAGGACATTGAAGCCGACATTCATCACTTACTGTGTGACTGCACAGCTCTAAAGCCTACAAGGATCCGGCACCTGAAGGTAGCGGGTCTATCACCAAGCAACCCTGCCTCATACATTGTCTGGACGCAGTGACCATACCATCGTTCTCTACTGGACTTCATCAAATCAGCTAGCCTTTTTCCATTCATTTAATCGCTACTACATCTTTCATCACACCTTCACCCATCACTTATGCCCTGGGGCAATAAATTTCGTTTTAAAAAAAAGAAGAAGAGAGAATAAACAATTGCAATAAAAGAAGCACGTCTTCCGTTTAGATGTGAATTGCCCCCACCGATTGGACAAGCTGTTCCAGTTTGTGCAGAGCGCCGGGCAAACAGCGGGGGCCGGCGCGTGGATCCGGGGTCTTGAAGAAGCCAGTGAAGAACACGGGCACGCGCTGGCTTTGCGCACGCCGAGTCGCGCGTGCGGCAAACACACCTGTCGGTCCTCGAACAGCACACGCCGCACGTCGGCACTCACGTTTCCAGACCGGTGATTCTCCACGCTTTCCCCTTCTTCCCTTTTTTATTCTTTTCATCACCTCCCCTAGTCCGAGTTCTCTAAGCGCTCGCGTAATGGAGCCCGCGGATTGAGGCCACCATGGAAAAAAAAAAAAAAACTCGCTCCCTACCCTCCTTTTTCGGCCTTTTTTTTTATTCCCCGGCCAGGTTGGCTCGTGGTCCGGCGCATAATCAGAGAGACGCGAGCCACGGCGTGGACGTCCGGCAAAGCTGCTGGGGATGGACAAAGGCGGAGGAACCTTTTAGCGGGGAGAGTGCGTCGGCTTGGCACGCGTGTTATGAGACTGCGCTTCCTACCTCTTAGCCTACTTCTTGCAAGGCGAAGGGAAACGCGCAGATGCCATCTCTTGACCGACATGTGCGTGCCCCGACCACCCCTGATCTTTCCTGTAACCTTTTCAGACCGCCTGACCACTTCTTTCGCCTTATAAGTTGTTTGTATACTAGGCGTAACCTTGACCACATTGAAGTGGTGGTGACGCTATAGTGTCATCGTCAGCGTGCGCAAACGGCCAACAAATAAAATAAATACAAAATAAAAGCAGGGACAAAAAGGTACAGGAAGAAGATAAGAGTAACAGAGAGCAAGAAAGTAAGAAAGAATTCACACCCAATCGTCTAGAAAATCGCACCGCAGCGAAGCCTTGGGGAATGTATTCCTTTTCCTTCTCCTTCTTTTTTTCCAAAAGAAGCGAGTGTCAAGAAGTGAGATTGCCCCACTTGTTTGTTTTTCATTAGTTCCCTATTTGTGTGTGTGTGTGTGTGTGTGTGTGTGTGTGTGTGTGTGTGTGTGTGTGTGTGTGTGTGTGTGTGTGTGTGTGTGTGTGTGTGTGTGTGTGTGTGTGTGTGTGTGTGTGTGTGTGTGTGTGTGTGTGTGTGTGTGTGTGTGTGTGTGTGTGTGTGTGTGTGTGTGTGTGTGTGTGTGTGTGTGTGTGTGTGTGTGTGTGTGTGTGTGTGTGTGTTTCTCTATACACAGCGAAGACGGTGTGGCTGGACGCAAATCAAAAGCAGGCACGACGCCGCGAGCCCGCGTCGCTGCCATTTTTGTTTTTGTTTTTCCTCTCCGAGCGTGGCTAAGTGAAAGTGCAGCTGCTGGTTTTTCGCCTGTCCCAACCTCTCTTCTTCCCTCCTCTCCCCTTTCGACCGTTCCCGAGCCGCGGCTCACGCAGGCTCGCGCAGATCGGCCTCATTGTTGTTGTTTTCTTTCGCGAACTGTTGCCTATTTGTCCAGCACCTTTGGTGGACGCGGGGCCCTCTTTTCCATGTCCGGCTGCAGCGCAGGGGAACCGTGATGGGGGGAGGGCGGGAGTATACGAGATGAGCGCGGAGAATTGTTAAGAACAGCAAAAAAAAAAACGGGAAAAAGGAACGATGCGTGGACAGCGGGGTCCCGCAGGAGCAGTGAACATAACAGCAAATGGACACGGCGGCTGCCGACAGGCCAGCTTTTTGTTGAGAGCGCCGTCTGTGTTGAGACCGGAGAAGTAAACAAAAGCTAGAGCCCCGCCTGACCCCTGACCTCATTTCGACCGAGGAGCGGGCGATATGCAAGAGACGCGAGGGTAGAAAATGAGAGCCGACAGTCTGTCTGTAAGAGAGGGGGGTGTCGAGGAGCAAAAAGAAAGCGGCAGAGATAAACAGGGTGTATAGGAAGTTGGTTTTTTGACGTGGTTTGACAGGCGCCTCCGTAGCCGTTGTTGAACGCTGCTTGACCGTGAGGGCCGGCTGCAGTATCAAGGCTGTACGGCCGGCCATGACACGAACGCCCGGCGTGTGTTGCATTCTGGGCCGATCGTATATGGCTTTCCAGCAACGCGAGCTGTGATGGATGACGGTGTCCCGAGATGAGTAATATGAGCCCTGATCTTGACAGATGCATCGCGTTCGAGTGCTGGCGTGCTGCTCGTGGAGGCTGGACTGCGTAGCGATGAAGATTGCTGACCTGCTGGAAGTAGCATTTGTATGAGTAGTTGAAGTTCATCTTCCGAGCGAATGGACGCGCCGCTGGCTAATCCGCCGAGGAAGTGCTTTCGTCCACGATCAAGGAGAAAGGGTTCTTTGTGGATATTAGCCATAGAACTTGTGCCGGGAGGCTTATGGGGGTGAGAAAAGCACAGTTATGTAACGATAGCTACATTACGGTAGCATTTCGAGCCTTCAGCGTGGCGGAGCTGCCATCCTGTGGCTGCGCCGCCACGCTGCGGCTGCACCGTCACGCTGTCACGTGGTTGGTCACGTGGTGCGGAGCAGCTGCCGGCCGCGCGGAGCCGTGGCTGATCACGTGGTTCGTCACGTGGTTGGTCGCGTAGCCATGTTCCGCTCGGCCAGCTGTAGCTACCGCGTCACTCCAGGTTTAACCAAAGCTAAACCACCGCCAATTTTTTTTTTCTTGGTAATGATGACGCGTTAGTGTTTGCGAGGCGTTGTTCTTGTACGATGTACCCGTTTACGATGTGTTTGATGGGACTGAGTTACTAGAATTTGACTTTTGCCGGAGCCACAATGTGCGACGTCACGTGGCATCACTTACGTTCAAATTGTGTGTCGACAAGATGCTTACGAGGTGAAACAGCCATATTAACGCCTAAAAATCGGCATACTTTTCGTGCTGCCGCAGCATTTGTCAGTCTGTGTGCTAATATGACGCCAAATCAACGGTTGCGAATTTCAACGTTCATAATAAGCTTCCCTTGGAAAGCTTTCTTTTTGGGAGCTTCCTTTTAAGAGCAAATCCTTTCGGAGCTTTCTTTCAATTTATTGTAGTAATTTGTCTCCTCTGGTTGTACGAGCGGCGAAGTCAGTTGTGTTTAACTGTGAGCGACGCTGATCACAGTCGATTGGAAATAAACATAGCGCAACGTGCAGTTTTTCTGTAAAAATTTATTCATGTAAATTTCAGTATAAGTTTATTCGTATCAGTTTTGTTCATATAAGAAAAAAGAAGACAGCTCAGTTTTAAAAAAAAGTTTAAGGTTTAAAGCTCAGAGTTTAAGGAAGCAATGAAATTATAGGCCGCCAATACCACACTATCTATAGGGTTAAGGTGAGGTCTATTTGGTGATGAATGAACGCGCTGTGACAGTGTAGCCAATACTTGAACACGTCGTCCGGAAAGACAGCGCAAACGGCTAAGTTTCTTGAAAACCAGAGCGCAGTAGATAATTCCACTGCAGGTGGTACAGCTCAACTGTCCGTTTTACTGCTGTAGATAATGCGTCCTGAATTTAGGCTTCATGCGGCCTGTTCTGCACGCCAACCAAGTCGACTTGTTAAAGCTACAAACAACCCAGTGGCTACCCTACAAGCTTAGCTGCCGTCATATACTGTGATGAGTAAACAATTGCTTTTGAAAGTCAGATGGTCTGATTATGCTGTTGCTATAAGACTATGCGTGCTTACTTCGACATATTTTTACCGTCTTGGGAAATAAGCAACGCACAACACAGTACTTTGACCGTTGGATAAGGGGAAGTACGAATTTCGGGCTTGAAATCTGTTCACTTAATCATGAAAATCATGCACAGCTTTATTGAAGGCTCGCTTATTAGACCACTTAGCTTGCTTACGCAATCCGGCATAGGTTATGCCCTTTGTAAGCAATGATTCCCTCTCTTATTCTCTCTTTGCATATAGGGCTCGAAGGCTCATTGAGCACGCTTCTCTTATAGGGGTTGTCTTCACAGAATAATCATTAAAGACGCTTCTTTCTGTTTTTTGCTTCTTTATGCTAGCCGAAGAAGGTTTGTTGCCTTGGCAATATAGCCGAAAGTCCCACGAACAGCGCTAGGTAGTTTTCTAGACCAACCGAATATTACCGGCCCGTATCCCCCATCGCTGTGCATCGTCATCTCAATAGCGAATGAAAGATGGCGCTTAAAATGCGAGCGCTTTGGTGGTACTAACGCATGCAACCGCTTAGCGCGAATTAGTACTTGTCGACTCCTTCCATGACCTTCCTCTTTCTCCTGCTTGTTAAGCGATGAAATTACGCAAATATAAGCCCTCAACCTTTGCTCGCAGTCTGAAATTGTTTAAAGCTCGTAGGGTGCGGTCATCGAGATCATCTGCAAAGTCACTCGGGAGAATCGCCAACTGAGCCTTCGTCATCGTGCCTTAAGCCTGTTTTACATGAAAGCGAAAACGCTCGCGATTTCTGGCGCCACGACGGATCGAAACAGGTTTTTGCGCCGCGGCCACAGGCATCGCGAGTTTTTTTCGCTTGCATATAACTCGGGCGTTTAGCGAACCAGCCTATATATACGAGAGGAGCGCCGACCTTCCTCAGCCTGTCTACATCACTCGACCGGACCGCTCGTCGGGAGGATCGCTTGCTTCCCTTGGCACTCTCCGAGAACGCCTCAACTCGCAGTGCTGCAGGGTGGAAAATATCCGCCCACGGGCGAATCACCGCGTGTGTCAAGGCGGCGGCGCCACACGTGAGTGAGGGATCAATCATGCACCGTTACATCGACGGACACAACTAGGCCAGGGAGATGAAGCGGGGACACGGGAGCACAAAGCAGCTTGCGTGGGGACAGCGTATATACTTAGGAAGAAGCCCCGTCAGGGCAAGCAGGGAGGAGATACAGAGAGAGAAGAAAGGAACGCCAGGTAGGTCACAACGTCTATGACAAGAAGGAGAGAAGATAAAGAAAGAAGAAGAAGAAAAAAGAAGAGACCTGCTTTTGCAGGCATGGAGGGAGGTGGCGTATAGGTGTTGAATGAACAGGAAATCGGGGAGAGAGCCCCAAGAATCGCCGGGTGGCCCATTATGCGGGCCGTTGTTGGCCGGCCCGTGTAAGCTTAGGAAAACACTTCAAAATGAGGCGTGAGGCAATAGCGGCTCCAAAGCGGGGGCGTCAAAGCCTCTCGCTCTCTCAATGCTTTACGACTGTCGCCGCCGCGGCCATTGCTAAAGCCTCGCTGGATGGCTGTTCACCGGGCGGCTGGAATCTTGCGATATCGCCGGCACGCGCCTGCAGCGGCCCCCTGCGGCGACCTCGATCGGGAGATTTTTCCTTGCAGCACCTGAAAGAGCAAACAAGAAAAAAGAAAGGAAAAAGAGAGGTAAAAACTGATGTATCTGAATGTTCATATCAAAACAGGGACGTTCGAGCGGGAAGAATGATTGAGAATGTGAGCAAGAGGTTTCTGCCTTCAGTGCCTAACACAGCCCTCGTGCTGTTCGTGGTGTTATTTTCCTCTTGGCGTTTATGGCTGAGGACACTAAACGTGCAAGAGCATGCGCGCTAAACTGACAGACATGCTTGCCGAGTTCGCTTAAGTATGACGAGTAGTAACGACTCCGGTGTGTCCCTGGACTACCGCTTCCCTGTCAAACGGTGTTTCGCAGCAAGCTCATCGAGGATTGTGATTTCAAGCTCACATAGGACAGTTCCACGTCTGTGGAGAAACACACACTACTCCAGTGGTCGTCCTGACGTGCCTTATCCTAATTCTACGCCTGGAATAAGGGTAAGAAAAGTTTCCCTCTTACAAAAGCGACGAATATGATGTAGTTTTATGGTGAAAGGACAACTGTGGCCATATAGGGTGCTATGGCACAAGGTGTTTTCGTCTACTGGAAAGTGCGGTCAAATACCGATTTCCCGAGCATTTCACTCTAACGAAGCCGAGCACCAGGTCATGTGAACATCTCACAAAAGTGTTTATTGTTAATGCAGTCAATTGTCAACGGGCCCCTGTTGGTATTTCATTCAGAGGCGGCACACTTTCATAAAAGGGATGACTTCGGACTTCGTCTACAGCGCACGAAGAACTGCGTACTGCGGTGCACTGTCGATACATTTGGCGGCGCCTACTCATAAGAGGTCTAAATTTATATGGCGCCGTTGTCGAGAGCTCCTTATTAATTTTGCCCTCCTGGAGTGCAAGCTAGAAGTTCTTTAAATGTTCTGAAATGGATTAAATACTTTCTTCTCAACCGATCGCAGTTCGTTTCCGCTAATAATTTTAACTCACCTTTCAGTGATGTGTACTCGGGCGTGCCACAAGGGTCAGGGCTTGGACCCCTTTTATATCTTATTTACATTAATGATCTCCCTTCCATTGTATCATCTAACATTCTTTTGTTTGCTGACGACTGCGTTGTTTTCTGCGAAATAAAACCCCCCGACGATGCTAACATTCTTCAGCGTGATCTCTCTAACATTTCTCTTTGGAGTAATGAATGGCGTATGGAACTTAATACTAATAAGCGCAAAATTATGCGAATATCAAAAAGTGCCAACTGTCCGCCTGTGTACTACCTAAATAACGTTGCCTTAGAAGCGGTTACTTCATATAAATACCTGGGTACGTTCATATTTCTGCTGAACTTAACTGGGCGCGCCATATTGAGTACATTACTAACAAAGCTAACCGCATGTTGGGCTACGTGCACCGTAGCTTTTACAAAACTCCGTCTTCTTTGAAATTATTGCTTTATAAAGCACTAATACGTTCTAATCTGAAATACGCCGCCGCGATATGGGATCCCCATCATGAAAAACTGATAACTTTGCTTGAGCTGGTTCAAAATAACGCTTCTCGTTTTATCCTGTCCAACTTTAACCGTACCACAAGTGTAACAAGCATGAAAGCTAACCTTTCTTTACCTCTTTTACCACCCCGCCGGCAGACAATTCGTTTGAGCCTTTTTCATAAACTATACCATCACCCCACGCTACGCGATTCCCTCATTTCGTCCCCCGGATACGTGTCAAACCGCATTGATCGTCGTTACAAAGCTGGCAATGAAACATGTAACACCATAACGGCATTTCAGTCATTCTTGCCTCGTACATCACGTGAATGTGATCCGCCTTTTCGCAGATATCGTCGACATTAGTGATAACCAGCATTTTCGTTCTGCACTACCTAACATCGTATAACAGGAGGATGATAATACTTGTTCTGTAATATGCATTGTATCTATTTATGTATTTTTGTTTTATAACCACTCCCCTCTTTAATGCCTTTGGCCCTGAGGGTTCAATAAATGAAAAATGAAAAAAAAAATGAAGTTAATCCTGATCCTTCCTCTACGGCGTCCTTTCCTCTTTACTACCAGCACGGTTCAGAGAGCTTGGTAATTACTGTGTCTTACCCTTGCTAATAATACATTTGTATTTTTTGTCTACCCTCAACTTGTTGGCGGTAGAGCGCAACCTATAGGAGTGCGAGGTGGTTGCTTCTAAACCAAAGCGGTTAGCTCGCGAGCACGTGATAACTTAATTGTGGATGCCGTAGTTTCGTATTCTTAGCCTGACCTCCACTGAAAAGATATTATGGGATGCTCTAGATCGGTGTCTTAGTCGCGAGAAACGAAATATGATTGATGTGATTGCGCGTGCTCCGTGGAGAGCTGTTCCCAGTTCAGAACTACGAGTACGGGCAATCACTGTAGTCCGAGGCCTACTATTCAAATGCTTTAGAGAAGTGTGCGCATGTGTTCATGCTCTGATTTACTTGCCTTTGGATCATATGGTGCTTCGTTCTTTTCCATTGAAACTTTAGTGCAAAGTGCGAAGGAACAAGGCGTGATACTTAGACAGACTAGACGCTACCTCAGCCTGTGTCATAAGCGTTTGTGTATTGAGATTTCGAGCTTGAGTTGCAGCCCATAAGAAATTACCCTTCACGCCTAATTAAACTGCACATATCTATCTTGCGTTCCGTACACTCGAGTTGATGTTCTTTTAATACTCAATACTGCTGAGCGGCAAGGTACTGAATGTCTCTTGCGGAATACTTCTTATGCGGGCAAGAAAACGAGATGCATGAGACGCATGGAAAGTCAACTAATACGACACTGCTTGCATCGCGCTACTTGGTATTTGTAGCGAGACTCAATCTATGGTGGGTGGGCCAGTTAATGCAACATGCTAAGGGTGCAAACCAAAAAAAAATTTGATGCGCCACGAAATGAGTTGGCGGTGAACATTTTGAGGTGTAGCATGACCTGTGGGAGGGTGCATTTGGGCATGATTGTGTGGTGGAGCTGCCGTATTGAAATGGAGCCAGGCACTCCTTGCCGCATGAGGGAACTGCAGACGCGGCATTTGCCACGAAGCGCACTTTGTAGATTTGCATAAGTAGCAGCGAGAACGGTGAAATTTGGTGACTTACTAGAGAATCTGAGATGTTCAGAGAAAGAAAGAGTGTTATAGGTCATCACAAAAAAAAACGCCTTGTCCGGCGTACGGCAAGCAACTGTTTATTGTGCATTTATATTTTATGCTGTGCATGTACCAGTCTTCTAATGCGCACGATGTGAGAGGATCAAGGACCGACTGGTTTTGGCCGAGCGCGTGCGAGGAACAGCCTATCGATTCACTACGATGTATTGACACTTTCTACAGTCTCATAAGAATTCCATCCTGTGCCGCTAGCACAGCTCGCCTTATAAATGAACTTTTTTTTTATTTCCTATCAGCCGCACTCATCTTCGCATATATCTTCGCAACATTTAACAGAGCATCGTTGGACCACACAGCGTAGCTCCTACAGCATCGAAGGTTCGCTTTAATGAGAACAGCCATTACGATGTGTGACTGTCACTGAGAGCTTTCGAAATAGCCCTGACGCTATTGTTGTGGGTCGCGCGTCCCAGAGACATTATTTATCTATGTGTCACGAAGAGCTTACCCTCACTCACTGTCTCTTGAAGCACACATGCTCGTGGCCCCCTCTGTAGGAGAAAACAGCAAACAAATAGAATGGAAGAGGTCGTTCTCTGTGCAGAGACCCTCAAGAGTGACTCCCCAAACTTTGAGATGCGATCACAAAGCTGGGGCGGATGTCAAAAGCGCCGAGACAAAAGCGAGCCCTGGCTACCATTTTGGGAACTAGGAGTGCCCGGGGTCTCTGATTTTAACTCCAGATAGCAACTCGGTGCGTTGAGAAGCTAGAAGGAAGGATCGGCATCTGCAAAGAGGCGCGGCACTTCGACAGGTGACACCCATGGGACCAGAACGCTGTTAATGATCGCATCGCTGCCCGAGACGCCGTGCCAGGGTGAGAGAATTTTTACGCTTCGAAGATCGATGAACCCGCACAGATGTGGTCGTGTGCGCTACCTGCAAACTCCACCATTGAAATAAGAGGCGTCCTTTGACATACGTTACTCGTAGTGAAAGGCATCGAATAAAGGCAAGGCGGAGAAAAAATGGTGTTATTGTAACCGAAACTTGATGTTAAGAACGCGCTGAGTTTCTATATGTCCCGTCAGTGATAAAAAGTGAAGGGTTTGCGATGCTGCTTCTTGGGACAGATACGTTCGCATTAACGAAGTTACTGCGGAAACCATGCGAAAAATAGTGAAGGTCTATTTAGCTATACGCGTACAAAAGCACGGAGCAAATTCGAATAGGTCAAGGAGCAATTGAGCATACGTATAGCTAGTGGTTGGACTTTTCTGTTTTAGTTTCGGCTTTTTTTTCTCGGCGAATATTGTTTTCTACGAATGAATTCCTGATTTTTTTTTTCGATGTTTTAATGTGGAAATACGGTGTGGTCAAAAGTAGCTTAGAGTCTATCTCGGTGGTTTTGTCAGCATTCAGAGTTACTTTGCAACGTACAAGTGGTGGTACTTGTAGGTGTGCTTGTAGAATGAACTGCTATCGTCATTAAAAAAAAAAGCAATGCTAGTCAATGAGACAGCCGGCAGACAAACACTTAAGTGACAGTTTACTTCCAAGAACTAGGTTGACATATTATCATTGGGCTGTCTCGTTGGGTCGCGCGAAACACGGGGCATTACGTGGTCGGCGTGTTGACGGCAGCCATGGAACTGCGGCTCAATCGTCATGGTAACCAGAATATACTTTTTCGTGACGTCATGCAGTTGAGAAGCCTACTTAAACAACTGCTCTAAGCAGGCGATGATTGTGAGCAAACTGTGCCCATCTAGAAAGCGGCAAGGAGGTGGTTCTTGCCGGTCTGCAGAAGCGTGTAAGCTGACGGGGCTACACCTCAAATCGCACAAATTCGCTGCTCATGCCACCGTCGCATCACGTCCCTGGCTGCCTACTTAGCTAATTTTCATCTTTTACTGAGTGCAACACGTACTTAACAGCCAGCTAACTATAACTTTCATGCCAAGAATACCGACCTTTTTCGGTTGAAACCGAATTGCAAAAACTGAATTCGGCGCACTTTTATCGGTTTCTTTCAGTTTAAACCGAAAAGTCCAGCGCTTACGTATAGCTAATGTGATGACACTGGGGTGTTGAGTATGTAGGCTGAAAGTGGAATGGCAACTCTCACTCAGTGCACGCTGCTTTACAAGCAAGCCCTTTTATAGTTGTCTTTCGAGGATACTAGCGTCCATGATGCTGCTTTAGAATTGCCAAGGTTTGCCACTAGTAGTTAAAAAGAAAAGTCGACTAACAGCAATGGTTATGTTTTGCACCAACACAGTAGTGCGTGGCGTGTCCATTTGCACATTGCAGAGCAGGTGGAAACGCAGTTCTTCCTCGTAAAACGGTCCTCCCGTCCCGTAGTCCCCCTAGCGCACTGCCCAGACGCAATCAATGCGACGACGCACAGAGAAGAAGGCAGAATGAAAGCCTGCCGCGGACGTCGCGTCTCCATTAGCGCAAGGCAGACGAACAGCGTCCGCACGCGTCGTCTGCGTCCATCGACACAGCGTCTGCACGCGTCGTCTGCGTCCATCGAAGACAGGCAGACAATAATCCTCTCAAGCAGCCGCTCCTCTGTCCCGTGCGAGGGCCTGCGACACAACATCGAATTAGTGCGGGCTGCCCACGTTGGGCGCACGCTTCAAGAGCTCGCCCAAGCTCGGGCGGCTGCGGCAGCAGCTGCTGTTGCTGCATGCTGCTGCTATAGCAAACGCCGGCACTCAGCCGCTGGGCAGTTGGAGTAAGTTGGAGTGGAGAGCTCTCTCTCTCTCTCGCATTGCTCTCCTCCTTTGCTATTACCTGCTCCCTCCGCCCCCCTCCCCCGCATTCGTTCCCTTTTTTTTTTCTTCTCCCTAATGCAGCGCGGCCTGTTTAGCAGAGTGAGTATAACGCCCGAGGCTTATTTATTTTGCCGAGCGGGGGAGGACGCGAACGGACGCTGGTCAGTCGTGGTGCAGCTCGCCCTCTGCCGGCCCCTCTCTCCGTCGGAGGAGTTTGGGGGAAAACGGCGGCGCTGGTGGTGCGCTGCCCACCTGGAACTTTCGGGCGAAAACGGGATAGGAATGGTGACGTGTATGTACGCAGGAGCTCGGACGTGGGTAACTAAAATCGGTTGTTCTGTAGGATTCTCGTTGTAACGCACGTGCCCGCGGTGAGCACGGCCCGGACAGAAGGCCGGTAAAGAGCGGCCGTTAACGCTGAGGAAGCGGGTGTGCAGGTTTCACGAGCGCTATATGAGCGTGCTTTTTCCTAAAGGTTATGGCTGGGACCAAGTACACTGTATACACCGCTTTGCGGCTCACCAGCTGAGGTCGGCGAGTGAGAGCGCGGCGCAAATACGCTGCGAAGTTTACAGTCAATCGTATTTTGTACTCATCTTCTTTACTGCACATATTCCCCAGTCGGGCCTTCTTTATTCCTACTGTCGTGCACGAAACAGGCCTTTGCGCAACTGAAGGTTACTGATGCGGAAATTCAGTGCGGTCACTGTGGTGACACGTTGCGCGATTGTTCAAACGTGTTGCTAAATGCTTCGCATGTACGTTAGGCGAATTTGAGCTACCACTGCGCCTAACGCCTTGGGAGATTGTGCAATGTTTGGCATGTTAAGGGCGGAATTTTCGGCTGGCACTACGTGCGGAGCATTATCAGCTGAAAACTGCGATGAAGGGCGATTGAGTTGGGTGATTTTTTTTACATTTAATTTACTTTGCAATGGCGTCGTGTGTTCCAGGTGAGGCCGGTCAGGCGGATGCAAGGAACCAGGACGCAGCGTAGGCGCAACCATATTTGTAGACATTTCTGCACGCGCCGAGCCACCTGCACGCATAAACTGTCACACTGTCAAACTGTCAAACTTTACAATAAGGAAAAGTATTTTCTGCGCACCTGTTGTTGATCAGGAGTTGCTTGGATATACCCCCCTCTCTCAACCTCCTTGTTCTTTTGATGTGATTTTGCATATATAAGGCACTTTCGCACATCTCGTAAGGTCATCTCGTAAGGATATTGTGAATTGATAAGAAGATAAAATTTATCTCTCATGTTGGGTATTTTATATAAATCTTCGTTTTCCTTGTGCTTCTCTGCGTACGAAATTAGCGCCAGTTCTAGGGAACCTATTGTTAGTGTCGCACTAATTTCAAGCTAACTATTACATGAGTAAGTTTTCTGTTTGCATAAGCTTCTATGGCTTGCATGCCAGATGACAGATGGGTATGGGCATCTGTTGCTGAAGCAGTCACTTGGGCGGACGTGGTAGCTGCGCCGCTCCTCGTCTTTAATTTTTTTTTCTTTGCTGTCTCTATCTATTGACTCCATTCTGTCTGCACATGACATATATTAGCGTTGGCAGAGAAAAAAAAGAAAGGAAAATAATGTTGCCCAGCCCGTGACAATGGCAGTGGCCCAGTTGGAGCCAGTCGACAGATCTGTGCACTTTCCTCCTATTTTTCCCTTCCATTCCATCAGCCGCGGCAGCAGCAGCAGCCAGGTGACAAGACCAGCAGCACCGTCGGCTACAGCTTTCTCGAGCTGAGGCGCTGGACAGGGACATACGCCCAAAGCGCGGAATGCATTTCTGCTTGAGAACGCTTTGAGCAGCGAGGTGTAGTGTTCATCTGTTCCCAGCGTTGACCTCACAAGCTTCACCTTTCGTTGGTTTGTTGAATCATGCGCTTGTACGTGCGCATTCTGGCTGGCCCGCTCTTCCTACATAGTATAGTATAGTATAGTATAGTATAGTATAGTATAGTATAGTATAGTATAGTATAGTATAGTATAGTATAGTATAGTATAGTATAGTATAGTATAGTATAGTATAGTATAGTATGGTATAGTTCAGTGTGGTGTAGTGTAGTCTTTTATGGTGTGGTGCGGTGTGGTGTGGTACGGTGTGATACGGTATGGTATGGTAAAGTTAGTGTTCGAAGAAAGTTCGTCTGGTTAGGCATGACATTGATGAAGTTGAAGGTCAATGACCGTGTCGAGGTTACGACTGACGGAGTAACCCCCCCCCCCCCTCCACACACACACACACACGCGCACATTCCTCCAAACGTAAGGACCTGCAGGATTAATTCCTAAGCTATATAATCCACGTATGAGAGCCTGAGAATTTGATGACCAGCTGGAGTGCTACTTGCTGCCTATACGCTATGCATATATGGTAAAGAGATAAGTCGAGAGAGCAAACGAGACAAACAGGTAGATATGATATTCAATGAATCCGCGCCTGCGGTGACGTTCTTAAGTTCCGCGTATACTAAGGGGCGCGTGTACTTGAGCGAGCCGACGTTCGAAGCCTCAGGATCCTTAACCCCGCGAACACTTTGAGCTGCCAGCTACTCGCACTGCCGCGAGCTTTTCTAGAACCTCCAAACTGGCTAACTTTGACGTCACGCAGTTACGCTTGTCAACCATAAACGATGCAGGGCGTCGTCAGGACAGCGAGAATGGTAAGCATGGCCCCTTGGCGAAGGCTTGGCGCCCGACAGGTACGTCGCTTAACGAGGTTAAGCTGTTGGTCGAGGAATATATCTTTAGCATCAAGCAGTCAAGCTGAGTCTCCCTCGCAGACATCAGGGTGGCATACGTGTCGCTCTTCTAGCTGGCGCCAGCTTTGTCTCAGTCTCAGAGACAAGGTAATTAAGAACAGGGAACACGGTGTTTAAATTTATCGCCCTGCGGTAAGGGGTGGGGCTGGCAGAATAAATGGACGGGATGTTTGAGTTGAATTCGCGAGAAGGGCTCCACAGCTTCGTGGGAAAGGTCACCGATGTGCGCTCGCGGCGTTCAAGTGTGAGCTGCGGCGATTTGTTGAAGTGCGCACCTTATGTCGTTTTCGCTTGAAGAAGGTCGCCGAAGAAGTTATGAGAACACGGAAACCACGAAAAAGCTAAATTTTTACGTTGTCTGGATGCGTGGCCGGAAAGTTTACAAGTTGCACGAGGCTGCATTAAAACCAAGTTCTTTCGTGGTTTTCGCATTGACAAAAATTTTTCCGGTACTTGTACAGTATCTAAGTCTATTCATCAGTCTAAGTCGAGATTGCACCAATGGATGAAAACGTTTAATGTAATATTACTTCAATGACAGACAAGAAGTAGTAGCAGTTCGTTATATCCATTATTTCGTTATAAACCGTTTCGTTATAACGAGGTTCGACTGTATTGACTTTATTTGGCTGCAAAATTAAGCGCCAAGGACATGGCAGCAGCGCTGTCAGGCTCGAGTCCCCCGCGCTGGAGGATCGAACTGGCTCTGGACCGACAAGCCGCGCACCTCCTTGGCGCTTAATTTTGCAGCTAAAAAAAAAGTCAATACAGTCAAACCTCGTTATAACGAAACGGTTTATAACGAAATAATGGATATAAAGAACTGCTACTACTACTTGCCTGTCATTATCCATTGGCGCTCTCAACTTAGACTGATGGATAGACCTAAAAAGAAAAAAAAAGCAACGGAGAAAAAATTAAGTACAACGCACTACTGTGACGTACCATGTTAGCAGCCTGGTACTGTTATTTATCTGACTTCGTACGCAGCCGTGGAACCACACATTCGAACCTGCGCTTTTCAGTGAACTTGCTCCAAAACGAATCTCTGCCTTTGAACTCATGTTCCCCGTTCACTCTATATACGCGAGTCGATTCGCTATATACCGGGAATTTATTATTATTTTTTTTTGCGGGGAGAGGGGGGGGGGGGGGGGGGGGGCTTGTGGTGTGTAAATGAGTCGGTGATTCCCTGGACGCAATCGCAAGCGTATGCATGCGATCAAACGATCTTACCGAAGCCACCGCGCCGACTCTCGTTCATTTGTTACCCGACGTGCCAAAACAAAAAAAAAAGAAGAAAAAACGGGCACAGAATGAATGGGAGCAGAACCTTACTGCGCTGCTCGCAGCGACCCCTTCCATATTACGAAGCGACTCTGCATAGGACTGATTCCGGATTTCCCACGCAACCGCGTATAAAACCGAAGAGGCGCGTGTTGTGGAGGAGCCCATCCCTGTTCGGTGCATACATGAGCCGAGGCCGCAATATATCACCCCGTGGTTTAATAGTATGCTTACCGCAGAGTTCCGAGAAAGAGTCGGCCCGGTGCATATCTGCGGCTGACTGCTTTGGAGATTACGGCTCACGGCGCGTGTCAGATTGCGTCTCCGAGTTCCCGGTAAGCGGCCTGCGTAACAGAGAGAGTAGGCTTGCTCTTGCTCGCCCGGTGTGAGCGAGATCCCTTTTCTCTGTAACACTTTGGCGGCTGGATAGTATTAAAGGCACACGGAGGATGGCTTTTTTTTAAATTGGTTTTTGGGGAAAGGAAATGGCGCAGTATCTGTCTCATATACCGTTGGACACCTGAACCGCGCCGTAAGGGAAGGGACAAGGGAGGGAGTGAAAGAAGAAGGGAAGAAGGAGGTGCCGTAGTGTAGGGCTCCGGAATAATTTCGACCACCTGGGGATCTTTAACGTGCACTGACATCGCACAGCACACGGGCGTCTTAGCGTTTTTCCTCCATAAAAACGCAGCCGCCATCTTAGTTCTTAGTAAAACTCGACTTTCTACAATCTAAACGCGGATACGCCTATATGGGAGCGAGAAGGAAAGTTAGCTGCTTACCCCTATTTCACTCCTTTCTGTTTAGGGTGTAGCTCTTTCTGGGTATGTTGTGGCTTGTCCGTCAGGAAAAAGCGCATTTAGCGTTCAGAAAATTGAATAAAAAATTTCACGCTCCTCTTAATTAAAACTCGTGACGCCTACGCGAAAACGACTCCGTAGTCACCGTTCTGAAATGCATGGCGGCGAAACATCGACTCTGAGATCCGGGCCACACACACAAAAAAAAAAATTGTGAGGACGCACCGCAGTTTACTTTGCACCCAGTGGCGGTAATAACTCGTGTTTCATTCTTTGGGCTTTCGTACATATACGTTATTAAAGTCCCCCTCTCAATTAAAGCACCCTATTTTTCGTTATAACGCGAGAAGCTATCGATACTGGTCAACATCAATTTGTTCTGAAGTGCACTTTCAATGGCTGAAAGCGCTAGTCGCTAAAACTGCACACGGCAGGGTTACGAAGAAGACGCAGAGACAGTGAAACGACTTACTCTTACCTGTGTGTATACTATGGAAGGTTGCGGCGACTGTCCCCCCCCCCCCCCCCTACAAAAGTGGTCTATAGACAGTCTATAGTCTTCTTATAGACTCTGCTGCCTTCCTATAGATGTTTATTTTTGTCTATTCGTAGTCTATAGACTGTCTATAGACAAAAGTCTACTAAAAGTGTATGGCCATATATCTATAGATTGTTTTTAGAATGTCTATAGGATATGTATTGCCTATAGACTGTTCTCTAGGGTTTGTCTATAGAGAGTCTATAGATTTTATAGGCAGAAGTCTACGGACAATCTATAGACTGTCTAAAAAAATTTTTGTAAGGGCTGGACGCGGTCTTGGGTACACTGCCTACGGTGTCATACACCCCTTTTGTAGACGCAACGTGTGAGTGCGGAGATATGTCGACCATCGTTCCAGCTAATAATAATAATAATAATAATAATAATTGGTTTTGGGGGAAAGGAAATGGCGCAGTATCTGTCTCATATATCGTTGGACACCTGAACCGCGCCGTAAGGGAAGGGATAAAGGAGGGAGTGAAAGAAGAAAGGAAGAGAGAGGTGCCGTAGTGGAGGGCTCCGGAATAATTTCGACCACCTGGGGATCTTTAACGTGCACTGACATCGCACAGCACACGGGCGCCTTAGCGTTTTTCCCCCATAAAAACGCAGCCGCCGCGGTCGGGTTCGAACCCGGGTACTCCGGATCAGTAGTCGAGCGCCCTAACCACTGAGCCACCGCGGCGGGTCCAGCTAATACCCCGTTTCATGCAAAGTGATGGAAGGCTGATAATTGGAAAGAGGCATATTTTATACATTACCACCCGTTTTTCTTCGCGTTTCTTTCCTGTCTTCTACACAGCGTGATTATATCTATAGATGCCGCGCTGTTTCTCACCTTGCCGTTCGTACGCCGCGCTCTGCTGAGCATACATAGAAAAGTCTGGTTAGGTTTACCGGTCACCAGTTAAGCATATACCGCAACTCTATTGCAGCGATTGGGATGAGAATAAAAACAATGAAGCACACAAGTATAGGGAGGTTCACATACCACTCTTATAGCGATGCTCCCATATATTCGTTTCTTTGTCAAGGAAATCTTGCTGCCAGCGAAGAGGGCGGGGATTAGAAGGCGACTTTGATGGCAAAACACGTTGTCCGTCTCTGGCTGTACCACAGCATACAGCTGTTGGAAGTGCAATTCAAAACGGACTTGGCCTCCTTCGTTTATATATATGACAGCGAGGAAGCATGAGATTGTGGATGCAGCGACTGCCTATATAAACAATACTCGGAAGCCGCACTGCTGTTTTAGAAAGTAATAGTCGCAACGTGGCCAACATGTGAGCACAATCTTAGTATGCTTCCGCCCTCCGCACACGGGGCGTGACTAAAGCTTCAGGTTATAAACGAAGGACGCAGGTCGTTTTTAAAGCTTTTGTATATAAGTGCGGAAGTTTTGTACATAACATCACTTGTCAGTACACAGCCGTTCTCATCTTTTTGTCGTTACTTTGTCGTTGTCTCCTTTGCTGCTACACCCTTCGTGGTGGCTCGGTGGCTATAGGGCGCTCGGCTACTGAGCCGGAGGACCCAAATTCAATCCCGCCCTCAGGGGTAGTGAAGCTCAAAAGGCGTCCGTGTGCTCTGCTATGTCAGCTGATGTTAAAGAATCCCAGGTGGTCTAAATTAATTTGTAGCCCTCCACTACAGCGTACCTCACAGCCAATGTGCCGCTTCGGAACGTCAGACCCCACAATTCTTTCACTGCTGCTGTATTCTGAAGAATGCCTCAAATAGCTCCACTCCCCACCTTGCTGACACTGGGTATTTGTCACTCTTTCCGCTAGACATCGCGCGAGTGGACTTGGAACGCCGATACCTAGTGTTGTTCCTTTTATATCTGTACTACGCCTACACATGGACCCATGCTGTAAATGCACACAGAGTCCATGCAGTTCTGGGCAATTCTGCACCTTTGCCCCATGCAAGCTAAGAACCAACTCCCAGTCACGTGCTGCGTCAGCGGATAGTTCTAACCGAGTCGCAGGCGACGTGAGCGTTAAGAAGAGCCATAGAGGGTGGCTGGTGGTGGTGAGGAGGTGTCCTCAGCCGCAAAGGGGGCCACCGCCTGGGCCCCGCTGCGTCTCCGTGCAATCGCGACAAGCGCCTGCAACCGGACACTGCGTCGTCCCGCGATTTTGCCTCCCACGACGCCGACGAGAGGCGCCTTCCCGCCGCGAGCAAAGACCGCGCTCGTTCATTTATCTCCGCGTTTACTCCCCATATTGTCCTTCGCCATACACTGCCTCCGTAGGAAGTGCGCTGTGTGCTCGTGTGAGCTCTGGCGTAAGCCCCCCAGGCGCGCGCGTGCGGTGCGTGGCGTTAGGTCATTACCACAGGCGAACACGCGCCTCCGTTCACTTTGGGCCCGAAAGCGTGACTCGGAGGCGACGGCGCCGAGTCACGCTTTAGGGGTCCACCCACCCGCCGCTTCTGCCGCCATATCTCGCACCCTCGGAGTCTTTCTTTTTCTCTCTTTTTTATTTATATTGCCACGCGTTGTGCATTACTTGCGGTTTGGGCCTCGCGCTAATTTATTTTCGTGTTTACAGGCGAGAAGAGGGCGAGCCATGGTTTTGAAGAACATTCCGCTGATGTGGTGGCTTGGCGCCCTGTTTCTCGCCTCTTCCGTACTATACTACACACACCAGTGCGCACACGTGTATCCTACGCTCTCTCTCTTTCTCCGCACATCTTTTTTGCTCTCTCTCACTCTCTTTTTTCGTTCCCAGAATTCGTCTGAATTGCAGTTGTAGCTCATGGAGACCGGCGCTCCGTGCGCGACGCAAAGTAACAAGGTATTGCAGGACTGCAAGCATGGTTCCTGAATGCAGACAGGGAAAAAACAGACTAACAAACCGGAAACGGAAAGGACGGGGTTCAGCGGATGCATGTCCGAGTTATGATGACGTCAGGTAACAACGCAGCGTTTCTATATTGAGTTGAGGGAGTCAGCATTCTGCGCTACGTAGTGCCATGAGAAAATTCGCTTCGCAGAGCCAGTTAGCAGGTTTAATTCGAGCAAGGAAATGTCAGAGGGTATGGTGCCTTGATCTCCGGTTCGCTGACAGAAGCGGCGTTCACGTTCTGGCTCTTCTCTCCTAGATTCCACTGCGGTTGCTTGTGCTGTGCTGCACTCGGAGCCGAAACGTCGTGGTCTGCTGTCTCCTACATATATCTAGCGTTGTATATATATATATATATATATATATATATATATATATATATATATATATATATATATATATATATATATATATATATATATATATATATATATATATATATATATATATATATATATATATATATATATATATATATATATATATATATATATATATATATAGCGATGCAGTTTATTGTAGTTAATACAAATGAAAGCATGCATAATGTCCTCTTTTCTAGGACCGCATTAGTTCTCGCTAGAGTGCTGTGCGATCGGCGGAAGTGCTGCTGGGAAAGAAAACATTGTGAACTTTGATTTCAAAGAAGCATGTTTTGAGGCTATCTGTTTTTTAAAAAATGCAATTAAGGAGGCGTAGCTGAATGAGCGCCTCTCGTATTTGAGTTTGGTGACCACCACGCTGATGTCCCGTGTCGTCCTATTTTTTTCTTGAATTCTTCCTGTCTCCATTGCTAGCCCGTTGTGCCACATGTGGTACCGACGAGGGAATTATTTTATTCATTTACTTCTCTTGCCCACCCAAATGAATGCATTTCCATTCATCGGTATACTTTATACAAGGTCAAGTGACCTTGTATGCTCGTCACGTAACCTACCTGCATTTCCTTTCACCTATATACCTCTCTCTGTAGCCAATACCTTCCTGCTCACGAGACTCTTCCCCCCCCCCCCCCCCCCTACTTTCTTTTTTTTCTGCCATTGAAGATGAAAGCTAACCTGCACAGAAGAAACTGGGGTCAAAACAAGTCCGAAGTAATGACGCTAAAGGTATGCATAATGACTAAAGCAAAAGCTCAATGCCCAGTCCTTTTAGAACTGCACTCAATATTGCTTCTTTTATTGCCAACGCACTTCATGATAACCATGTAATCATCTTTCCTATTTGCCGCTTCCTAATCAATTTGCTGAAGGTGCTCAGTGAGCTATGTTGCAGGTGCCATTGGCAACTCGCACCTACAGAAAAACATTTTGCCCGAATATACATTGCTGTCGTTGTGTTTCGTAAGTGCCGCAAAAAAAAAATATTGCACTATTTGTGCAAAGTGTAATTATCTAACTGTAGGAAAGTTTCTGAGCATGTCACAGAGTGCAGAAATACATGAGAGAGAAACTCCGCAACAAAACCTCTGAATGGAGACGCTTCCCGAAAGATAAAATCAACGAAAGGAATTCCCCTGTTCTGTATGTAAAAATAATTCTGTCAATACCGCCTAAGAATCACGCAGATCTGCGCAAAGATCTCTATAGTAACAAGATACCCGTAAATAAACAATATAAAAGTTCTGGCCGTTGCATGCTGCAACAATAGACCTAATTAAAAGCGTTAAGCTAGTTGCCGGTTCTCTGCTGTCAGAGGAAAGGCAAGGTAGATGATACCCGCCGCTTTTATGGTTCAGTATGGCCACCTGGTGTTCTCAGGTGGCGCATGAAAGTGACGACGTTGAAGTGTATGGCGCTGCCTAGCTGCCGAATTCTGTCTGTCAGTGACCTGTCGCCCTGTCTTCCGTGACAGTTTTTTAGCATTTGTCGCATGTGGCCTTACTTGGTGGTGTGCATGGTTTAGGGCTAAGCAGATGATTTATTATCCTACAAAGGGAACCTTCCTGTAACAAATTCGGGTACTGCGAATTCTTTAACTCCCTTCTTTATCCCTTCCCTTAAGGCGTGGTTCAGGTGTCCAACGATATATGAAACAGATACTGCGCCATTTCCTTTCCCCAAAAACCAACTGTTATTATTATAGAATCGTTGTATCCTACACATGTCACACGCAACGGTCACAGCGCGTATGCCACTGTCTGCGAAACGCGACTTGTTCCGTCTCGCCGCGCACCTTACTGCTTTATGTGCAGTTTTATGAAAATGTTCCGAGTGCCAAACTTATGCTAACGTTCCCTGCAGTCTGTTCGTTGCAAACAAGATCCGCCGCCTCAAGCTGGAGAGCGGGCTATGTGAGACGCGCCTTAGAAACGCACACCGGATTGCTCTAGACCGCTTCCTATTCTTCAGCGGAAAGAGTGAAATATTAGCGCACTATGGTTTCTGCATTGCTCTCCCGTCGATATCTGGATGCACCTTGACCAGGTATCGAACTTGCAACTTCTTGCTCAGTAGAACAACTCCGTGGCCTCGGTGCTATCACGACGGGCGTGGACAGCCTAGACAGCTAGAGAAACGCTATCGACAGCTATCGCAATCGCTCCCTCGCTCTCGGGTATCGTCCATGGTACGACATATTTACGCTCGGAAGAGAATGAGAAAGAGGTGAAGTCATTTCGTGGAAAAAAACAGAGCTTTAGCCAGCGTTGTTTTTTAACCCCCTACTCTACTCTGCGTAATTGGCGGGAAAGTATGGAAGATTATACAGAGCAGTGGAATAAAGTAATGACAAACAGGAAACTTATGTGATCCTGAAATATTTGTATAGATAATTCAAGTGGCGATCATACATAAAGAGTTGAAAGTTTTTCAGACAGGCGAAATCTTGGAGAGAGATCAACAGAGATATCAATGCATGCCAATATCGCGAAGGACTCGGGGAAGGACTATAAATATACAGTCCACTGTGCAAGTCCACGAATTTTGGGTGCATCAGTTTTAATTGTCAGGCTACTGTGGATTACTGAAATTTACTGATATGGAAACATTGAAGGTAATGGGCCATCCTTCCGAAGTGTATACCAAAGTCTCTCTTTTAAATTTTTGTCCATCGCTCGCGCTAAGTATTTAAGACTGCCGTAGGAAACCAGTGGGGGACGTTTCTGAGGATAGCAAAAACGTTAATAGCAATAAAATCCAAGATTGCCGAGGTGAGGTGTGCGGATATGTTGATTGTTATAGTGGAATCTTACGACACATGAAAAAATTACGTTCGTAAACTATTTCCTGTTGAAAAAAACGCGCTTGTTTAGAATTTCTGCATATGAGTGGCAATCGATTAAGCTCCTCTATTTAATATGGTAACATTTCTAACGAATGTGCTGCATAGTTTCAGTCGATGTACAGTTGTGTCAGTTGTCTACAGTTGTCCAAATCTGTATCGATAGCTGTTTGTTCAGCCAGCGTTCAGACGGAGTCGATGTTAGAGTTTCCAGAAGGCGAGGTAGCAAGGTATTTGAGGCGGGGATCAATCGAATGTTGGCAAAGGAGGCCTTTTTACTTGTTTCATAAAATTTTTCATATGTTCGCACCACCTTTTTTTTTTCATTATCTCTCATTTTACATCATAATGTCAGCGATGCTACTGCCCAAAAACTTTCTCCGCTGTGGCAACGAGTGCTTGACAAGACCACATGGTATAGTGTACATGCCGGCCATATCTGGCCTTTCTCTCGAGTCATTTTATTTATTTCTTGCAGAGTCCAGCAGCGCCCGAAGGCATTTTTGCAGGGAGGGGGAGGATGACAACATTTTCGGGCAAAGCCTAGAGGATAAGTAAAATGCCGCAGAATAAGAAAAAAAGCGTGGAAGCATGCATCGAAGGAGGACAACTACGCGCCACAAATACAAAGACACAAAAGTGATGAAAAACACGCGCGAGAGAACTGCGCATTGTTCCTCTGGACCTCTAGCATTGTTCTGAAGAATGGCAGCGCGTTGCGCCTAGAACGCACGGTTGCCGAGAATAGCAGCAAACACGACATTTTCCCGCGCAGTTTCGTCGAACCGGAGACTCTCACTCGCGTTCCCTTTAGGAACAAGCACATCCGTCCCGCGTCGAGTCACTTCGCGTAAAAGCTCGGCCATCTCCATCTGGCTCTCAATCCAGCTCACGCATATCTCTCCATTCTTCTCCCGCGGCGCGAGCCGGACATTATTTACGCTCTGGGCGCCTAATTGCGCGCTCGATTCGTAGGTGGGCCTGTCACTCTTGCGCGTCGCCCATTTGCGCCCGCGCTGTGGCGCTGCAGCCGGACGCCGTGCGTGTCTGGCGCGTATATATCTCCGCTCGAAATCGGCACCCATCTCTCGCCGCCGCGGCCCGCGCATCGCTGTTGTTGCCAGTTGGAGGCCGGCTCCGTTTGTTCCCCATTTGGCACCGAACGACGACCGTCCTGTGCGGTCCTCGCGTCAACCGTTGCCTGTGCCACGGCTTCGTTCTTCCTGGGTGGAGGGGGGTCGGAAGGGGGTGTGAAGCGGGGGGGGGGGGGGGGGCAGCGGTTGTACAGCACAGAACGCGCACAGCGTGGATGCCTACAGCGGCGCGCGTTGCTGATCCGAATGCGTGCACCATACGCATGGTCTGACGTCTTGCGGCGAGAGCTGCAGCCATATACTCGGGAGTCCTCGTCGTCTATGAATAGGCGCGCAGGCTTCCCCATCCTCGTCGTGCGACGCGTATCTGACTAATCATTCGAAAGAGCGAGCTGGGCACGGAAACAAAAGAAAGGCGACCCCAACACAGACTCGCAGTGACGCCTCGCCGCCGCCGCGCCAAGGGAGACCAGATCCCCGAGGAAACCCAGGAGGTCTTGCAACCGCTGTGCCTTCCCCCCCCCCCCCCCCCCCGGCTCTCACCTCGCCATCGTCCCCTGAATCCCGTAACAACCCCCCCCCCTCTCCACCCCCCCGCCTTCCTGTTTCCTTATACCTCGTGTGTTGCCCAAGCGTGCATATGGTCTCGCCGTGTGTGACGCGTGCCACGTATTCGCTGGGGCGAAGTGAGAAACGATACGAGCCAAGGAGGGCAGAGACGCTCGCATCGTTGCCGGCGTTTGTTGCTGCGTGGGTGCCTCTGAAGATGGCGACGCGGCGTCGTGGTCTTCTTCGCGGTCGTCCATGTGATCTGCGCAGCTACCACGTAGACCTTTGGCTTTCGGAGAAAAGAGGGAGCGCATAGCGCTGCTGGCAAAGCACTTTTCTCCTTCCGACCCCAGCAACGGGGATAATGCAGACGACGAGTAGATTTCTTAGGTCAGATGAGAGGCCGCCTGCCTGTCATGCGTGCGAACAGCGCTTTTCTTTTCAAGTGGTTATCGCCTTCTATTATCATTGGACAGATCCAGCCCTCTGGTATTTTTTGTTGTTGTTGTTGCAAGCCTTAGAGGCTCAAAATGGCATTGTCTTGGCCTGCTGTTCGTGTGCATGCATGCGTGCGTGCGTGAGTGAGTGAGTGAGTGAGTGAGTGAGTGAGTGAGTGAGTGAGTGAGTGAGTGAGTGAGTGAGTGAGTGAGTGAGTGAGTGAGTGAGTGAGTGAGTGAGTGAGTGAGTGAGTGAGTGAGTGAGTGAGTGAGTGAGTGAGTGAGTGAGTGAGTGAGTGAGTGAGTGAGTGAGTGAGTGAGTGAGTGAGTAGACTCCCTCGTGTGAACACTTTCCAGCTCGCTTCGTTCATTTTTCCCGCTTTTCCTGCTTCCTACTTTTCTGCAAATAGCGTATTACGCGAGTAATTATTTTCTGAATCGCAGTTCAGAAATATCATAGCTTGCAAACTCTCACCTGGCTAGTCTAATAGCATTGCGTACACCTGTTAAACCACAGACATGCTCGTTGGAAAGGGAAGTTGTGTGTTTGACTAGCTCGCTTTCCAGTGGAGTGACTGGCTCTCTTGGTTGTTTTTTTTCTCCTCTGAGGGAAAAGAAAATAGCTTAGCTGCAGCAGTCTTTCAATCCTATGATGACAACGATTGCTCTCTTTCCCTCAGACCGGCAAACAGAACAAAAACTAAAATAAGCGAACTAGTCGTTAAAGACGCAATATTCAGGACGACCTTCAGTGATAAAAACAATATAATTCACGCAGCGCACCGGACCAAATTCAGAGCTATAAATCTTTTTTTGTTTCTTTTTGATGAGTTTCTTCCTCTTCAAATAGCTGTCTTTAGAGAGAAATATTTCAGGGTGGTCGAAAACAGTGGTTCCCCTATACCGCTGACAGGCCCAACTTATCTGTGTTCGCGCTTTCCAGATCTCTATATCCATCTCTGTTCTCGCACTGCGCACACACAGACGCGTTGACATTTTTCTCTTTCCTTAAGTTCGTCCCGCACTGGCCGAATTGTCTCGACGCGCTTACGGAGTTTGGTAAAACGGCCGCTGCCATCTCTCGTGCACGGCAAATGAGAACCTCTCCCGGTGGGCGAGACAAACAGAGCCATATAATACCGATCGCTCTTCTCCGAAGGGGGCACCCTTCCTCGCACTAATTTCACGGCCCTTCACGTTATGGCACCGCCGCTGCTGCTTCTAACGCTTCCATCGACCCCGAGACCTGCATGCCCCGCGGACGAAATTCCGGACGTGACAGCTTTCGGAAGAGCACGCTAGCGGAGTGAACGAACGGGTTGACGCGGAGCTGTCAAGGACGGGGAAGGCCGCTGAAATGCGGAGATGAACGAGCGTTTTCCTTTCTACGGCGTCGTTGCGTGAGCACACTGCCCCTGGTGTCAGCGGCAGGAGCGCAGCCGCTGATGGCACAGGGCACGCAGCTTCGTCTCTGGGACGTCGCTTTGCAATATGCCATTGCGCGTGGCTTCACCCCTTCGCCCGCCTGTAGTGGGGCGAAGCGTGATGAGCCGCGACAGGCGAGTCGGCGGCGCCGGGGTGAGGGCCCAACGGGTGCGCGGCTATTTCCGTCGGCCTTGGAGGGACGCGCTTTTGGCGATCTCGTAGCCGGCTCAGCAGGGAGCGTCGACGGTGTTCTCGTCGTTTAATAACGTTTAGCCGTCGCCTGAGCGAGTATGGGGTTGACGTGGATAGATCGTAGCTTATGAACGAGGTGTAATTTGTTCGGACCTTCACAGAAGGGCGAGCCTGGAGCGCTTAATTACCACGTTGCACCGAAAACCGTTAACCATTTTGGAGAAGTTATAGAAGTGGAGTTGGCTGATGCCGTGCTGAATTCGCGCTACTGGTCTTGCTGAGAAAGTGTTGGTGACTGAGCAGTGCCCGTACACTGATTTATAGTGTAGCAAATCATAAGAGAAAGCTAAGGCGGAATTGGCCCCATCGCGAAATGTTATTATAATCCTCGAAAGCAGGTTCGTGGGTTGAACCCGTAGATAGCTGACACAAGGTATGGCACTCTCAACACTGCCCACATGTAATGAGGACATGAGACTTCCTCTTGTGTAGGCCTCCGGCTACCCAGGATACTTCTGCGGAAGTAGTAACCTCTTTTGGCAAAGCGCAGGAATTTAACCGCGTCTGTGCTCTCCTCACACCCCTCCCTAGTCCCTTTTTTGCATTTTTATATTTTTCTTTTAATACTGCTTTTTCGCGTCATTATTTGCTACTGTCTTTCTTCATACACATTTTCTAACGCTGCGTACGAGGCATGCTCCTCATAACCCTGCAGGAATTCTTCAGCTCGTAGATTCAGTATCTCTCATCTGCCATTATCGTTGCAATATCGTAATCGAAGTTCCACCGCCGCCAACAACAACGACAAGAGGAAGACGATGATAGGCGGTGCGCGTATTGATGCATTTTCTGTGCTGTATCGTTGGGGCTCCTTGAATCGTTCGCCCCAAGTCCTGCTTTTCTTTTGCTATGGTCAACTACTTTTTTTCAAAGTTCACAAGAGTCATTTCACAGAACGGTAGCCGTAACGACTTGGAACTATTCTGAGGGCGTTTTGTGCCTCTATGGAGTTCACGCACCCATGTCAAGAAGCGACGACTTCGCTGTGGGCGAGCGTGTAGATTCCGGGCATTTTCAACGCCACCGAGAAAATTCCGTACTTTTCCCAGAACTTTGCCACCATTGCCTTCTTTATATTTATTTTCTCCCGACACGACTACGTGTACAGCTTACACGCGCAAGCTTTAACGGGTCAACTCGTCCCTAAATATAAACTCCTTCCTTAAAACTTGAAACCCGTAGGGGTGCGAAAAAAAAAGTGATAAATAAAAAGGGCGCGTCAATAAACAAGCGTTTCTTTGTAGCTCTCCGTATACTGCGAGCTTTGTGCATGGTCGCGTGACTCCGTACGGAGCCGTGTCTTTCGAAATTTATGGTCAAGGTCGGTCGTAAAACACGGGCTATATTCTCCTTGCCCACGTGACCCTCCTTGGCTGTTCCGCCTCCGATGCCTGTCTGGAGTCTTCAGCCTACGCGCACGGCCCTCCGTTACAGCTTCCCGCTTTCGGAAGCGCATTTTCAGGCGCGCAGAGCGGTGACGCATGCTAAGACTCTCACGAAACAAGGGGAGCGGAGTTGCGACGACCGAAATGAGAAAACAAGCGTATAAAAAAATGCGGGTCGCAACAGCGGCGGCGAGCCGAAAAAAATACGCGTCGCATGTTCACGCGCACCGCTCCCGAACGACCAGAATGGAAACTTAGCCGTCGCAAACCATAGGGCGCGCGTGTTTGACGCACTTGGCGTTGAAAACCGAGCTCCCCTGCGGACAAGGGGCTGCTGCGAATGTGGAGCCCGGGCGTAGCCAGCGTGTCGGAACAATGATACGACCGCATATATCAATCCGGTAAGCTCACTCAGTCTGAGCTGAGCATGCTCATATAGTATACTTACAGGACGAATATAGCCCTGGAACAGAGAAAAAATATATATAAACATGAATGGCTCTGCGTCAGAGGCGCCTTTGTCTGTGAAAGTTGACGGTTTGCTCTTGGAGCATTTGTCGTCAGTGCTTTGCGCAAGCGGGCAATAATTTGCAGAGAGCAAGCAAAGACCAGTTCGACGCAGTAAACAACGTTACAGACGTAAACATTTGCTCTTGTCGAAACGTCTTCTCATACAGTCTGAGGTTGGAGAACGAATAGCTGCAAATAGGGGTGTTCAGGTTTCTTCCGGCTTGAGGGTGGCTGCAAGGAATTTTTTCTTTCTTCCGCTAGCCAGAATGACGCCCAGGGCTACATATATGCTACTTGATTTCCGTTCTTCAATTCGGCGCCGTCGCATGCAAAGGTAAATTGAAATTGGATACCTTAACCGGTTCTTTGGAGTCTTGGGAGGGCAGTCCATGCATGTTCCACTAAAATATGTGACAAATATCGAGGTTGCAAGTTGATGCAAACTTGTGAGGGCGTGTTAAAGTGAGCCACCACTTCATACTGGGCACAGAGGCGACCCCGCCGTAAGAATCGAATTCATACAACACGCGGCTGGATATTTACAAGTTGGCCCATATTGTATCAAACGGCGGCGCAGCAACATGCGCGAATTCGTGCGCGACAAGCGCGCGAAAATTTGACGAAGAAAGCGCGCGAAACGCCCAGAACAAAGCGCGCGCATAGGAAAAAGTGCAGCAACCAACAGCTCATCAATGTAAACGCGCTCCAAAGGATGCGAGATTCCGCGCGCGATGCCGAAACGTCGTCGTTTCCGTCGTCGCGTGCTCCTGTTCTCCGACGTATACTCAGTCAGCGTTTCCTCATTTTAGCCACCATGAGAGGCGACGGTGGCGCCGCTCTATCAAGCCGACTGGCACGCCTCAGCCGCCACTATCAATTGCGCCTTACTTTTGGCGCTGCCGATTTTTGTGTGCCGCTACACTGGGTATACGCGACGACCCAGCGAATGAGCGCTTTCCTAGTTTGGTAGGTCGTGTGCGCGTATATATATACAGCATCGCGAGATCTGAAAGTTCACCCTCACGGGCGGCTCACGCATGCAGTTAGCCTGGCGCGGCAATATTTTGGGCGTCGCTGGCGAAATTCTACCCGCCGTCAGTCCGTACCGCACCGTCGCTCACGCAGAATTAGTCTGCTTCGTCTCCTCCTCCGGAGACCTCTCCCTTTCCACCCCTCCTCCTCCTCGGTCCCTATACCTAGCCGCTCCAGCATTGTATGCGGGACGAAAATGCGCGTTCCTCGCTTTCTGCCTTGTGCATATGTGTCGCCGTCCTTCTCGTCTCTTTTATTTGATTTGATTTCCGATTCCCCTCGATGAAGACGTATCCGAGTCTTTTGCACTTATTCCTTTGTTTCCGCGCTGCGAGCTCCTCCTGTGTACGCGCCGGCAGCTATTCTGGTTTCCCTCGCTGGGGAAGAACGCGACGTGTTTTTGCCGGAACGAGGATGCACGCACGCGCGCCCCCTCGTGAGGAGCGCGGCGTTTCTTAAGTGCGGCGCTCACTCTCGGGAGCGGGAGTATATAGAGCTAACGAAGCAACTGTCACGAAGAGTAATGAAGCACTCGAGGAACAAAGAGGGGAGCGCGAGCGGAGGTGGGTAATTAGCCACGAAAGAAGGAGACGGTACATACGCGTGCACAATGATGCGACCGTTTTAATTCGAGCGAGCGAGCTATACAGGAGGAGGGGCAGCACGTTTCCTTTGTCCTGGAGGCTACTCAGTTCTTTTTGAAAACGCCGCTATCAGGCTCGAGTTCAACCGTTTTTCGTGCCCTCTTAATTGTAGCCATATTTGGCAACGGTCTACTAAATAAGTTCTAGGTGCAATGAGTTGAAAATAGAGCAGTTCGGACTGAACGCTTCTTGCTTGAAGGAGCTGCTGCTTAAAAGAACGAGTAGGCTTTCCTAAATAGCATTCTGCATTCATCATCAAGTGCAGAGCTTGCGCCAGCCGCGGGATTTGATGGCAGATAGTTATCCGCCACCTAAAGTACGCCTTATTACTCCTATTGAGTAGTAACGTATTGGAACAGGCAACGTCGGCTATCTGTTCTCCGTGTTCTAAGTCCATCTCCTTTTCCTGTAATAACGCCAGACGGTTCTCAGACGCCAGGTTCTACCTCAGAAACTGAGACGAAACAGTAACTACATAACAACAATAACTACAATAACTGCAATAATTGCAACAACTGCATAACTGCATGTTACAAATCAAATGAAATGAAATCTTTATTTTGCAAGTAATTGCGTGCATTGTGAGTGTACATTAAGGATCCGCGTTATCAGTTACAAATTCATTAAAATGTGCTGTTTTAGTGTTATAGAAAACTCATGGTCATTGTATATGCTTGTTATGTGCTACAGTAGCGCATTCGAATTCTTGATGGAAGCATACGTAAATGAGTGTATGGTTTATGGGGGTTTAACGTTCCAAAGCGACTCAGGCTATGAAGGACGCCGTAGTGAAGGGCTCCGGAAATTTCGACCACCTGGGTTTCTTAAAAGCGTGCACCGACATCGCACAGTACACGGGCCTCAAGAATTTCGCCTTCATCGAAATTCGACCGCCGCGGCCGGGATCGAGCCCGCGTCTTTTAGGTCAGCAGCGGTCGCATATGTAAATGAATAAGTGTCATAATTAGTTCTAATGCGAGGGGCCCATAGAGCAGCTGTAGAGGAACGAGTAGATTAAACCGTGCTACGTTGCAAAACGTTACTGTAGGGCAAATTACGATATGCCTCAGTATTTAAAACATTAAATTTGTAACGCATGCAATACTGGATGGTTTTATCGACGTTTAGAATATTAAGCAGCTGAAAGGTGAAACCAATAGAATCACGTTTGCGCTAAAATACTATTAAGCGTAAAGCAGTATTTTGGGCGACCCGTTATAAATGTAATGTGGAATGATACGTTAAGCCATACACAGCAAGTGCGTAGATAATATGGGAATGTACAAAAAAAGTTATAAAGCGTCACTTGTGTGTTTATCGTGAAACGATGTCGTAGTTCTCTAAATGTTTGGGCAGACTTGTAGTACATGTGAGCGCCATTAACTGATTGTCGATCACAACTCCAAGAAATTTCGTTTCGTTAACTCTTTGCAAAGCGGTGTTATTCAGAAAAGGTTGTAAATCTTTTACAGACGGGTGTTTCTTTACACTGAAAATTATGAAGTTACTTTTAGACATGTCTCATGTTAGCTTATTAACAAAACAACCACAAAGACTGTTAAATTCTTTGAGCCAGGATGATAATAATGTGTGTGCCGCCGCAGTAGCTCAGTGGCTATGGTGCTCGGCTGCTGACCCCAAAGATGCGGGTTCGATCCCGGCCACGGCTGTCGAATTTCGATGGCGGCGAAATTCTAGAAGCCCGGGTATTGTGCAATGCCATTACACGTTAAAGAACATCCGGTGGTCGAAATTATCCCGTGCCCTCCACTATGGCGCCAATCATAGCCTGAGTCGCTTTGAGACGTTAAATCCTATAAACTAAACTAAGCTAATAATGTCCTTATCTTCGGCAGTTATCAGTATGTTGGTGTAGTCGGCGTATAGCTTACAGTCTTGTGTAAGGTAGGAAGGTAAGTTGTTAGCAAAATGTTAAAAACAGAAATGGGCCTAACATTGATCCTTGGGGGACACAAATATTAGTTTTCCTTAGTGTGAACGGTTTGGTGTTTGTGTAGCCAAGCGCATTCGTCATACGCATTTCTTTTGATTCTTAAACTCGTCGGGACCGCCATGTCGAAGTGTCTCGACTGTTACAGGCGGGCCACGTACAATCGTTATGCTGTTTAAGCTTGAAATACTGATACAGACGGTGTAAATCGGGCTTCAGCGAAGCTGTCTTAGAAATTTGGCATTTTCTCGCAGAGTCTTGCCCCAAACACTTCGTTTGGGCGAGCTTCAGGAAACTACAGGAGCGCAGACCAAAGACATGGAACAGGACGAGCTCCTTTACTTTCCTCAATTAAAATCAAGAAGCGAAGCAGCAAGAGCCAGGAGAGCTTGTGTGTGAATAGCTTTCCATGGTCTAGATTTTAATATTATTTCTTCAACTTCGACCGTTGCCGCCATGACTCAAAAAGCAACTGAAAGCAGCAAAAACGACTGCAGTATAAGATTTCTAGACCCTGATGTGACGGTTGCACGCACGTAGATATTGTCCTTCGAGGCTTTATACACACGTAAGGTGCAGGAAAAAGAAAGTCTGGCCAACTGGACGACTGTTTGAAGCCGACATGCGGTGAAGTGCAAACATATCGGCGCGTTCAAAGCGACCTCGTGGGCCCGCCCATAAGCCCAGATGGTTAATCCGACCACGCGTCCCGAACATTCGGTAGCGCGCGTTCTCCCAAATCGGGCCAGGCAATCGGTTCAGGGATGAATCACCCCCCATAACGGACTCTCGCGTCCACGGCGCCGACAAAAGGGTGTCTCAGTCCGTTGGCCAGCAGCAGAGCTGTCGCCACTGCGTCCGCTCGCGGAGCCAACAATGCCGCCTCCGCCGTCCCTGTGTACTAAATAAGGCAGAAGGGTCCCGAGGTACACACAGTGGACAGTCTCTCTCCCGCGCGCAGCTTCCCACAGGGGGCGCCGTCAGCACAAACAAACAAAACGGGTTGGAGGCTGGGAAAAAAAGGGAGCGGGATGGATTTGGGGTCCGTGCGAGCAAGCTATGCAGTGTGGATGCAGCGGCCGACGTGACTCAGTCCGACGAACTTGTGATGCTCGACGCCTTGCATTGTGCGCTTAAGAGGAGGGTAAGGGGTCGGGGATGGCGGGGTTCCAGAGCATGCATGCGCCAGCACTTGCGTACTATACGTGTGCTTGTGTTTCGTGACTTCGTGCTCACTGAAAGGCTGATGTTGCAAAGCGTGGTCTTGAGAATAAACCGGGAGAGGTCATATTCCCCGAATTTTGCCAGTGATAGGCATCTCTGTGAGATTGATGAATGCAGAGACGCATCCAGCGAGTGCGCCTCGTCTACCTCATCATCATCATCAGCCTGACTACGCCCACTGGAGGACAAACGCCTGTCCCATGTCTCTCCAATTAACCTTGTCCTTTGCCAGCCGACGCCACCGCATCCCGGCAAACTTCTTGATCTCATCCGCCCACCTAACTTTCTGACGCCCCCTGCTACGCGTTTACCTTCTCTTGGAATCCACTCTGTTACTCTTAAGGACCAGCGGTTATCTTGCCTTCGCATTAATACGCCCTGCCCTAGCCCATTTCTTGCTCTTGATTTCGACTAGGATGTCATTAACCCGCGTTTGTTCCCTCACTCACTCTGCTCGCTTAATCTTGAATCATAAGCTGGCAGCACAAAATCGACACGGAACACAGAATTAACACTGGAGACACGACGGTCGCTACTTTTTTTTTTGTTAACTGGAAAAAGGAACCAATGGTCAACCCTCATGGAAGGCATCGAGAATGCCTCAAAGCACCTAACACAACCAGGACAGGGACAAACACATTAAAAATGTGCCCGAAAGGTCTGACTAGGAGCGTGTAGATTAAAAGTGCGAAGATAACATTAAAAGAAGCAAGTGCATTAGTGATGCGTATTGGGGGAAGAGGAACTGCATAGACGTAAGCATGTGCAAGATAGAGGAAACAATTTTTTTTAAAGCACGATCCAAGAAACATATTTCTTTTTCGCGCAGTGAAATTGATTGTGTACTGACACACAAGTCACCTACCTTCTCAATATGTGATAAGCGTCAATCACTTCGCCTTCAGTTTAGTTCTTTGTCATCGCCAGGAACCTCGCACTCGCTAATAATGGCTTTTAGGTGTGGCAAGGCTGATTGAAGTGGTCAGAAAATTCTCCTCCGGACCTTTTTCTTTTTATCTTGAGGAAGTGCACCTGAGCCTCACATTAAAGCATCGTCCCGTCTGTCTTATGTACAAATTGCCACAAGTTCGGGGATCTCATATAACATCCCGGTTCGGTAGTTGGTGCATCGGTTCGCATATCTTATACAAGCCAACTGCCTTTGTGTGTTAACCATCGCCTACATTTTTGCCAGTTTGCGCGGAGCGGAGAAGACGACCTGGACATTATATCTTCCTGCTATCTTTTTTATGTGCGACATCTTGTAAAGGTAGGAGATGACTGCCACACAGCTCTTCTTCGCCCGCTCTTTTATCTTTTGAAGCATATATATCGTCGCACAGATTGGAGACTAAGGAAGGTGAGTAGCCGGCATGGTAGAGGCGTTGTACTTGTATATCGAAGATGGAATGGACCATGTGCTCGAAGCTCTTGTTTAACGCTGTCTGAAGTGCGCCTGTCACTATCGGGCTGTACTAGTTTTGAGTGCGCACTGGCGAAAGAGAGCGGACTATTTCTCGACCGGACGTTAAATGACCAGCAAACGTGTGCGTCGTTAAAATGAAGCAGCAAATCTAGAAGCTGAATTTTCGTGTTTACAGGCAATTGTACAGAAGTTCAGGACACCGGATGACGCTTTGAACAGGTCGGCGATGTCGTAAGCTGCTTCATGTAACCGGTCACATGCAGCCTTGTCCAATACTAAAAGGTAATCGTTCACGTTTCTGTAGACCTTAACGACACGTCTATAACGAAGCCGCTCTTGTGTCTTTCTACCCACCGCTGCCAGGTAGATATCGCATAAAGCCGGAGCCACAGACTAGTCTATACAAATTCGAGTTGTCCATTGAATGGCACAACGGTGGACGTGAAGTAAAATTCAATTAGCCCCAAAAACCTGTCAGCGCTTACGCCGGCGGAATTTTGGAAGTTAACTCCAGTGTCATCTATCCTCCGGCGAACTGCTTCAAAAAAGGCCTTCGTGCAGAATGCAATAAAACAAGTCTTCGACATCAAGCGAGGACAGCAGTCGCAGCTCCATTCATGCCAACACGCTGGTCATTTACAACTTTTCAAGAGGTGCGAAATTGGAAGCGGTCAGCTCCAGGCAGGTATTTCAAGTTGTCCCGCAGGTAGTGCCCAGCGTGCAGTACCTGTCGTATGCATTTCTCGGAAACTATGGTTCTGAGCGGGCATTCGGGTTTGTGAGCCTTTTCTGTGAAAAATACTCAGACCACAGATGCTGGCCGCAGCTATAGGCAGATGGCAGACAGATCCCGTGACCGAGACGGGGACCGGCTCATCAGGGAGCCGAACCAGGGTGGTATATGAGATCCCCCTAACTTGCGGCAAAGCGTACACAGGCCAGACGGGACTATGCTTTAATGTGAGGGCTCAGGAGCACTTTCTCAAGGTAAAAAACAGATTCGGAGGTCATCTTTCTGATCCACTGCAATCAGCCTTGCCACACATGCAGGCCTTTAGTAGCGAGTACGACGTTCTTGGCGACGACAAAAGACAAAATTGAAAGGGAAGTGTCTGAGGCTTATCACATTGCGAAGGCAGGTGACTCGTGTGTCAGTACACTATCAGGTTCATTGCAAGGAAAACGAATGTGCGTCTTGGATACTGCATTAAAAAAAAAACGATCTTGCGCACACTTACGTCGATGCAGTTTCTCTTCCCTGCATGCGCATGACTAGAGCACTTGCTTCTTTTAATGTTATCTTCGTACGTTTAATCTGCACGCGCCTCCTGAGACCTTACGGACACATTTTTGACATGTTTGTCCTAGTCCTGATTGTGTCAGGTGCTTTAGTTGCATTTTCGATGCCTTCCATGGGGGTTCACTGTTGGCCCCTTTTACAGGTAAAACAAGCAAGCAAACAAACAAACATGGCCGTCATGTCTTCAGTGTATACTTCTGTGTCGCGTGCAATATTCTTGGTCACAAATTTTGAAGAATGAAAAACTGTAATGTACTGGTATATAAATATTGAACATAATGTTCCATTCTTCCGATATGTAGCAAAATTTTTCTTTTATAGCGTTTCCATCCCTGGCATCGAGCAGTTACGACTGCCACAGAAAGCCAATGGGGAACGCTTTTTACGATAGTAAAAACGTTAATAGCAAAAAATTCAATCCTACCGACCGGAGATTTGCGAAAAAGGTGATTGTTATAGCGAAATCTTACAATAAATGAAAGAAAAAATTGCGCTCATAAACTCTTTCCCATTCAAAAACGCTTTTGTCCAGAATTGTTGGGTATTTCCGTGTCGATTTGGCGCTGACCTTTTCTGAATCAAGCATGAACCAATTGGTTCAAACACAAATTCCAATCAAGGAGGAGGATGAGGCGGAAGAGGGGGTGAAAGGCGGGGAGGTTAACCGGCAGATGAAACCAGTTTGCTACCCTGCGGTGGGGGAAAGGAATGAGGGGATATAAAGGTGATGAAGAAAAGGTTTATGGTTTATGGGGGTTTTTAACGTCCCAAAGCGACTCAGGCTATGAGAGATGCCATATTGAAGGGCTCCGGAAATTTCGACCACCTGGGGTTCTTTAACGTGCACTGACATCGTACGCCACACGGGCCTCTAGAATTTCGCCTCCATCGAAATTCAACAGCCGCGGCCGGGATCGAACCCGCGTCTTTCGGGCCAGCAGCCGAGCGCCATAACCACTCAGCCACCGCGGTGGCATAGGAAGAAAAGGAAGCGATAAGAAAAAGCAAATGGCGAAAAAGCTTCAGCCAAGTCAGCCTGTCGTGCAGGCCCTCACCGCCGGTGATCGCCGCGGCCAGCATCCAAGAACCTTGAACTCCGTTAGCGGACGTGTATCCATGTGTTGCAGCGCAAGGCGTAGGGAATGTCCTTAAGAACTGTACGCTGCCCGTAAAAAATATAATCAATACCACTTAATCATCTGCGTGGTGCTACACGGGAAGGGAAATAGTGACAAAGTGGTTAATCGTGAATCATAACGATAATGATCGGCAATACAAGGTGTTATTAAAAAGGTGTAAATTTTCGGTAGCGTTCATATGTTTCAGGATAAATTTACAGTTTCCGCAAGATTAAAACAACTTCAGGAAGCACTTAAAAATGAGCAAAGTATCTTCGCCAACTTTGTCAATATCAGATTGAAACATAGAATGTACACGCACAATTAACATGATGATGGTTCAACCCGTTCCACTTTTTACAGAGCGAGAAGACACAACAACAACAACACAGAGCGCTCCGAGTGTCGTTGTTGTGTCTTCTCGTTCTGTAAAAAGTTAAGCGCTTTGAACCATTATGGACAACCTACAAGGCCCAATTATCGCCATTTTTTTACAATTAAGAGCGGCGAAATATCGAAGTACGTCTTTCGCCTTAGTGGAATGCACTTGAAACAGTTCTTCAAAATGGAGTAGATTTGAACTAAAGGAGTTATCACTCATTAACATCGAGCTGCTTGTCCGGGCCTTAGCAATTTTTGTAGCGATAGCTACATTACGGTAGCATTTCGAGCCTTCAGCATGGCGGCGCCGCCACGCTGTCACGTGGTTGGTCACGTGGTGTGGAGCAGCTGCCGGCGGCGCAGCGCCGTGGCTGGTCACGTGGTTCGTCACGTGGTTGGTCACGTGACCAAATACCATTCAGCCAGCTGTAGCTATTGCGTCACTCCAGGTTTAACCAGAGCTAAACCACCGCCAATTTTTTCTCAAGTTGTGCATTTGAAAAATGTTTCCATTCATAACTCCGTGGTTGCTCTCAGATTGAGTCAATAGGCAAACAGAGCCTCTATTAATGCGCATTTACTTTGTGGAAAAAGATAAGCAGCCTTTGTGCAGTTGATGACGGTTTTGCAAGAGTCAGAGTTTTAAGTAAACAAAGAATACGCACTTGGGCGCATTTGAGGTGTTAGAAAGAAGTTAGAAGTGATGCGGCCTGCCACGTTGCTTGTGGAGGCAGATCACGTTCGGCAGCCAGCCTCCCGGAGTTGCCGAGGGAGTCACACTTTCAGACTAGACCGCTGATCTGTTTTCGTCCACTCACGCGCACTCCCAAAACACGAGTGACAAGTTGGGGCGATGGTAAGAATTGACAGGGTGGTGGACGAAACATCGCACTCCCTCGGCATAGATAAAGCGTCTTGTCGGATACTTGCTGACCTTGCCATCAAGCGAATGCGATGAGGAACGTGGGAGTAAGAGAGATCCGTGAGGTTAAGCATGGTACTCTTTTCGTCTTTTTTTGTTTACATTAACGACACTTCATGAAAGAAGCGACAGACAGAACATGTAAGAGGGCATGGAAGTAGGTTTTCGTGCCCTGCACTGCAATGTCGACTTGCCGACGAATTACGTAGTGATCAACTCACAAACCAATCATAAACGGATCAATTAGCTCCGCTCCTATTGGTCGATATGTCAGCCAGTCCGTGCCGACCAATAGGAGCGGGGTTTTTTGAATGTTTTGTGACCGTTTGGACTTTTTGATCTTTCCGTAATTCGGCTCCCTGGTCTTCTAACCACCGTCCGCATCGTCTGTGTATAGCGAATTATTACTTCTCCGCGAATATTCAATACGCATGTTTCTCTTTACCTCTTCCTAGCATAACTGGCGCACGGTGGGTGGCAGGGTTAAATGTACAGGTGCTCTTAAACATTCTAAAACACATTAAGGTGGGCGAAGAATTACCAGCCCGGCTATTTATAATGATGCACTCATCTGCGAAATACGAAAAGGTACACGAGGAACCTTTAAATCATCATGCACTCACCTGCATCCGACGACTACCCTGTAATTACTGCTTGTCTGACCTTTTAAGCTCACACAGTCATGCGGGAGTTGTCCAGCGCTTTGTTAACGTTTACGGAGTAAGAACTAGGGATAATGTGTTTCGCATGTTAGATTTATGCGGGGGATCGCTATAAGAGCCTGAGCAATTCCTACAAACCATAAAAATGCATCGCGCAACTTCGATTTTCTCTGACGTAAATGTGCCGAAATTAAACCCGCTGTACATCTCCGCAATGACGAACGGTAAACCCACTTACTGCACCGAGATAACAAAGGGCGATTGAAGTGACGCATCCGGGAGATGCCCAGGTCACTCTGTTTATGCTTGTTACACTCTAAACAAGAATACTCCAAAATGGGAGTAAAAAAGAGAGTAAGCTGTCCTCTTGAGCACTTCCTTTTATAAATGGGAATGCGCTAGAGGGCAGCTTACTCCTTTTTTAGTCCTTTCAGTTTAGAACGCGCTACGCAATATGGAATTCGAGAACACTGCGCGTATACCGTCCGAACTTATCTATTCAACAATATCGCACAGGGCCCAACGTATCTCGGTGATTTCATTGACAAGCGTTGACTATACGCAACCGCTCAGATGTCGAAATCCTTATGTCTTCTTGAGTGCTTAAATCAGACTCTCTTCAATCTCTTCTTTCAGTGCGTTTCGTCGGCATCGAAGACTTCTGAAGTTTTTTTGGCATGCGCCGCGTACTTTGCGGGCGAGAGGGAAAAAAGAGCGCGAAACAAAAGGTAAAAATGGCCGCATCTCGTTCGGGAGGACGTTCCAAAAACAGCAGGGGCCGCCTTTCCGGCCTGCCTGTGAAATATTGATTGGCCGCTGCCAATGTGCAGGCGTCCCGCTTGAAGAGGGGAGGTGGGGATGCCTCCCTCTTACATATCGCGCTCTTTCTCGCTTTTATTCCTTTTCTCCCGAATCTAGCTCGTCGCGCGTGCTTTATATATCTGAAGGGCCACGCGGGTATCGATCGATGAACACGGGAGCGGACTTCGGCAGCAGCTAGACGAGACAGCGGCGAGAGATGGCTGAATTCCCTCCCTCTCGTTCTCGTCTTTCCCAGCCGTTCTTAGGCTCCCTCTTCGCGCTTTTTTTTTTTTTTTGGAGATGGGTTGCGAGCTGGGCGCCACGGCTGCCCTGTCAGTCGATATTACATCGCGCCTCTTTTCCTCCCCCAGTTCCCTTTCCTCCCAAACTACGCGCCGCGTCTCGCTCGAGCTGTCTGTTCCCCCGAATCCCTCCGGTTCGATGTAGCGGGAGCGTCCTTTCAGTCATCCTGCGCCTTTGTTCCCCATCAGATTCCCCATTTTCTTGATTGTTTTCTTTGCCTTCTCTCGTTATCCTAGTAAGCCCGCTGCCTCTCCTTCGCATCAAGCGTGCCCAAGCTGAACCGACAGGGATCTGAAGCGCTCCACCGTGAGCACAAGAGAGTGCGCGTTCGTTTTTTTTTTTTTTTTGCTTCGGGACAGCGCAGGGCGACCCAAAGACAGCGCTGTATGTTTGTGCGTATTTTTCGCGCTGTATTCCCCACCGCTGCATTTCTCTTCTGTCTCTGAACGCCGGCCTCTTCGATTTCCTAGCCTGTTCCCGTTTCGAAGATGAAAACAGGTTCGCCCCGAAGACGTTATGGACGACTGGGAAAGAGAAACTGCCCACCCTCTCCCAGACATCTCTACAATTTATGCACGCCTCTTATCGATTTTTTTTCCTCCTCTGTTTTCGTTTCGAGGATTTAAACGCGTTCGCTCCGACGTTATAGGTGAGAGCGAATGGGAGACTACGCTCTCTCCCATTGCGTTCTTATTGGGGCTGCGCTCTTTCTTTCCCCATCACTCTTTCGTCTGCGCCGCGCTGCGCTGGGCCGAGCGACGGCGTATTTTAAACAGGAAGCGAGGGGCTGGCGCGGCGTCGCGCGCGCAGCGTTCATAGCGCTGTCGGATTGGACGTCGGCGACGTAATGTATGCGCGCTCGCGGTGTGGACGGCGGCGCGCGCCGCCCGTTAGCGGAAGCGCTTTTGAGCCGCAAGAAGACAAATAAAGGAACCTCGAACGGCGGCGCCACCAACGCGGACGCGTCTGGAACGTGGCTCGCTGCCAACAGCACACCCTTAATTCTCCGCTTCGTTTGCTTTGCACGTCGCCCGCCCACTTTTTATTAGTTTCATTTCTTTTCTATCTTATTTCGTATCTTTTACGCTCCAGCGCCGACGGGAGACGCCTTCATTTTAAGTCTAGCTCGTTGCCAGAAACGAAACAGGTTGAGCATAAATGTTGCCCGTCTCTTTTTTTTACTCTTTTTTTTCTCGTTCCTTTTCGGAACAGCGCACACAGTTGTCCTCGGTAAGAGGCTCAGAAAAGCGCGTGCCTTGTGAGTCTGTTAGTGCGTGCTTTTTGTACTCTACTCCATGGTACGAAACCGAGCTTTGTACCTTTCGTTTAATTGGCATCAGCTTATTGCGAGCTGTTTTTGATGGTTTTCATGGAATCATTAGGAAATAGTCGGTTTGGGAGTGCGATTGCGGCTGGGAAGATCAGCGCTGTATTGCAGAACATACAACGGTTTTGTCCCGGTGGCAGCAAGTTTTCAACCTGAGAGCGCCTTTTCCAATATTCAGGTCTTCAAAGAGCCGAGCACCACACAGGGTGATCATTGTACCCTTTAAAGAACCTGTGGGTTTTCACCAGGGATACTGGGGTTCGAACGCTGGTCATGTCTGATGCGAAGAGCATGCCCGAACAATAGGACACCGCTGCATAAGTGACGACGCCAGCTGCGGAATCATATGCCGCGTCAGGAAATAAGAGGTAACGTCTTGCCAATAAAAAAATTCGTCCACGGATGTCCTTGGAAGGAAGAATGCAAAAGCGAGATTTCAACTGCGGAGGACTATGTTTAACATCTTTCTAAGCTCTTCACGACCCCATCGTCAGAAGACTTGTAACTCTGAAATTTAGGTGAATTCCTTTATTTAGCCAGAAAATTTGTGTCATTATTTGTGCATGTTTCCCTTACTAGTATATGAATCAAAGGAACGACTAGCATGCAAAAACCGCAGTTACTATTTTATTCTCGCTGAATCCGAGGATCTGAAAAGCAGAATGCCATGAAGGAAAAAAATATGAAAACCTGAGAAGAAGTTTTCGCTTTTTTGTATAACTATTGATTCCGCTGTCCATGGGCTCAATCGGTCTGAAATGCACCGTGTAACTCAAAGGATGCAGTTATTCCTCACAGACGCGATTCTGCCTACTCGCCTTCTAAAAGCACCTCGATCAATAAAAAATCGTGCCGTCGTAGGGACCGGCGCTCTGCATGCACAGTCGGGCAGGAATGGAACGCGAACAGGAGTATGCAACACGTTTGTACTTTTCGACGAGGTATTTCTTTGCAGCAGGTTTATGAATATGCAGTTCGGTGTACCTTTAACCCAGAAACATGAGTCAGGCTAGCTGCATACATCAGTTGAAAGTACACAGGTAAAATATTTTGTTTTCTTAACAGGCACTGTGCACATTTAATTCCACCCTGACTGTACACAGTCTAACGGGATTTCAAGGTTACCATTTTTCTTCCCGCCAAACCAGAATAATTAATTTTCCTTGGTGTGATCGGCGTTTACATTCGAATAAAAATGACGGTGCAGGATAGAAGGGCCAAGCAGTTAGCAAAGCTCGTGTATTTCGTTCAGCTTTTTAGAAATAGTAAACTACAAGTTAACGCACTTTAATCCGAGTAGGTAAAGTGTGAACGGATCACCTCAAAATCGCGTCATACTGCGCACCCACTCTGTAAGCGCTCGTTACATTGCCGCAACACCCCCCCCCCCCTCTTCCCTCCGTTCTCCAACCTTCCTCTCACCCGCCATGGTTAGCGGGGACCCCTCCGTTCCGCTTTCTTTGAGACGGAGCAAAGGACCTGCCTCCTCCCAGCGCCATTCACGTGTCCCCATCTCAACCTGTCATCGGCAGCGCTCCGTGAATTAAGCGTGTTTCCTGCCCCTGCGAGAAGAACCTGCAGACGTGAGGGGGGGGGGGGGGGGGGGGCACAGCGCCATAAAGCTTGTGCGCGTGCTGCTCTTTCACTGCCTTTCGCGTAAGAATTGAGAGCACAATGCGTGCACGTAACAGGTACCGCTTTCTGGTCGGTGAAAGCACCGCGCAAGTCGTTCGAGGAGGGTGCGCGTAACACCGAAACCAGAACGCTATTCGCCGCTGTGAAGACTCGTGTGTATATCGTGGTCACGTGGTTTTTTACTTGTTTGGGTTTCTCGGTCCTTATGTGGAGGGTGCCGGTCGGTGGGCGGTGTCTTTGCACTGTACTGTCCACGCCGACGTTTTTCTTTGACTTCTACATCGAGACGGGCTGCTTGTAAAATCAGGTGTACATTCGATAAACATCTGATCAATTAGAGATAAAAAAAGCTACATAACAGTTGTATCCTGGCAAATCTCATTTACGCGGCAGGCAGTTTGAGGATGTAGCTATAAAGCTTCAATTTAGATGAACGACAGCATAGCCAGCTCATCATCATCAGCTCGAGCAACGTTGACAGACAGGCAGAGATCAGAATCAATTTTAGAATGATTTATAGAGTTCATGCGATCCTGACTGAAGTCAAAGGGACGAAATGGTCTTCGATAGGACACGTATTGCGAATAACAGATCGCAGGTCTTCCATTCCTCTTACAAAAATTCTTTTAGAAGGTCTATAGACTGTTCGTAGACTTGTCGATAAATTTTACAGACTCTCTATAAACAAGCCCTGGAGAACAGTCTATAAGCAATACAAATTTTACAGACTGTCTATAGACAATCGATAATTTATGGCCATACACTTTTCGTAGACATTTGTCTATAGACAGTCTATAGACTATGAATAGACAAAAAGAAATATATATAGGAAGGAAACAGAGTTTATAAGAAATTTATAGACTGTCTATAGACCATTTTTTGCAAGGGCTGGGTAGCAAAGTGATTTGATAGGAAGGGAAACGCATACCTGAAGCAGTGTGACAAAGAAAGATGGGATTAGGAAGTTTTCTGGGCGTAGGGAGAGGATGATTGATTGTTGTGTTGTGTGTCCTTCTTCTACGTCACGTTTATTGCGCTTTAGTCATGGGATGTCTGATGGCTATCATGGCAACGATGATGACAGTTTTCATGGGCGTTGCTCTGTTATCTATTTTGCTGCACGATGTACAGCTGGTGCACGATGCCATAAATAAATAGCTAATTTGTGCCGAGTCAGGAGCGACAGCAAACCGTCGAGGTTTGCTGTCGCTCCTGGCGCTCCAAACTTCCCGAGGTTGCGTTCTGCTCGTTGTGTCACAAGCTGTGGAGCTTTGCTGCTCTTATGACACCGACTACTACACAGCATGGCATCAGCTTCCCTCAGTGGACTGTTTTCTTTAAACAAATGAATATGCCTACGAAGAATAGCGTTGAATCCTTCGATGTAGCATTAGACTGTGTTGTAAATCAATTGACTGATTAATATTGCATTCGTTGATCCGCTTAGCAAACATGTCTAGGGTGTACGACGTCCAGAAATACGTAGATAAAAATTTTATACAGTCCGAATTAGTGTTGCTTCGGGAAACAGAGGCGCGGTCCGGTGCCTTAACAGCAAGCAACGTCCATAACGTTTCACTTTCAATGCCGCTCTCGTGTTTACGGCAGCCCAACTCTCGAGCTGTCCACCTTATATATGATTACGGCGGCATAAGGGCGGCTGCCATATGTGGGCAGTTTGGTCTTCCAAAGTTTCGACATGGTGGGATAAAACTATTTTATATAAAAGACTCAAAAATACATATTAATACTAATCTACTATTTGGGCAGGAAGAAATGCATTCCTCAAGAGGATGCTGCAGAAGAGAACGCTAGAAACAAACAATTCGTGAAACGCAGCGATGTGATGATCGCTGTGATGATCACGGCACACGTGATGTTTGTATACATCACACCTTGCAAAGTTATTTTGTCTTGTTGCCGTTGTCCTTCTCTTCTGTGTTCATTCCTATCTTGGTTCTAGGCGTTACAAAGAACCGATTCCATTTTGTACAACTTTCACCTGCATTTTTTTTCTTAAATTTATTTAGTGCTCGAGTTCGTTTCGCAGGTGTGTTGCGTTAGAAGTAGCTTCGCCTGTACTGTAAGTTTATTTGTAACACTGCTATCAGGACAGCGGTCAATCACGAGACGCATCGCAAACTAAGGGTTGTACTTTTTTCATAGGGGAAAAATATACACGGAGGTAGTGAAGGTTCGACCTCAGAACCTCTTCATCTGTGCGGTGCAGTGCTAGGCCACTCGGCTACAGCGCGACATTCATGTATTTGTGGACGCATCAACTTATAGCCCCACGGTGTTTTAGGTGGGGTCGCCGTGTACGGAAAATATCAATTTTGAACAATTTCATCACAGTGTCGACAAACATGGCACCGGCTACTGGAAAACCCGATCCCAGTTCGATTCGAAGCCGCTGAAAAAAAAAAAAAAGCTAATGGAGGAGTACAATTTTCGAAAATCGAGTTGTTGAAACCCAAATGACTCTAAATTTCTGTCGTTTCTATTGACTCCGATTGTTTAAAACGGGAGTGGTTTTGGAACAACTCTCAGGTGGACCATCGAGACGCCGCTGCCTTTGACGTGAGCAAGGGATCAGCTTTATAGAGAACCTAAATGCAGTGGAAAAGTGCAATCCGTTATCTATTGGAATAGATTATATTTAAAAAAAAAGCACTACTTCATTCATCGAAACACATAGGACGTAAGGCTTAACGGCGCTAAATAGGAGCTGTCCCAAATTCCTAGTAACGGAGCAATAGATACTCGTAATTTCACCGACTGGATCGCGCAGCTTGACATATTTGCATCACGTCTCCGTTGTTATCATGCAGTTACCACGGATAACTGAGATTACCGCAAAGCCGCGACATTGTGAGCTACTCCACACTTACCACTACGTATACCGATGTCTGAGTCTTTTTTTTGGGGGGTAGATGTTCAGTATCTTCTTCCATGTTCGATGCTTGAAGCATGACCCTTTATATCGAAAGACAAAACGTGCCACTTGCATGCACTTCCACACTAACGAAAACGAGAAGGAGTGTGCGCTGCGTTTCATATAAATTTTTATATCTGATATGAAGCCGACGTCATGGGCTGAAGAGTCCTTTTTCCGGCTTCTCTTCCGTCCGTCCGCAAATAACAGCCCCAGTTCTCCTCGTTATCATTTTAATGAATGATGACGAATTTTTTTATGGCACAAGGGCATCTGCAGCCAAAGAGAGCCATGGTACGACGTAGTTTTCATTGCACAAGATGGCGCCAAAGACACATTTCCCAAGCATTTCACCCTAAGAAGCCGAGTACCAGGCAGGGGAAAGCCTGTGTCCATTGTATCACCGGCGGGTACCCGGCGGCGCTGGGGATCGAACCCCGCACCTACTGCATGCGAGGAGGATGCTCAAATCATTAGGCCACCACTGCGGTATTAATTATCATTTTAATAATAAAAAGCATTTTAGCTTCATAAAAACTAACTCACCGATGATAACAACTAAGGAAGTGCTTTTATTTTGGGCCATCGCATGTCGGTTTTCGAAATGGAACCCCTCCGCGGTGGCTCAGTGATTGGGGCGCTCGGCTACTGATCCGGAGTTCCCGGGTTCGAACCCGACCGCGGCGGCTGCGTTTTTATGGAGGAAAAACGCAAAGGCGCCCGTGTGCTGTGCGATGTCAGTGCACGTTAAAGAACCCCAGGTGGTCGAAATTATTCCGGAGCCCTCCACTACGGCACCTCTTTCTTCCTTTCTTCTTTCACTCCCTGCTTTATTCCTTTCCTTACGGCGTGGTTCAGGTGTCCAACGATATATGAGACATACTGCGCCATTTCCTTTCCCTAGAAACCAATAATCATTATTATTATATTCGAAATGGGTTTGGAAGCGCCGCGACATCATATAAACAGCCTACCGACGCGGTGTGACCAATGCTGCTCTGACATTGACCACCAGGCGTTACGGGTGTTCGGGCACACTCGATGCCGCTAAACCCTGCAGGAGCAAACAACCACAAAGCAGTAAGCGCGTGCTCGGCCAAGTACACATGAAGGTTCGCCTCACCGGCTGTGTCGGGCCCCAGAGGGTTACAATTTGCAGAACGGTCGACAACCCTCATCCCATTCGTCTCCCGACCGCGTACGCAGCTTCGAACCGCCGCTTTCCAGGCCCATTGAACGCTGCTCGGGCTCAACACAGAGAATGCCATAGCTGGGGCTCAAAGGCGCAGCAGAGCCGGGCTTTGAAAGAGAGAGAGAGAGAGAGAGAGAGAAAGCCATGCCTGGCCGAAAAGGGAAGGGGAGCGAGCGAGCGGGAAGAGGTGAGGCTTTTCCCCGTCTAGTCTATGTACACACTGCTCGTTGTTGCCAGGATTCGTACTTTTTAAATGTTTAGTTGGCTTCCTTGGCCAGCTGGACATCAGGGGGAGGCGGACAACAACAGGCGTACCAGTTCCCGAACGGAAGCGCCGTTGCGAACCCAACCCTTTTCCGTTGAGAAAACGCCTCCCCTCCCACTGTTCCCCTCCTCTCTTCCCCCGTCGGTGACCGCTTCAAACTGCGCGGGAAAGCTGCAATTTGGCCGCTTCTGCAAGAGGGCGCGCGCTCGGGTCCAGTCCATTAGGCACGTGCTTGGAGGTCCCCGTCGTCAGCACATGCGCAGGCGGAGCGCGACGCTGAAGCCCCGGTTTTTCTGAATCCCGGTGCGCCCGCCCCCGAAACTGCTGCCAGCCACATCTGCCGTGGTGGCGGTGTTGTTGTTACGGCTACTGTATACGTACTGTTTCAGCTGTTGGTTCGGCTAGACGCCGGCCGGGCTATTCCCGCGTGGGCTGCGTGTGTACCAACTCGTACGCTGCTACTCTCTATACCTGAGACATTTGATGAAGCGGCCGCTACGCAGCAGTTATGGCGGTCATATCTCAAATCCTCTAAGGCGGATGTAACGGCCGATTCAGTGCTTTGATGAACGACAAACCGTGGATTTTATTTTCGCGAATCAAATTCAGTTACCAGGAAATCGCGCAGAAAAGCGTATGGCGCTGATTTCCTCGCAAAACTAGGAAAGGGCCGTCATCATGATCATCATTAACACAACACCACTACCACTACCGTATTAATTATCATCGTCATCGGACAGATTACGCCCGCTGCGGGACGAATGTCTGTCCCAGTGCTCTCTGATTTCCCTTATCTTGGGACAGCCGCGCGCCACCGCTTACCAGCAAACTCTGTAGTCTTCCATGGTGCGTAATAGCGCAAGAAAAGACGAAGGAGAAGGCGGCACAAGGACGAGCAGTAACTCACAACTGAGGGTTTATTCCTGAACGTACAGGTATTAAAAGGAAGTGTCGACAGAATAGAACAAAAAAAAAACACAAAACCGGCACACAGCATCAATCGTCAGCAAAACATATCACCAATCGGCATGAGTCAAAAGCAACACCGAAGGTGCCACGGGGCCGATTCTCTCATTGGTACTCTAGTGAAGTGGCTAGGAAATCGAACTCCCTATCAATCAAAGTGACTGACGGTTAACTGATGCAATGCCCTTTGAACATTCCCCTTTTAATACCCGTACGTCCAGGAAATCTTCAGCTGTGAGTTAGCGCTCGTCCTTGTGGTGTCTTGTCCATCGTCTTTTCTTGCGCTGTTGCCTACCGTGTATTTCAACCAACTCTCCCAACAACCTTTTTCTCTATTCTGTAGAGTCTTGTCCTTCCACGTTGACTCGTCGGCCATACCCGGCCCACGTTTACATTTTTTAAACGTACTCTGTTACCCCAAAAGACTAGCGGTTATCTCTTAGCCACTTCGCGCATCTGTAACGTCTTCGAACTGATCCAGGCACTGCATACATTCACCGGATTTTGTTTCACAGTGTACTCTTCACAGCTGAGACAGGTCGATTGTGTGGTGCGGAAAACACACGCGCCGGTGTGGGAATTTAAAGCCGAGCGACTTGCTAACAAAGACTGAGAGCTCAACAGCAACGAAAAATTTCTCTTCTAGCGAACGCTCAAAAATTGCACTGTTTTACGGTGCAGGGTGGAAAGAACGCAACATTTTGAAGGCAACGTGAATGCATGCTCGCATTTTTAACGATGCTTAGCGGGCGATATTTCTTACATTGAAAATAAATCTTGCTGGATGCGCGAAGGCTCAGTCGCCAGAGACGCCGCTTGCAAGATGTTCGGTACAAACAACGTATCTAATCATGTAGCTGCCGAAGTGATTCCACACTACAGGCGCTGATAAAAACTAAAGATCCGACAGTGCCTTCTCAGAAACTGTAGTTATACGTATACGTAGTTTCTATTCGTCTTTTGGTTCGGGTTCTTGTACCGAGACATTCAGGACTGATTTATTCTTACCTGCGTTCAATAAATACAGGGGTCGTGCTTTGCGAGGACTCATTTTCCGTTGTCTGTAGTCAATTTCCCGCGTTTGACACGTGAGCCAGTGTCTGACATTGCCCGCTAGCTATCAACCCTGGAGTCACGGGTGGCACCTGCCATTATTAAAATGACAGAAAAGATCATTTGATAAATGGACCGTTACAAAATATGGCCAAAAATCACTAAGTTGTAAGCTGTAAGTTTCTCTATAGAGAGATAGAATGGCTCTGCATATACGAAGTCCACGGTTTACAAGCAACATTTATGCTTTGCCGTTTAACGAACTCGATTACGTCAGCCCAAAACTCGCAAGACAAATCCGCATAAATATGCTGGGCAAGATGTAGGTTACAATACGCGACACGTGCAAGTGAGCGACGGATTCTTGCACGCGAAGTCTGCGAATTTCCTCTGCTCTCTCCCAAAGGCCGACGACGTGTGACGAGGAGGCGTGGTTGGCTCGCCCGGAATTCTCGTGGAAGACACATTTCCCAAGCTGACGTGGTAGCTACGAGGAGTCAGGAGTGACGGAAGGTGAAATGGCGAAGACGGCGCAGCTTGGGGTGGTGGGGTAATTGTGACAGCTTTAAAAGCGCCCGGGAAACTTGGTGCTTAGAATCTTGAACACGGCATTTGCGGAGCTCTTCACTTTATTGGCGCATCCGGGGATCCGTCGGTCGTTGCAGACTGTATACGAACACAAGTTGTTGATAACAATGTGAGCTCGGAGAAGTTGCATGTGCGTGCATACAGTCACGTGGTGAACGGAAGGATGACAATGATTCGTCTAGACGGAGTGGGTGGTACTGGTCGCACTCATCTGTCTATCACTCTTTGAAATATGAGTGTTCAGTATTCCGGTGGGAAGATGGCAGACACTGCCGGCATCGTGTATATGCGTTTGGCTCAGTGCAGACGCAACAGCGAAGGCTTCTTTTCTGTTATAGAGTAGTTTCGCTCTTTTTATGAGAGTGAATAGAGGCGTAATCGATGGCAAACTAAACCGACGTCTAGACGGGTGTGTGTTAATTTTCTCGCTAGTAGAGGAGCCTACTTTTCTACGTACCTGTGTTTGTGTCTGTGTGTAACAGTATGTACATACACGCAGCTTACATATTCTCTGAGGAGTGTACTGGTGCAACTGTACTTGTCTCTACTGTATCGCATCCTTTTCGATACTTTTTATAGTGTGTTTTTATTGGCAGAAACCACCAAAACAGGCTGGTGTCACGGACTAAGTTTTCACAGTCGCATTGCGATCGAGGTCCGCTAAAAATGTAGATGGGTCAGATAACCACAGACTCAAAATCTCGAGAATGTTATGTAATACCTGACCCACCTACACACGGCACTTTCGAGACTGCGCATATCATGTACGCGCCCCAGATTAGGCCACGTAAACACAACTGCGCAACCTCATGACTGCCATGTCTTATGTGGCCCCGCCCCGGTGGGCCACATAACACATGACAGGAAGAAACGTCGCGTTTTTTGTTGTTTTGTTTTGTCTCGTAGAGGGCATCTGAACTACGCGGTTAACGAGTGTGAGCATTATATTGTCATCTTCTCTTCACCTTGACATGACCCCATCTTCTTCGCGCTCTTTCTAAGGCAGAATGATCTTTCGAAGACATCACAGTGGCACTATAGTCCCAAAACATCTATCACATACTCTAAGCACGATTTCCTTCCAGCGACGCTTGGCTCACCCGACAAACACCTCCATCCTCCCTCTCCCCTTCTCTCCCACGCCACATCACCTCCCACTCAGGGTTGAGTCGTGGCGCTTAGGCGCGAGCTTCCTGGTGTGTGGCGCTTTCACACACACGCAAACACACACACACGCACAGCGAACCAGCCAGCGACGGCAGCACTGCCAAATGCACAGAGAAGGCGAATGCGCGATCCAATCGATGTTGGTTCATCCCGCTCGGCGAAGCAGGTTTTTGTGCAGCCGGCGTCGGATCGGGGAGCTAACGCGTCGAGAAATGACGCGTTTCAGAGACGGTTGTTGCCATGGCGACAACGCAGTCGGAGTATATAGCTGCCGCTGCCTGCTGCGCCTGCCGCTAATGAGATTCGTGCGCGGCCCTCCCCTTTCTGATTGGCCTCCCCTTGCGAACCTGTATCCGCACCCTCTCCACAGCCCGGCTTTGGACGATCCATTTTTTTCTCTCTGTATGTTTTAAAGCACTGTATAAACTGCCATGAAACGAGGGCTGTGCTTTCGTTGGGCGAAGTGCCCAATTGCAAATGCTAAACTCTACGCGAGGTTCCTTTTTTGGGGAATGTGATTGCCTTGTACAGTCGCCATTAGCATTCAGCTCTACGGTCTGCGAAAATGTATTATTATAATGTCGGCGAAATTTGTTCCATCAGGTGGTATTTTTTTCCTTTCATTACATAACACAACCCATGCACTTAAACTATTCTGACGAACGTCAAACGCAAACTGTCTTTCTGTTATGGCACTGTTACGATATTAAATAGTAAAAGCCTTGTAAAGCACAGTTGGGGTACCGATCAGTTTCATTTGATTTTTGCTATTTAGCGTCACATTTGTATAAATTCTATAACGTCTATCAAATTATTCTACAAAACCACAATAGGAATAAAACATTCAATGGTTACGGTTTAGGTTAATAATAATAATAATAATTGGTTTTTTTTTGGGGGGGGGGGAAGAAAATGGCGCAGTATCTGTCTCATATATCGTTGGACACCTGAACCGCGCCGTAAGGGAAGCGTAAAGGAGGGAGTGAAAGAAGAAAGGAAGAGAGAGGTGCCGTAGTGGAGGGCTCCGGAATAATTTCGACCACCTGGGGATCTTTAACGTGCACTGACATCGCACAGTACACGGGCGCCTTAGCGTTTTTCCTCCATAAAAACGCAGCCGCCGCGGTCGGGTTCGAACCCGGGAACTCCGGATCAGTAGTCGAGCGCCCTAACCACTGAGCCACCGCGGCGGGTCCGGTTTAGGTTAGCGCGAGCTTGAACGACGAAAATCTGCGTTACAACATGTCAAAATAATATAATATGAGCACCTAGATGTGCCATATGTGAACGGGCAGAGGAGGAGGCCATAGCGTTTCCTTACTTCTTTTATATTCTTTTTATCTTATCGCGTCCGAGCGTCCGTTTGAATGGGGGAGGACAAACTCCCGGATGCGTCAGTATGACGCCTAGGTCGTGGCGATAACATCGCCTCTCGAATTTCCTCGCTTTCATGCTGCGACCTTCCCTATGATCGTGCCTCCCACGCCTGTAGCCCATGCGATGCCTATCTCGACAATGCGTCTCGCTTGTGACTGTCTACTGGCCTGCAGTCGGCGACGTAGTAAGACCAAGTGGCAAACCGCTGATGCCAGGTGTGAATCCGAGCAAAAAAGAATGAACTAGAAGGTAAGTCTGGAAAAAGGAAATGTAGCAGCGATAACCATGATAACTGAATGCTTGTGAGTAGAAATGTGCTAAGGTCCGACTCTTCTCGAATACTTGGCATTGACTTATGTCTCGTCTTGGCTAGTACGGAAGAACGAAATATTTAGTGTTCGCCTTTGACATCATATTTTTTTCTCTCATAAGGCTTTCCTGGAAAGACAAGCAAGCATTTTTGAAGAATGGCGACTAGCATATTAAAAATGTGAACATCTGACGTAGTTTTATCAAGATCGGCTGTACACTTCTTATGACTTGTTACCTGAGCTCAACATTTAAGACCTACGCAGATCTAGCGGACATTGGCAGATGAGCCATTGATGACAGGGTTTTCGATGATGACACAGGCTGCTAATGCAATTGTGAGGATGACAAACTTTTCTTTCTTATTCTGCGAGGATGACGTGCAATATTAAATAGACAAAATCTGAAAAGACAAACAAGTGAAGTAACGGTGATGATTAATAGACGAAAAGCTTTGTACTTTACATTGTGTGCTTCTTGAAAACTCGACTTCAGTCTCTACGAATGTTTTTGCAGTTACATGCAGATAAATTAATTCACGTATTTAGTTTGCTGTGAAAGTAAATGAAAGCTTGATAGACTTTATGGAAATTGCTGAATCGCAATTCCGGATCTCTTTTGGCTGATTATGAAGGGAAAAAAAGACAACAGGAATATTTTCTTCCTTCGGTGCGCTTAGTTGCTGCACGGTGGAATAAATACGGAGTTCGACCTGCAATGCATCTGCAGCTCTAATACCCCGTGTGCATCTGCCGAATCTCCATTTCGGTCCAAAGTGTCCAAAGGAAGTTTTTTTTTTTTCTAATCTCCAATTCGGTCCTCAGTGTCCAAACGGAGTTTTTTGCCCAATCTCTAATTTGGTCCAAAGTGTCCAAAGGGAGTCTTTTTTTTTTTTTGTCTTCACGCCTGCTCAATTTTCGCAGACCCCGACGCCCAAGTGCATTCGCTGGCCATTTGTCAAAGGAGAGGGCGCGACTTCGATTTCATTCATGCAGTCCGGGGTCTCCTTAGTATTCCAACTTGCACTAGCTTAGTGCAGGGACATGTTTACGAATTCGTTGTAGCACGATAAAAAAAAAATCTAGGTCGCACGTGATGAAGCCACCCACTAGCATTGTCGAATGGGACTGAGACGGCCAGTCGGCAAAGCGACGCGCTTCCCCAGCCATCGGGCACGTCAACATTTCGACCTCGATTGCTATTGGCGTCCGCACACTCGGGGTCATCTGTCTTCCTCTGGCTTTGTGCGGGAGACCGTTATTGAAATATCGCCGGGAGAGACGCCGGAAGGAGTCGGAGGTGGACTCACGTCGACGACCAACTACCAAGAAAGAAAAAAAAAAGCGAATGAAAAAGGATTCAGGAAAGAGAGAGGGACGGGTGTAGTTGGTTGGTTGGTTAGGTGCTGCCGCGTCTGTCTCCTTGTGTATACGACGACGTGACTACGGTTTCCTTTGGCGTTTGGCGCCCGGTGGTGTGCTGGCAGCGAGCAAGCCTGGTGAGCCAAAGAGTGGAAAAATAAATGTACAAACGGCGTAGGCAGTACAGCTTGTTAAACGCCGCGGGAGGTCTGAGGCGCCCTGTGCACGGAGCGCATACGGGCCTCCTTTCCACCTGGCGTACCACTGCGGCCGCCGTCCGCTGGGGTGGTGGCGCCCCCATCGGTCACGGCGTCTGTTTATGAAATCATATCGGTGTAGATGGCACAACAAGCGCCTCGCCAACCCCTCCCACGCCTATGCCCGCCCCGCGCCAATTTTTTTGTGCCACCCGGTTTCTTTATTCTTCAGTTCAAGCGTGCGCACAATGGCACCTCCCTCCCAGCTTCCCTATTCCCTAGGTTTTTTTTCTAGTCCCACGAGGTGGCCTTCCTTTTTTCCCATTTCTTTTCGAACGTGAAAAAAAGGGAAGAATACGCATTTCTGCTGTCCACCCAAAAGCTTGAGTGGGGTGCGACAGACGTCATTTTTTTTTTCTCCGTGCCGGTATATTTTTCGTCGACATATTTTCCTGCGTTGTCCGGTGGCAGGCGTTCGCGTGCTTTCTGTCGAGCTTCATTGCGTGACGGGCGTGCGGGGGCGTGAGTGTGCAGTCCCTTCGCTTCTCCCTTTTGATAGACTTTCTTTTCTGTCTATTTTTTATTTATTTCGGGGCGGGTATTCCGTTCGGCGCCGTAAGCCACCGGTCGTGGCCCCTTCATCTTTGCCCGCCCGTGGATGCCGTTGCTGTTGTTGTTGTCCGTGCATAATAACGTACCGTTAGCTGCTGCGCCCACGGCGGACGCTACTTCCGGTCTCGGAAACGAACGGGATTGCCTCATTGTGTTCCTGCCTGACTGGATGGAGGACAGAACATGTTTTCGAACTGCATAGTTCACATCAGTAATGTATGGTCGCGAGAAACGGTTGGAAGTTGCCGGGAAATCCAGCCAAAGTATATAGAGCAATCTTTGGCCTGAGCAGCAATGGTTCAGTGTTCCTCGTGATAACTACTGAACTCTTTAAGCGACTACGAGCTGTAACTCCTGACTAAACGTGTCCGTGTTTACCCAGATGCGCCATATATTTTTTGCGTTCTGTGAAAATTTCGGCTAACAGAGAGCCTTGAAAACAATGTAACTCTTTCGTTACTATTACCGGGCAGTTGAACGAATACCTTCGACGTAATTAGCGACAGTCTTTTCGTTAAGACAGGCCTAGATTGGTGGTCATTATCTAGGTAGCACACAGAACACACTAAGGGACAAATTAAAATTTTATGCAATGCATTTTATAGAGCTGCAAGTTCTGATTAAGATAACGGGCCTGTTCGATTTGGCTGCACTCACTCCACCAGTTCCGTAAAGTTATGCGGTGGTGCCGTGAGCGTGCACTTTCAGTTCGGGCAGTTCTGGCTGCTTCCAAAACGAATGCTCGAGTAGCAGACCTGGTCGAACGCTAGATCTGGCGTCGCCAACAAATTGCGACCAGCAGTGCGCCACCCACATCAACTGTGCCATGAACAGCCATGGACATCAAGTGTTGCCATGAGCTGCCTGAATTCCCTAAATTCCACTAAGGTCAACGTGCATCATACTGCATGCACGCATTTGCTTTTTAGACCTGGTGTCGAGTACGCGTACCCGTTTCGTTGGCAAACTCGGGCACCGTTCTCGTCGGCGAGTGGAATAACTTGAACGTATTCGCCGTTTCTCACAACGCGCAAGCCATGGTCGCGAAAGCCATCGTCTGTTTCCATGGCGGCTGCAGCTGAACGAAGTTGGGCACTGACCACTGAGGAGGTGGACAACTTTCCCGAACCTTTCCTGAATGGCGTCGTGCGGAGGGCGCCATGTCGCACCGCTGAAACGAATGGTGAAGTGCCGCAGCGCCAGGACCAGTTCATGTGGTGCTGCCGAATCGAACGGACTGAATGACACATAAAAAAATATCAGTCTCTGCTCCTGCACTGAGGGCTACGTTCCCTATGCCATAATGTAGAGACATCCAAGGGTGGTGAAAGTGTTTGAAGCTCATTGGTCTTGAGCATGGAGGTCAGTAAAATTCAGCGCATACAACTTGGCAACACTGTAGATATGACAATTATGCGTATGAATGTTTTTCACATATTCGACTCTGCCCTATTCGCTGCCTCTAGAACGTGTTTGCTCTTACGCTGATGTTCGCAGCACAGGAGATAACTGGTGTCTTATAAGAAAAGCCACTATATCCACTTTTCCCTCTCTAGAGGCCCGAGTACTGTGCGATGTCAGTGCACGTTAAAGAACCCCAGGTGGTGGAAATTTCCGGAGCCCTTCCCTACGGCGTCCCTCATAGCCTTAGTCGCTTTGAGACGTTAAGCCCCCATTACCCATTTCCCTCTCTACGATTTTTCGCATGCGCACAGAAGGAGGTATTCGTCGAACCAGGGACTGTAACTCATAGCTGCAAATAGTAATAGCACATGGGTAATGAAATTACCAACAGTAAAAGGCAGTTACAGAGCGGTACTGGGTACAGCCTTTTATAAGCCATTACGAAAATATGAGCGCCATAATGGCATCAGAGCACGCCAGTACGCGCAGGTCCCTCCGGTATGAAAGAGAGCAATGTTTGAGCACTAAATTACGGATTACTCCATAATTATGTGCCACTAGCGAGGTTTGTGTGATGTCACAAACATCGTTCGAACGTAACTCCGAGTCATTTGCTTTGCGATGCGTATGCAAAATTTCCGATTTCGTAAATGCGTCATTGTCAACTTGTTCTGTGCCCGCAAGACATACATACGTCTGCAGTGGGAAGGGCGGAAAAAGAATAGGAAAGAAACATGGGTTCGAGTCCACAACTCGAAGAAACAAGCAGGGTGAACTTTTGTTTTCTTTTAACGCCGAAGGAATCTATTAAGGAATCCATATATTTACGAAGAGGACACTGTGGCAAATTTCGCGCTCGTCTAAAATTTGTCGCCCTAACACAAGGCTAGAACGCGGTGCCCCTCAATTTTACCCTCTTAAGACCCAAATTTTGGTCGATACATCTTGCAGTGATTCAAACTTACGCTAGTGGAACGTTGATTGTTTTAAGCACATGCGTTTAAGAGGTACCTCAGGATAATAAAAAATAAAAAAGACTAATAAACAGCTTTACTGCAGCATCTGGCTAATGCCATTTGACGTGTGAGCTATGGATATTGCGAGCTATGAGGCATGCTCAAGATCTGTTGTAGAGGGCTGCGGATTATATTCAAACAGCTGGAGACCTTTACAGTGAACCGAAATGCCAGCGCATAGGCGTTCTGCTGCGTTACCAGCATAGTCCTTTTCGACAAGAAAGTCACGGTATCTGTGTGTGTACGTGAAGCCTACACCCTGCGGAGGAAGCACCCACCGTTGGGTGCATGTCTGGCTATCGACCGGTAAAAATGCATAACCTACCTACTAGCTTCGACCCATCTACCCATCTCCACCTCCCAGAAGGCACCACCCGCCAAGAGTCCCCGCATACCCAGAACGAAAAAGCGACGGTGAAACCAAATTCAAGGACCCAGTAAGAACGCGAGAGAAACGTACAACCCAGAATTGTCACGTGACATCGTATGGTCGCCTGAGTACATTTTTTTGCACTTCGCTTTCATCGAAACGCAGTACAGTTCTCTTTTATAGATCTTTAATAGAATAGCCATAGGTTTAACGACTGCTTGACCTGAAGTGGTCTCAGATAGATTGGACGAGGCGTTTAGCTGTTTACACTTGAAGACATGGCAGTGTTTCTACAATTCTAGCTTTATCAGGCAAAAATTTTGAAAATGGAAAAACTGTAAGACACTGTTACGGAAATATTGACGCTAATGGTAAATTATTTTGATATGCAGCAGAATCTTTCCTCTCAAGTGTTTCCAGCGATCACATCGAACAGTTAAGACTGCCATAGAAAACCAATTTGGACGCTTTTGACGATAGCAAAAATACAAGACTGTAGTCGGGTAGTCGGGTGATGTGCGGTTATATTGATTGTTATAGTGAAACCTTACATTATATGAAAAAATTGCGCTCATAAATGGTTCCCCGCTCAAAAATGCTTTTGTCCAGAGTTGCTGGGTATGCCGTGCACCGCTAGCTGCGTTTTGGGTATCCTCGATGGCGTTTAAAAAAACGCCACAAAGTAGAAACTCAGGTTGATATAACCCTGCGAAAACAGCCGCATTTTCTCCAGAGGCGCAGTAAAGATGAAAAGAAAATATAGAGAATGCGCTCAAACATAAGGAAACAAACGAGATGATGAATTAGAAATTTTTCTCTAGTAGGGAAAAGAATGTCAATAAAATGACTTGCAGGCTGATAAGCAGTAAGCTGCGGGTTGCCGTTATTTGCTTACACATAGTTGGCCCGAGTGGAGAGCGGGAAGTGCATAGGTCCGTGCGGGGCGTCTTATATAGGCGCGCCGAAAGGCGGACACCCCCCGAGATGGGGCTGTGGGCGCAGTCCGAGTGGCCAGTCATCGAACTCGCCGCCGGAGCCGTTTCCTGGGAGACGGAGCACGCGCCGCCGAGCTCTCCCCGGTGCCTTTTCCTCCCCTGCGACACTGCGCGCCGAAAGAGGAGCGAAGGCACCCTACTCGCGAGGGTACTTTAGTTTATAGCACTCATTATTTTGTTTATTATTCTATCTATCTAGCCATCGCGTGCGTAACCTCTCGTGGAAGCACCTGAGCGCACACCCTGTGACTCATTCTGCTTTTTCCGCGGCAGTCGAAATTCGATAGAGGTGAAATTCTAGAGGCCCGTGTACTGTGCGATGTGAGTGCACGTTAAAGAACCTCGGCTGGTAGAAATTTCCGGAGCCCTTCACTACGGCGTCTCTCATAGCCCGAGTTGCTTTGGGACGTTAAATTCCAATAAACCAATCATTCTGCTTTTTGAAAGCAGAGTGGAAAAAAAAGTCATAAAAAATGGACATGCAATTGATAGCGCTACAGGAACGCACCAAGCGCGCTAGAATTGGGACACATTGTGGTAATTCGATTATTTTTAGGTATCGTGTTTGAAGTAAGGTTGCAGGCACCGTACTGCAACGCTCGCGGTAGAGGATGGATTAGGTAATCAGGAAGCATAGTTCACACGATGTGGAGGACCTACGCATGCAACATGCCGCTCCTGATGTTCCTATTCCTAACCACGAGTGGTACAATATTTTTAAGGCAGCAACACGTAAAGACGGACGCATACAGATAGAGTTCGCGCGTGGATTGAGAAAAAAACAGCGTTGGCGGGAATTGAAATTAATCTGAATTTTTCTAATTCAGTGAGCACAATTCATGATGTTGCATCCAGAAGGTACATCTGCAACATGCAAGCATTCGTGACAATTTCTTTGGTTGAAAATCCTCCATGGTACAATGGTGGCCACGGCGTTCAACAGCTGAGAATCAGCTCGTGCCTTTGGTCCGGGCCTGTGTTGCCATTTTTTTAGTAGAAAAGTGCAGAAACGCCTTGTGCCCGCATTTAGGTGAGCGTTAAAGAAAGCTGGCGACATTATTACAGACATTTCTATTACGGTGTAGCTCGAAGTCCACACTGTTCCTTTGGCACGCATATAATCTATTACTCTTGAACCATCAATCATTAATCCTTCACATGAAGAACTTTTTACCGTTCTGTTGTTAAATCAAGTAGCTGTCTACCCAGCTTAAATGTATTCCGAAGGACTCGGTCATCGATACCTTATGAATTCCATACAATTATGAAGGACCGTTCCAGTGATTGAGTAGGGCGAGCAAAAGGGAGGGTGGGGGATTCAAGCAGTGGCTGATCTAAATATTTATAAACGTAGCGGAGTCGTGCATTGCAGCATTTTAGATTCTTGAGATATAGACCACAGCACTAAAATTTGAAGTGAAATTGCATACACTAAACACAGGGCCGGTAAAATAGCATGGACTATGATCAAGCACTAGTTTATGTTGATACTTTGTATGATTAAATACGTACCGGACTCGTGCATACAACACGGTAGATCCTTGAGATCAAGACCACTAGAGTGTGACTTGGAATTAAATTTTATAGCTTAAACAGAGCTCCTGTAAAACAGCGTGGACTGTGCATAGTACGGCAGTATGGGCTTTCACGCGTCATACAGAAGAGAAATTTTTTAAGCTCACTGTTTACACTTTCACCGTAAGTGTCAGCCCCCTCCCATTCATGCCTTTGCGTCTCGCTCCCAGAAGACGCTCCACAGGCTTTTCCGACAATCCTCTCGGTTCTCCTGCCATTAGATTCGTCCCTCTCTCTATACGTACATTTCAACCCTTCTGAAATGAATGACCCATGTGCAGGCACATGGTCATAGGTTCAACTCATGTAATGCAATGCGAATTAGTTGTGCTGGAGAAGGCGGAAAGAGAAAAAAATAATCTTAAATGGGAAGCGACCTACTTGCTACAGCGAGTAGTTCACTGCGTCATTGCAAGGCTCTGGCTTCATCTTGTAAGCGCCCCCCCCCCCCAAAAAAAAAAAAAGGTAATAAGATGATGAAAGTGAGCTTTTATGGCGCAAGGGCATCTGCGGCCAAAGAGCGCCACGGCACAAGGTATTTTTTGTATGCTCAAGATGGGGTCAAAAACCCATTTCTCAAGCATTTCACTTTGATTACGCCGAGCACCAGGCCAGGGAAGCATTGTATCACCGGTGGGTACCCAGCGGCACTGGGGAGCGAACCCCGCACCTTCTGCATGCGAGGCGGATGCTCAACCACTAGGCCACCGCTGCGGTAAAGATAATAAGAAACGACTACAGGCAGCCAAGGTGCCATTGTCAAGCGTTTATACCGTCGCACCTCTGATGTTTGGCGTCATTATAAACAACTGAGCGGCGTATACTTTGCCCCACGTGCTTTCATTGATGTTGGTGATGGTCTTTATTTTACGCCTTAAGAACTTCGTTTAAGACAAAAAACTTGGTGAACAAGAAGTTCTATGTCCTTAGTACAATTTGTCTTAGGCGACGTACCTATGCTGTGGTGTACCTTCAATCAAGGGTGAAAAAATTGGCCTAGTTAGTCTCTGACATGGTGCAAATAAGAAAACGCGCTGTTGTATGTACGCGCGTGTGTGCGCGCACGTGCTTGACGGCCGTTTATATGGCCTTGTCGATTTTGCAACTTTAACGCTGCTGTCCTCTCTTAGTCGGTTCAGTCGAGGGAGTGCTCACTAACATCAACTCCAACTTCTGACCACGACGATTTTTAGTTAAACTGCAAAAAAATTTAATGTGTTTTATACCGTTCCCATATAGCCGTTTCGCTGCTGTCGAGTGTGTGTTAACTGCAATCCCTCCATTGTACAAGTTCTCACTCACTCACTCACTCACTCACTCACTCACTCACTCACTCACTCACTCACTCACTCACTCACTCACTCACTCACTCACTCACTCACTCACTCACTCACTCACTCACTCACTCACTCACTCACTCACTCACTCACTCACTCACTCACTCACTCACTCACTCACTCACTCACTCACTCACTCACTCACTCACTCACTCACTCACTCACTCACTCACTCACTCACTCACTCACTCACTCACTCACTCACTCACTCACTCACTCACTCACTCACTCACAGCAGTGCGTTACACAGGTAAGAACAATCATAGCATGCGGAAAAGGATAAATGGGAAGAGCAGAGTCAGGCCTCATTTTCTCACGGCAACGGACGGACATGGAAGAAATAATGGGTAGTATTCTAATCATATTTGTAATCAGATATACGCGTCAGACCGTATACGTATAGCCGCCTGGCTGAGCATAAGCGCTCTTTGAAGATGCATATCAGGGCTGAAGCTTATTCGCCATTGCTCATTTTGTTCGGGCCAAACAAAATCTGCAGCACTTTCATGACGGAAGACTCAGGTATACGGAGGTCCATGCTAAGAAATTATTTTGCTCGAAATGCGCGAATATCCAGGCCAATCACATTGCCAGGGCACTCACGGAAAGGCAGATAGGGTTGCCTTTCCTGCGAGCATTTCAGCAAAAACTCAATGCACATATATGCAAACATTTACATTTTGTGGCCACAATTCAAATGCAAAAAAATCAGTAGAAAAATAAAAGAAATAGCTTGAGTGCTTTTTCTCCGCCAACCTCCGAGTCTGAAGCGAAACAACGTAAACTTCATTGCGCCCCACTTCCACACCAGGAGTCTATATAGTGTCCACTCTAAGGCTAGAATGAACCAGGCCATGATTACAATTTGTGCATTCCAAATGACGCTCACTTCCTGGCCCGATTGTATACGATTCTTACTGACCATAAGGCGAAGGCGGTAGTTAAAGGTTTTGGCATATTAAGTCGGCCGTGATGTAGTTAGCTCCAAATAAAGCTTCATGTAGTACCTAAGCTGCCACCGTAAGAGCCAACGTTGTCGGTCTGCACAGCCGGCGCGCTATCTTTTTCGAGCAGATCTCATGGCGTTCCTCGTGGATCGGATGAACATTCTGCCTTACTTGAAGTACGAACTGCAGCACGCCTGTGAGAATCACAGATAACTGTATTTCCCTACTTTAACCCTTTCTAGTCGTTCATTGTCCTGTTCTCTTATGAAAACCACCACTTAGAGCTCTAAATATATAAAAGATAAAATAATTGAAAGTTCGGCAGCTTTAAAGAAAGCATTGAAGCCAAAAGCAAAGCAAAGAAACACGACACTGCGAAAAGACAGGAAAAGATGAAGAAAGCAAGGCACACTTCTCACAAATTCTCACCTCGTCCGTGTCCTCGAGACGTTTCTTGTCTCACCAAACCACGCATCCAGCAAGCCTCAACAAGCGCTCGTCATTCTGCTTGAAGGCCTCGGCTTATCATGTCGGTCGCGGAGAAACGCTTGAGGCGTAGTTTTGCACTATTCCGGTCGCTGTTTATTAATATAGGCGAACATCAGGATCACGGATCATGCTGCCAAGGGACGGCACTGGTCGGCGCAGTCTGCTGTACTAGCTAGACGCGGCGGCGGGAGCTGGATCCTCGTATGGCCCGCAGTGCGCGTCCCCCCGATGCTCACTGTGCGTAGTGTGGTGGCGTGCGTGGCCGCAGTGAAAGGGCTGCCGACGCGGCCGGCTCCTCCTTGGGCCCTGCCCGAATGACCGGAAGTCCCCGAAGGGGAACACACCGAAGGAGGCGGAAAAGGCAGAAGCCGGGGGGAGCACTCCTTCGTCTCCGCCGTTGTCCCGTATTCACGCATGCATAGCTCGCGGCGAGGCAGCGGTATATGCATCTTCCTTGCGCTTTCCTGCTTTCGCACCGAAATGATTCGACGCAAGGCGATACATGCCAATGAGCGCAGATGTATCATCGTTCTTAGATGATGTGTTTGGTTAAAAAAGGAAATGATGAGGGAGGTGCTGAGAGTGTGGAGTAGTAACGTGAAATAGCACGCAAACTGGGGTTAGTGGTATCCCGCCGGAAATTAGGAGGGAAATAAATGGGCGTGGCCCGGAAATTTAGGGCGATGAATGAATAACAGTTAGTATGATAGGGCAAAAGAGTGGTTTGCAGAGAAGGAAAGCGTATACCCAACGGTGGCGATGGTCAGGTGGAGAAATGAGACTAGGTAGTTAGTAAGTATATACTGACCGTTACTGATGCAGACCAGTCGTAATTGGATATAATTAGTCCTGCAGTAGACGCTATCCGGCTTATCACGACGGCGAAGGTTAGGACGAAGATAACGATGATTTTTGTTGTGTGCGGTTTGGAGTAGGGTGCGCAGTACACGAACGCACGAATCTATTCAACTTTGAAGAAGCCCGAAGCACAGCTACAAGTTAAGAGAGATGACGCAACAAAGCGTGTGCTATAGTGTAGCCGTGTTTCGCGCCTCATCAGACATGACTGCCATTCAACTCGCCCAGATTTCTTCCCTAGCACTAAAGCGTTCACGAGCATTTTCCTAGCGTTTTTAGAGCAATTTTGTTTGGAGCTTTCTCTTGTCATGCCAATTAAGAGTAAATAAGTCACTCTACTGTGCCTCATAGTTATCCGGCGCTGGAGTGGAATTATACAGGTCCCTTCAGCAAATCACGGGTCCCATCGTCACAGTACTTTGTTAGTAAGAATGTTTCATAACTCTGATGTAGTACTGCGTCTGATGCCGAAAAATGCCTGACCATTCGCCACTGATTATGGTGGCCACTAAACGCCGATTAATGGTAATGTGTGCGCTCTTTTCTGCCATGCTCATTTTCCTTCTTTTTTTTTTATCCCTTGAGCCTGGCATTAATTTTTGTTCTCGTCGTGGCAGGCTAACCAATCAAACTAAGCGGTGAATTTATCATGTTGACGAAAATTAAACCGCGCTTCTTATTGCCATCTTTGTGGCAGCTAAGGTTAGCTCGAACATTTAGCCGAGCTGAAAGGGAACGCCATCAAAACTAAGGGACGATGACCGAAAAATATTGGACTAGCAACGGCGGAGAACGGGTAGCAGGGAAGGGCGTCCCTTTCCCCCAAAGGGCAGCAGAACGCCAAGCAACACACATACGTACATAGGAAAGTAATCATACAAAAAAGAAAACCAAAGCGGGAGCGCAGGAGGAACGCCTGACCGGAAGTGCGACCGCCTCGCTTCCGCCTTGGCCGCCACCGCGGCGCGGACGCTAATGGAAGCCGGCTCCTTTCTTCCTTCGGCAGGCACAGCAGCAGCAGCAGCCCTTTTCTCAAAGCGGAAGTGGCCCGACGCCCGGCCCGCGAGAAGGCGGAAGGATATGCCGGAAGCCTCGAGTTCGCGCTCCCGCGCGCGCGCGCCATTGTGGCGAGAATGTGCTGAAAAATTTCCCTTTTCTGCTACTAGAAAAACCTCGCGGCCCGCCCTCTGTTTCCCCTCTCCACTTCTTCGGGTCCTTCTTCTAAAGTGCTGACCAGCGGTTTCGGGGTGGCAATGAAAGCAACCAAAAGAACCAGCACACCTTGTAGAACAGTTTCGTATCTAAGGCAGTGAGAAAAAACTAAACACAGTGGTTCGAAATAGAAAGACAGAGTTTCTTCCGCGTGCTTCAGTGTGAAGGAAAGAAGAAAGAAGAGAAGAAAAAGGTCGGGGGTTCGTGCGTATTTCAGAGAGCAACAAAGAAGTCTCAACAGGGAGCGAACAATGCCCGGCCAGTCCACGAGGGGGACTGGTGGGCATTGGCCAGAGGATACGCACAACTGAAGCATAAAGAATGCAATATCACGTTGACAACGAAAAGCGAATGGCAAACACGCATAATGTATCCAGCACGTGCACGTGCAAAAATTGCATTCAAGGTGTGAAGGTTGCGGGAAGGCCGTTGCATAGTGTTGAGGTCAGCGGAATGACGTCACACTCCTTCTAAAGCTTTCTCAGCTTAGTATGATATGCGTGATTTGTTGATCTGTTTGATATGTTTTGACAGTCTTTTTGATCTGCGGGGCATTTCGGAGCCACAAAAAATAATCAGAATGCAGCCGCGGAGTACTTATGCGCGTTTATTGAATCTTATGTGGCCTTTAATAAATAATAGAAGCTACTGATTATAAAGATCCAGTGGAAAAATATTAATAACATGACAAGAGATATTAGATTACCACCCGAAATTTTTAATAATTCGCCTACTGTCAAAATAATGCAGCATGGTCACATTGTCATATGCAACTACAGAAACATGCAGACAATGTTTACAGCTGTGTTGTTGCACCGTACACAATTTGAAGATTTTATATAGTTTTGATATGATATACTGAGTTTTATTTTGTAAAGATTCCTTCCCGAAAACTTTTTCTTTTCGTGTACATAGCTTTGGCAGCTAAGGCTTGGGACGTTAAAAAAATTACTGAAAAGCAATTTCAAACACCGGTTCCGCTTCAAAATTAGAACTGACCGAAGGCATGCGATGCTTACGAAAGAGCAACCTGAATGCAACTTCACTTTGATTCTTGCCTCCATTCGTAATTGCCTCTGATTGCAGTACGCCCTCGCTTTATATAGCTAGGATCTTTTCCTGTCGTCTTAGAGGGCAATAAGAACGCAATAGAATCCACGGAAAGGATAAGTTAAATCATACAAATCGTGGGTATTATATTTTGGCAGCCAAAATATCGCGGTTCCTTTTTGCTAACAAGAAAGCCTGTTTCCAGCACGACACTACTCGTGAAATATTTTTTTTTAGCCTTGGCGCTGTTACATACGGTCAGACTGATACTAATTGAAGAACTTACATAAAACAGCTGTCCCTTGAGACCATTAACATAGGTTGCAGTCATAATCACTACCAACGCCAAATGTGTCGTACCAATCAGTATGAGGCCGGCACGGTGAAGGAAATGATTGATTTACTGGCTGAAGTGCTAGAACGTATGATGGCGTGCAGTCGAACGGCGCGCGACGTCGGCACGAGGAGGAAGCTCAATTCGGATGCACTTCGGCGTCATCATCTTCGGCGGCTGGGGCTGCTACTGCTGCGTGAGGCCGGTGCTGCTGCTACAAATGAACAGCAACAGCAGCTGAGCAAAGTTCTCTTAAAAAAATTAAGGAAAAAAAGAGAAGCTCCTTTCTTCGCTGTGGCAGCAAGTGCCCTTGACCTGTACCCCTCCTTACCTTCAGCTGATTCTCAGCCTCCTCCAAATAAGCTTCGTTTTTCTTGGTGTTCACTCTGCTAACCTAACTGGAATCTTACTTTTCTGTATTTGCCCGCGATTACTTTTTTATTAGCTGAACAGATGTTGTACATTGTCAGAAGAGTGAAATAAGCTAGTTTTCGGCGCGAATAGGAACAAAACTCCCTCCAGTTTTCGCAGACATCTCAGCAAATGTGCTGCAACATCTGCGCCTTTCGGGACGGCCACCAGCTCTTACTGCGACAATTGAGATTCCATTGAAGCAGTCATGTTTTATTAGTACGCCTATCCAATACGAAGGAGGGACCCGTTGTTACCATATAAAAATTGATACAGGTACTTAAACGCTGCTCAAACAGCAAAGCTTAATTGGTTAACCCTGCCCTCTCTGTTTAACAATGAAGACATCGGCTGCATTGAACGACTATACAATCTTAAAAAAACAACAACGTTACTTTCAGTAGGAGCAGAAGGAGAAGAAACACGAGAAAAGGTGCAGACGACATGTTACAAATTATTACGAGCCTCTAAAAGCCGAACCGTTGGAACAGCTAAGCATGAAATTGCTTCTAACTTTCCAACAAAAAAAAAATGTCATTACTGAATTCGAATTTATTGCACGACTTCCTCTTCGCAGTAAAGTAACCTTTTAAACACTCACTATAGAGTAAATTATTGATTGGAAATCTCCGCGCCGGCTGAAGCCGAAAATTCGAAAAGCTTCACGCATTGAACTGAGAGCCAAACGAGCATCCAAGGAGCAACTACGAAACTACGGAGCTGATTTATAACCCGCTATCAGATGATCCGCTCTGTGTGTGTTACTGCATTCAATGAGAATTAAAATTCGGTGTCCAACTGAACACACCCTTCTGAGGGAGTGGAAAGAGAGCTGAGGAGGATGACGGAACGCGCTGTCTTCCTCACACACATGTACTTGCAACACTCTGCCGATACTCCATACATCTCTCCAGTTCATGTTCAAGCGGCAGTAACGTCCCTATACCTCTTAGAAGCGGAGAACGCGTAGCGGTAGCCCTTAGCGGTCCCATTCGTTTCACTCCTCGAACACTCGCCGATGCGGTATACGTATACGACTATACTTACTCCAGTGAGCATTACACCTACATAGGTTCCGCGGAAACGAGCGCACGTGTTGGCGGGCTCTGTACACCGCCGGCGGTAGAGAACCGTTCAGGTCTGGTAGGCACGTTGTCGCTGGTTGGCTGCCCTCGGCGGCGGCAGCTGCGCCACGCATAAAAGGCTTCGGCGTGGCGGTCCTGGGCCCCGAAACGACGATCGAGTGCGTCCGAGAGACGTGTATTTATCGCCTCCCTTTGTGGGGAGTACGGCGACGCCGCTGTTTACCGCACATGCGGATCGGGGAGGAGAAAATGACTGCCCGTTTCTAACTGGCGCGGATAATGCGTCTGGCGGAAGTGGAGGAATCTATTTATGGCAATCGCGGTGAGGGTGCATGAAGGCGATTGGATTGCCGCCGTCATACATGTACGGTGAAGGCGAATGCATGTGTTGCAGTTTTTGTATTGTGATATGCACGTAAGATCGGAGTCAACTGCGTTTAAACCGAGCTTCCGTAGAGTCTCCGACAAGTTTCGGCCCAAAGTGTTCCTTCATGTACTGCCAGGTGACAAAGCAACGAAATAATACACTAGGGTGGACAGCGAAGATGATCTACTACACTCTAAACGAATAGTAGTAAAAAAATGAGTAAGCTGTCCTCTAGCATATTTTTTTTTGATAAAGAGGAATGCGCTAGAAGACAACTTACTCCCTTTATTACTCCCATGTAGGTGTATTCTCGTTTAGAGTGCATGTCCTTGCACTAATTTGCAAGGTGCGGGCCACTAAATTGTTAAGCGATGAGATGACAACCCCATCATGGGAGCCGAGGAGAATGCCGTTGGTCAACCTAGAACATACATGCATGTAACAAGAGCTTTGTAAATATTGCACCTAACGCATGAAGCAATGCCCGTTGATGCTGCTTCGGTGACAGGCTCAGTACTGCAGCTGACATTTCTTTTCTATGTAAGTCTGTAACCGCAAAATTTGGCACTGACGGTAGCGCAAGGTACACGTAATGGTCATTACAAGGGAATCGTGAAGACGCCAAAGTAATTAGACAAAAAACTACATCCTCAAATCTCACGCCAGAAACATACACACACAAAATCTCCAGTTTCTTTGTTATCCTCACACAAAAAGGAAGTGATGTTTTCCACGCAAGACAAGCACACAGGGAACACGAAACAAGTTGCACAAAGCTAGCGTCAGGCTGAGAACGAATGTTCAACGAAGACAAACAAAATTTATTTGTGTAGGCGCCGTGTTTCTCATCATTTCGATCATTTCCAGTTAGTTTAAAGTGAAGAATTTTGTATTATCGTGATCACGCTCTTTTTATTCTTGCCACCCTTATGTAATAGTCCTTTCTGGGGACATTACGGTCCCAATTAGATTAAATAAAATAGGTTGTGTGCATAAACCTCATTACAACTCCCCTGGTCAGTGAAATGCTTGTCATAACTTCGTCTATACGGCTACGTCCGGAGTTGCACTCTGGCCCCGTACATTGCAATTTCCTTTTATATGTCTGTTGCGACGTCAGCGCACGTTAAAGACCCCAGGTGGCAGAAACTGTCCCCATGGCCCTCCACTATACGGCGTCCCCTATAGGACTGAGTCGCTTTGGAACCTCAAAACACTATAAACCATTGTGCTTCGATTAAAATGTATAGAAATCAAAACAGGACCGATACGTATGCCTCAATCTGCTGCTTCACGGGTATACCAGCTTTCACATATGCATATGCTTAAATAACCCATAATTGCTGCCGAAAAAAAAGGGGAGCACATTACGCAAATTTCTGCAAATAAGTTTAACCGCTGCACAGCTCGCCTCAAGCAAAACATCTGCAGGCGACTCCTAGCGCACAAAACTGTATATATAGGATACGCGCACCCGTGAGCGAGGCAACGGAGCGCACACCGAGCTGCAATTGGTCGCGCTCCATTCCGCTTCGTTCCAAGTGCTTGTCGCGGGGCACCGGAGCTGTTTGTTCCTGCAACGCTGTACGGGAAGGACTGCGACGTTGTTATTGCGGTGCGGCGGCTGTTGTGCTGCCGCCGACGCGCTCCCGCCACCCCAACCCACCTATACCAAAGGCCGTAAATCTACTCGAGAGCGAGCAAGGCTTCGAAGGAGACAACGTCGTCCCGTTCATCACGCGTTTGACACACCTCGTCGTTGCGAGCATTCATCCGAACTCACCCTAGCGCGCAAGAAGATTTGCTCTGACGTCGACTGGAAACTCCACTGTGGTCCACCGACTGATTTAGAGAATTTTATGAGGCGCGCGCTCGGCAGGGGAGATTTGGATGTTTGGATGGTGTGTGCTGAAGCTTTTCTCATTGTAGCACCCACCACGCAGTGCTTATGGTATCTTCGCGCGATGAGGAACCATTATTGTAAATACGTTATGCGTAGCCGGTGGCAAAGCCTTTATTCTATTGGATATAACCTTGAGAGCGCATAACCTGCGATGGTGCTAGGCTTTAGGCGTGCATCGCAAATATATTCGAAAGAAACTACCGTGATAGCGCGACAGCGTTAAGGAGCCCCATGTCCAGCTTTTTATTTATTTATTTCAATACCTTCAAGGCCTTTGCAGGCATTACAGAAGGGAGTTGAATGCATGAAAAATATCTATGTGTATGTAATTATAACACAGGAATTGCGGCAATACAGAGGGGAAAAAATAGGAACTACAACAATAACGCTGTAAAATGCAGATTACTGGGAGTCAACATATTCTTCGATAGCAGATTTGAACAAGACAATGTCGGTAATTGTGGCAATTGAGGTGGGCAGGTGGTTCCATTCATTGCTTGTCTTTGGAATAAATGAGTTGAAATATGCGTTCATGCGACAAAAGGGGATGCCAACTTTGTGGCAAAAATGATTAAAATTTGAAAATCGTACGACACTGTTATGGAAATATTGAAGGTAATGGTCCATTATTCTGATATGTAGTAAAATCTTTCGTTTGAAGTATTTCCATCGATCGCATCCAACAGTTAAGACTGCCATAGAAAACCGATGGGGAACGATATTGACGACAGTAAAAACGTGAATAGAAAATAAAATACAAGTCTGAAGACGGGTGATCTGCGGATATATTGATTGTTATAGTCAAATCTTACATTATATGAAAAAAATTGCGTTCATAAATGGTTTCCCGCTCAAAAATTATTTTGTTCAGAATTGCTGGGTATGATGTTGCAGAAAAAATCGGCGCCGTCGTCGGCGTTATTGGCCGTGAGCTAAAAATTTCCAGAGAGGCAACCAAGGTGGCAGGTGGGTGACCCGAGACCGAATTGTGCGCAAGCTGCCCACCATGACAGGGTGGTAGTTAAATTAAACTATTGGCCGTGAGAGGTCGCTCGAGAAGAGGCAAAAAGGGTCTCACAAGCCCCACCGATGGCAGCAGCTGCCTTCGCTGCTGCAGCGGTGCACCACTGCGCCATGAGTGTTAATAGTAAGGGCTACCAGGTATCTATGAATGTAAACTAGAGAATGACCAATTCTTCATATGCGGGCATTGACCCAATATAGCTCTCGCGTCGTACTCTAAAGGTTCTGTGAAAGCTGTATAGCTTTCCTTTCTAACCGTATAGCTGCGCTTGGTGGGATGTTAATGAGCAATTACTCTCTTATTAATAACCAGGTTTCTGCGGTGCGTCGGACCACAACTGTTCCAGTATTTACGAGCTGTACTGCGTTTTTTCTCCCGTCAGTGAACATAAATCGACTTGAAATAAAAAAAAATAAGGTTTGGCCCCAGCCTGGCGTTGGTCCGAACCTTAATGCTGGTATTGACTACAGGTAGAGGCCGTACGGTGAGAAGTGAAAACTGAGTTGACACGCCGGGTTGGCTTGAATAGCACTCTTCGCCTCGAGTCATATGTTGCATGCGTTTGCCGGTTCGCTAATCGCCTTCCTCACATATGCCTGTTAGGTAAGTGGGCAGCTTCAAAACGGCCTGCGAGAGCAAATGGTGAAAAAAATGGACCAAGGATTAGGCGACTGGTGGTCAAGGAAAGTACGTGAAGGCAGCTGAGAAAGGAAGTACTGGTGTTAAGATACGTAGACTGTTGATTTCGGTGTATGACAGTTAGTCTCTTTTTGAGGGGCGTGTACATTTTTGACAACACTAGTGAAGCTTTCCAGCAGTCAAATATCAGAATGTTACGGTAATTCAGTGTTCAAGAGTGGGGAGGGGGAGAAGGGCAAACATCGTTCAGCCTTTTCAGCGCTCTCGCATCCTACAGCCCTTCATCGAGGCGACTGAATTAATTTCGCGCCGGGCAGCTGCGCCTCAATATCTTCGCGTTGTGGCATCTGTTAGTGCTCGCGTTTCAAGCATACGTTTACGTTTGGATCCATGCACACCCTAAGGCTGCTGTTTCTTTTTCCTTAAAGTAACAATTGAACTTACCGAATCAGTGGGCTCTTCGACTGTTCAGATGATATGTTGGCCTTTTCCATGCACACGAGTTCTTTCCCCAGGGGTTCCCGGAGCGCCAACGGGACGCGGCGTGCTGCTTGGATCACCAGGACTGTACCGTCAAGTCAAGTCGCCTGTATTTACATCACCACAATTTAGGTAGGCCCTTGAAAAAAAGTGAAACACATTTCACTCGAAGCAGCCGTGCCCCCCCCCCCCCTTTATAGAAGGCAAACTACTATGAAAACGACAGAGCATGCTGGAAACTGATGTATGTACACCACAGACTAGCTGGGCAGGAAGGAATATGAAGTCAACAACAGTTAACAGTGCGGGTACTTCTGGTTAGGAAAAAAAAATACGATACGCAGACAAAGAAGATCGCCAAGGTTATTTCCATGGCATATTATGACAGAAATGTATTTACGAAAGCTAAGCACCATCCGATACTCCCGCTTCGCGTATCCGGTGCCTTCGAAGAGTTCGCGATATTCCTCTACCGCAGGGACAGCCTTGTCTGTGGCGACGGAATCGACAGCTCGGGACAGTAGTGCTATTCTTCCAGTTGTAGACCTGAGATTGGCTGCCTCCACTTGACAATGAAGAAGTCTTCGAGGCGCCGGCGATCGTTAAATGTGACAACTTGCGTGATCGCTTCGCAGTGCCTGATGACATTTATGTCGCAGGACCGTAAAACAGAACTACATGGCGTCAGGCGCGGTTTTGTGTGGAATCTGTTGTACTCCGACAGTGGTAATAAATTGGCTTGCGAGCCAGTGTCCACTTTCAACGCAACTTCTTGTCCTCCAACTTGGGCCTTGACAATCCAATCCTTCGATTTCAGCATTCCGCATATAGTCACGTCTAAGATGTCGAAATCCTCATCTTCGTGTTGCACTTCGCCGACCTCACGCTTCCTGCAGCAAACCGCGAAGTGATTTCGGCCTGCGCATGAGCGACAAATTCTTCTAAAAGGCGCGGAACTTCCGTGGCTCGTGTCTCCTATTACACTTAGAGCTCTGGAATAAGTTTTTCAGACCTTCACTGCGGCGCGGTTAGCTTTTTAATGATGCGTCCACTGCTGCTTCGGTACTTTGCCATGCTTCATTTTGTGTGCTCGCGACTTCTGCGTCCCTTCAGATTTCTTCTGCCTTCTGTAGCGTTAAATCCTTATGCCTCAGCATTTTTTCTCCCTGTTTACTGTTCCGGGTACCAAACACGATTTGATCGCGAATCATCTAGTCGGAAAGTAGACCGAAGTTACAGTGCGCAGCTTGCTTTCGCAGGTCACGTATATGAAGTGCTGCACAGGTTCAGCTTCATGTTGCGTCCTTTTCCTGAACATACCCAGCAATTCGACAAAAACGTTTTTGAGCGGGAAACCTTAAATGAACACAACTTTTTCATAGAAGGTAAGATTTCACTATAAAAATCAATACATCCGCAGATCACACGACGGCAGTCTATTCATGTTTTTCCTGTCGTCAAAAGCGTCCCCTATTGGTTTTCTATGCCAGTATTAACTGTTCGATGCGATCGCCGGAAACACTTTAAAAGAAAGATTTTGCTACATATCAGAATACTTCAATATTTGCGTAATAGTGTCTAATAGTTTTTCAATTTTCAAAAATTTTGCCCGAGAAAGCTGGACTTGGACGTATCTTTCGTAGACTTCATCATACTGCTCTGCGCAGTACTCCTCTTTTTTTTTTACCACAGTTTGTGCGATATCAGTGCACGTCAAAGATCCCCAGGTGGTCGAAATTTCCGGAGCCCATCACTACGGCGTCTCCCATAGCCTGTGTCGATTTGGGACGTTAAACCCCCATAACCCATAAACCATAAACCATAGACATTTTTACCACAGTCTTGTAGCCTTGCTTGTTTTCACCTTCAGCGAGCGTAAAGTTATTGAAGACTTCCAGGTCGTCGTCCCCGGCAGCAGTCAGGAGCCTGGCGGTTTTAGCAGCTTCTTCCCCTCATCCCTTTCCCCCCGTGCAGGGTAGCAAACCGGCTATTCTTCTGGTTAACCTCCCTGAATATTTCCTCCTCCTCCTCCTCCTCCTCCTCCTCCTCCTCCTCCTCCTCCTCCTCCTCCTCCTCTTCCTCCTCCTCCTCCTCCTCCTCCTCCTTCAGCGGTGCTGCTGGCTCTGTTGCTTGTAGGTACAGCTCGAACATTCGCTTGAAAGCTCCCAACTCTTCCGAACATTTCCCGTCAGAGGTCAGTAGTTCCCATGACCGCCGGTGCGAACGAAGCGTCGTAGCTGCTTCCGCCGTGGATCCCACTTCTGACACCATGTATCAGCCACAGAATGGCTGGTAATGGAACGGGACAGACATCGATGGATCCGGGAACAGCAAAGCTGCCATGCGATTTCTTGTCACCGCTTATATAGGCACTCATCGGCAGATGCGCAACACAGTGCGTAGCACGTGCCATGGTAAAGATGACCCAGCGCAATACAGCGATAACTAGAAATTTCAAGAATAGTAACATTGTATACTACCCCCCGAGAGAGGCGGCGAAAAGTACTGAAAACTTAGAGATCTGTTAGCTTAAAAGCAGCTGTATAAAATATATTTCGTATAGCAATCGCTAACAGAACCAGGGTAGTCCTGTATCACCCCTCATTTCAAGGAATAAACTGTTTGTTTTTCTTAGGGGGGGTACCAATTTACAAGTCGCATTCTCTTCAAGAGCTAGGTTATAGAGGATTTCGCATAGCACAAGACACTCCACGGGGTCTTAATATATTATAAAACACTATTTTTATTTCGCTCAAAACGTCAACAGTGATGCGGGCATGTAATCAGGTCCACGAGTACACCTACATACAAATAAGTCATTCGAGAAAAGCGAGTAAATGTCACTAGGAAAGGTACAATGGAGGTGATGTGATGCATTTCACGGTTAGAATACGATGAGTATCCAAAGCGCTAGATTGAAAAGGATCAGGTTTGAAAATTACACGAAGAATAAATCTGCAACCTTCTGTTTGCTTCTGACGTCGTGCTTAGTAACTCAGGAAACGAATTGCAGCGAATGACTGAGAACGCGAACAACAAATGCACAGTTTTAAGCCTAATAACTATTATAAAAATGTCCGATGCTCAATATTTGGCTGGAAGAGCAGGCACCAACTTACGACAGATAGTAAGGAAATGGAAGTATGAGCGAGGACTCTGGGCTCGTCGACATCATAAGAAAATTAGCTGAAGAACAAAAGTATGCGCGGTGCATTTAACAGACGTTCCTACATGTTCAGCAATTTCGGACAAAAAAATTAGAAACTTAGAAAATTATAAGGTACTTTCACGGTAACATTGAAGGTAATGACCCATTCTTCTGATATGTAACAAAATCTTTCTTTTAAAGTGTTTCCATCGGTCGCATCGAACAGTTAAGACTCCCATAGAAGACCAGAAGGGAACGCTTTTGACGCTAGCAAAAACGTTAATAGAAAAAAAAATTCAAGACTGCCGTAGGGTGACCTGCAGATACATTGATTATTGTAGTGAAATCTGACATTATATGAAAAAAAATTGCGTTCATAAGAGGTTTATCGTTAAAAAATGCTTTCATATAGAATTGCTGGGTATGTTTCTGACAACGCCCAGAAAGAAGATTACATAACCATTCAATGTCTTCTGGCCGCTACTCACACGTGGGGCCGAAGCCGAAACTTGGAGCCTAAGAAAACTTTGAAGTGAGTCTACGAGGACGGCAACGAGCTATCGAAAGCGAGATACAGATGCAGCGTGAAGAGATTGAGAGGGGCAGGTTGTATTAAAGGCGAACGGCAATCACTGGTATTTTATCTGGATTTAAGAGAAATGAACTTCGGCTGCAGCGGTAATGTTTTCAGCAGATAACGACTTAGAAAAGAAACGCAGCGAAGGAAGGTAAGGCGGATTGGTGAGGCCGCGGGAAAGACACAATGTACAGGATAGTCACAGCAGGTACACTGCCGAGATTACAAGAGATCACTGGCAGAAGACTCTGTCGCGCACTTGACGTTGCCGAGGTGACGACCAGCGCATAGTGCTCAACACGCTGCAACTATCACAACCGTCCCATTCATGGTGTTCCATCTGTTATGATGTCATGTTGGGCGCAGGACTCCCAACATTTGGAACCAAAAAAAGAAGCTAATTCATCGAAGCGGCTTTTTGTATAAGACATTTGAGGAGATCGTTCGAAAGTTTTACATCGCCTTTTTTTTCTGATTACCAACGGGATTTTATTGTGCTGAGCATGAAAGACGAGATGTGAAATTTTGATGTCTCTGTATATACTTATCCAAGGATGCTTGACAGTGGATTAATTATTTCTTTTTCCTGAAGCTTTAGGTAAACAAGTTGGTATAAATAACGGTAGCAAAGCAATCGGCGTCAGTAGGGCACTTAATTTGCTCAGGTTAAAAGGAGAATTGAAGCAACAAAACAACGAGATATCTGTATCATTTTATCGACATTTGGTGAATAAACCTAATTATCTGCTTGGATTTCCGGAAAGGCGACAACTAAGCAAAAATCTGTCATAAGCAAGCCTCCACCCTGCGACCTTTATGCGACGTTTCTGTCCTCAAAGATTGTAATATTGTTTTCCTGTAGGCTCAGGGGGATCCCCATGGTGCAATAAGATATAGATTAAGGGAGTAATTAGTGATTAGGATTCACCCAGGCGCCAGCATAGCTGCGCTTGAGTGGATCATAACCACTGATTATCCCCTCATTTGAAATTAGTTTTTGTCGGCGACGTCACAGATGTACTGCACGTGCATATTAAGAACAGGGTAAGCACAACAAACTTCATAGCTTACATGAATGGCTCGCTACAAGCCCACGCCTCTCCGGAGTGAGTCCACCCGAGGAAAAGAGAACAGTAATTGTGGAACCGCCCAATCGCTGCCCGCATTCTCATTATGTGTACGGCCATGTAAATCCAGCCCAGGTTTATTTTGTTCCCTTTAAGTCTTCGCAACTTGTTTAGCGACATTGGCGGTTATATTTTTGTGATGTTCTTTTGCCAGAACTGGAACCGTTACAATAAGGCGTGAGAAAGAACACGGAATGAAAACAGCGCAGCTCTTGATCATTTTTTAATTATCTTTTTGCAGTGCGATGCCATGAACAATGAAATTTCTTCTGCCCATTCGTCGACTCGAGCTCTATAAATTTTCATGCAAACATTGTTGTCTAACTAGGTGGATGGAAATTTAAGGTAAATGTAAACACCTCGCCATATGGCTTTTCTTGTCACTAAGAAAAACCCTGGGTAGAGAGCTAAAAGTGCAATACAATTGATCTTCGCCCTCTCTTGTCACTAAGAGAAAAGTTTCCAGACATCTCAGCATCCTAAATATTGCCTACTAGATACTTTCGTGCCACTTTTATACTCCGAACTACAGAGAGGAAGGCATAGCATTTGACATATTTATGTTAAAATGGGCGACTTGTGAAGTGAGCTCTGACGACTTGAGGCGTATTCAGATCTCCTGCTGAATCTGATGCACTAGTGTGCTTTCCTAGGCAATGACTGCCCTCTGAGTTGCCCTTGCTTCTTTGGATGCCCTTGAGGAAATGCATTTTCATTGTTTTCATTGCCGTTTACAACTTTTAGCTGCATTTTACCTCTTTACCTGTATCCTATTGCTATTTTATATACTACATAAAATGGGCCTCCTTGCACATAATTACCAGGCTGTGCCTTATTGAACTTTTAATTGCACAGAAGTGCCCGGTTTAAATTTTAGCAGCCCGTTTAAATCAACTGAATTTGGCGACACTCCCTGGCAATACGTTACTCTTGCGGCACAAAAGCTTATGCACGGTCATCAAACGACATCGTGCATTTAAATAACGACACTCGAAACGCTGCTCCTTGTATTTGAAACTGTTGCATAACACTGGTGAACATTAAACATAGAGAACAGGAGTTTTATGGATACTGGGTCGGCATGTTAAAACAAGTACCAAAATGCGAAATGTTCTGAACGCAAGTATCATGGGTGGCAGAACAGGGTTCTATTTTTTAATATTGTGAATTGTCTCCCTTTCTGCAACACTCGTCTTCAAGCCAACTTCAATGCTCGATTCATGCAGTTGGTGCCCATTTCATGCTGGTTTTACATTGCGTGCAGTCTGGAAGCTTTTCGATCTCAATTTTACTTTTTTTGGACTGAAAGGGTACGGACCAGCGAGGCCGATCGGTTAGTGCCATGGTTGCCCCTCGCGCATGTTCATTACGTTTGTTTCAGGATAAATTTAATGAGCTTGTTCCAGATGTTTCTGTGATCGCTAGAATAGGAGGAGGTAGCCGGATATAATATTTTCCAATCTCCGACAACGTTTCTGCTTGAAATTGCCTCCACACAATTTTTTTTTGCCCGTTGTATTTCGAAAACTGGGTCAGATTAGGAGTAATTAATAATCAGCGGAACGATTGCTTTTCAAAGAAAAAAAAAAGAATTCCTTAGAAGGATTACTCTTCAGGAGAAAAGAGAATGTTTTAGCAAGTTAATGAAAGTCCAACATGTTCTTTCAAGCAAAGCGTTATTTTCATTCAGCCAGGACAACTTACTTTAGCGTTAGAAGGTCTGCGAACCGTATTTGGCGCTATTATATAAAATCTGTCGCACTAGAATCTGCAAATTTCTCGGGTGTACATCTCACGCGACCGTCACCATTCCTAGACCAACAAAAACAGTAGCGCTTTCATCCTGCGCCAACTTCGCTTCATTTAAAGAACTTCAATATTAATATAATCCCTACGTGCATGCATGGTGCTGGCAGGGTGCAAAGCAGCCACCGTCTTCCTCAGAGGAAAAGTGCCGCGAGGCGGCTCCTTCGCTACGCGCCAACCGGGTCTTAATCATTGCTCGCCTCTAACGATCCCATGGGCGTGCCTCGGAATCGGCGCGTTTATCAGCGCAATGGCCGCTCGCCGGCGCCGACAACAAAGAGGTGCGATTCCCAGCCAGCCGAGTCGCCGGCAAGTGCACGCCGAGCAATACGGCAACGGCAGCTACAACGAGAGCGAAGCAAACAGAGCTGAGACAACAACAGGGAGAAAGATAGAAGAAGGAAGAGAGGGAGAGGGAGCGAGAAAGAGGGCGATGCACCGATCGCCTCCACGCCTTCAAATATGGCGGCTCCCTTCCCAGAGTCGCGCACACGCTTTTTTATCGCGTCGCTGCCGTCGCAGTTATAAGGAGACGCCGCCATGAGCGCTTTTGCAGCGGTGGCGCAGGCAGCAACAGCAGCAACGGCACGCAGACCGGCTCTCTCCAGTCGTCGCCGCTGCGTTGGGAACAAAACCAAGAGCTGCCGCGCTCTGCCGCTCCTCGCCCGGTTCTTTCAAGCGAGCGCGCGAACGGCGCGTGCCGCACGTGCCGTTAACGTGCTACCAATGGCGTTATGGCGCCCGCGGCCATACCGGCCAATGGCTGGCGCCGTCCGGGCGTCGGTAGCCAATGAAAAAAAGAGGGGGGAAACGAAGCGAGGCGGGAGCGCGAGGGGCCGCGGCGCGCGCCCGCGGTTGTTCGACCCCCTCTTCCCCCCCCCCCCCCCCCTTCCTCTTCCCCTTCATCTCGCGCGGCAGCGCCGGCGCGCGCCGCGGGCGGCGGCCGGGTCAGGCGCCGCCGGCGTGCAGGAAAGAAGAAGAAAAAAGAAGGCAGAAAAAAATGCACGCGGTCTCTCCCGTCCGCGAGTCAGAGACGCGAGGCTATAGTAGCGAGGCAAGCGACGAGCGAGAGTCAGCAGGCCGAACCGCGGAATACCAACGGAGAAGCGGGTTCGGCCGCCGAAGGCCCGCAGGACGGCACAGCCATGAGCGAGGATGAAGGTAAGGGAACGATACTCGAAAGGATTGACGCCCGGTGCACCTTTGCTACGCGACACGCTGCTCGAACGACGTTTCCTAACGATATCGTCTTGGCGGCACCGTTTCTCTAACGTCAGACGCGTGTCAAACGTTGAGCAGCGATGACAGTATGGAGAGATGTGGCACGGTTTCGAGCTGCTTTGTGGCGACCACGTGACTAAACCGGCAGTCACCAGAAGGGGTGAGGAAGCTACTTGCTTGACCTCCGGCTTCCTACCTGTCGTGGAGGACGCAGGTGAAACTAATATTGCTCGTGGCATTTAGTTGACTAGCGTGAAAAGAAAAATTACTATTATGTGGCAGCTTCAGGGGCTGCGCCCTATAAAACAGCGCCGCGCCCGCAACCTGCCAAATGGTGGCGTTCACCGCCTGTTTTAGCAGCCCGCGCAAACGTATGCATGCTCATTTGCACAGGCACAATTCGTTTTATATCTTGACTATTTTGCAATGTATCTATGCATCTGCCTGAAGTCTGACGTGCATTACTCATGTTTCTTTTTATCACCGTCATTTATTTGCGCACTGCTCGGCTGTCAAGAACGCATACTAGGAGCATAAGAAACGGTGCTTCATTTTATCTCGCTTGCCTTCAAATCGCATGGGACAAGTTGATATCAATTCCTGCACGTGGCCATGTTATAGAAACTGATAATTTTTCTATTCTACCAGTCTTAGCATTTAAAAATTACTCGGTTTTAATCTGAACATAAGTCCGTGATTTAGAGGACCAAACATCAGAGCAAGGAACATGGCTAAGCAGAGTATTTTGTTTCAAAAAGGAAAGGAAGCTCTCTGATCTCCTCTGTACGATTTCGCTCGTTCAGCGTGGCGGCATTTGGGAAATCATTTAGATAGATTTTACGACTTCATACGTATGATGAGCGTACGGACGCCTTGTCGCATTACGCTGTCAATTCCCAGAACATTGTGTGGCTGGATTAACATACATTTAATCTGGAGGTTATAGCTGGCCCTGGCACTTAGGACAAACTCGAATTTATTATACGAAAAATCGCAGATGGACATAATTTATGCTTCACAAAACATAATCGTATGCGTCGATATAATTACACTTGCTAGAGTCGTTTTCATTTCAAGAACAAAAGGTAGATAAGGGTGGAATGCACGTTCCGAAACACCGGAGGTGCAAAACTCGTCACGACTTGTGTGCTTCTCCTTTCGCAGTGTTGTTATGCAGCAAAGCACCCTTGCCGTTTAAGGTGACGCCTTGGTTTATGTAGCTTGCTAGGTATCACAGTGAGTGTTTCGTCGCGATATTCGTGAGCTAAGCCAACGGCAGCAATGATGCTTAGTCGCAGTATTAACACGAAAATAGTGTCGTGTATAATTATATAAATAATATTATGCACAGTTAAATGTTAAGCTGAATAAAACGAAGCGCTCTTCCTTGATATTCTTCATTGCTGTTCTGTTTCCTGGTCGTAAAATCACAACTCACAACAAATCATTCTTTATTCATTACAAATGAAGACCTCTTTATCCTAAACAAATATTCTGCAGATTTTATGAAAGTGGTTTTTGTTTTTGTTTTCTTGAAAATTCTACTCTAAGAGGACACCTTTCTGGGGCAATATGTTTTCAATTTCGGCACTAAAAAGAAATCAAAGTTGTGTTGATTACTAACCGATTGCGAGCAAGGCTTCTTCGCAACGTTAACTACATTTTCATTAAACGCAAGTAGTTACAGTTATAAAACAACCGCTATTAATCCTAGCAACTGGTGACAAAAACTAAGCTCGTTCGCAGGCACCAGTGCCACGTAACTAGTAATATCCCAGGAAAATCCCTCACAAGATTCAAATTAAATTAGCCGCAGTGTGAACGCTTACCTACATTGAATATCAAGGGTACTTCTACGAGAATTATATGGATGCCCGAAGCATAAAATTGGTTTTGGGGGAAAGAAAATGGCGCAGTATCTGTCTCACATATCGGTGGACACCTGAACCGCACCGTAAGGGAAGGGATAAAGGAGGGAGTGAAAGAAGAAAGCTGCCCGAAGCATAAAATTTCTTTCTTTTTATTTTTCGGAGTTTCCCCACAGGTTTGCAGTTCTGCAGCAACATCCTTGTTTGCAACGCGTGCTTGGGCTGTCCTCTGTGGAGCATTCGAAACAGTAAAGAAAAATAAACCTGGGACATTTCCCATATCTCAATGGTGACCAATGTGCCAGATGCATCTCCAGTGCAAGGGATAATATATGAAAATAGGCCAATAGCATTTTCTCGTGAGCTGGAACACTAACTTCAAACATGCTGCTAAAAATGAAACAAAGAGATTATTAATACGATTACACAAATTATTGCTCTCAAGATCAAAGATTTCCCGCTTTAGCCTTAGTTATTTTGAACGTCTACGGTCGTCTAGAATACTGCAGGTTGTACAAACACTGTGTCAAGCACTACAGCGCGTCATTATTTTTTTAGTGCTCCCACAAATGATTACACAGTGCGTTCTTTTTTTTTTTTGTAAAGCATTGCTACTGATTTCGTAAGCGGTAAAAAATAAAAAACACAATGAACAGCTGTGAAGATTCCATTATGTACTACCGGGTCTTATTCAAACACGAATGCTGTCATGTATTTTTCAAGAATATAGCGGCGCTTAATATGTTATTAAATACACACTTCCCAGGAACTATCCACATAGAAACTTGAGTTGGACTTCTTTCTTTAGCTGACTTTAAGAACGTGAAATTTTATTTGTATCCACAGGCGTTATTCGGGTGTCATTCCTTCCTTACGCGCTAAGACTAATGGGAGAGACGAAAACCCAGTTTTTATGAGCTGGTAGGAGGAAGCTTGCGGAAGTGTTGTTTATTTTTTTACCAGAAAGACATGCATACACATCCGTACACATGCAAGACAAGCGTTTCTTGAAGTATAGTGTTTTTTTTCGCTTTAGGTCTAGTTATAATAACTCGCTCTTGCTTACAGTTTGTGAGGTCGCAAAAAAAGAGTATGGTATTTATGAGCTGCGTGCAGTAACGGAATCTGCCATGCCTAATAAAAAATCGAGACTGAAAAACAAAATAAATGTGCGTTTACGTATGGTTTGACTCAAAAGCTGCGCTCTTTCAAATGCCAGACATGGCATTTAGCCTTTCTGAAAACCACCGTATCTTTAATGCATATCAGATTTACGAAGACGCCTAAAATAGCACAAATTTCCTTCTTTTTCTTTCAAACCGCTGCATGAAAATGTACGCCTTGAGAAACCATTTGAAGAACGACGCTTACAAGCACTGCCGCTGATTGATGAGGAACACTCTTGTAGAATGCGATCCCGGCTTCGCAGACAAAACAAATATTTTGCTATCAATCCTCGCTGGATTACACTCTATTCGGCGACGTTGTGTGCTTTTCCGCAAAATTATTACGGTTTAAATTTGTCTCTGTCAAATAGTAAATGATTTAGAGAGATGGCTTTGCAGCAAACACAATGCAAGATGTAAATACAATAACGGTTATAGCAGACATCTGCGAATATTGATAGAAATACCGAGGTAAACACACTATTCTGGCACTGCAAGTTGCTATCCAACGTTTTCTTTCAAAAAGCGCTCCAAGGCAAAGTATCTTTTCCCGAAGATTAAAAAAAAAAAACACACCGTGCATAATGAAGTGAGATGGAATTGTATATTTATTTAATGAACTACGCCGTTTTTCCTGCAACAGCAATGCTTTAAGAGGAAAGGATGGATAACAAAATATTCAAAGGTGGTTTCAGACACTTAAACGAACGTACAAGGAACACTTACATGATTTATGAACCAGAGACAATAGCTTGCGCATTGTTTAATCAATGCTTCACGACGGAAATCTCTCATTGAAATATCATCGCCAGGAGTGATAAGTGGTCGTAGAGTTCCTTTACGGTTCATAGCAGTTCTGCTTGTCAACCTAAATGCAAATCGAACGATTCACCGCTGGTGCAGAACTGCGTGCGTTCGCAGTTAGCTTTTAGCATTACGACTAACACAGTCTCAACACCTTGTAATGCCAGGGACTACATAAAAATTGCACACTCCAGAGTAAAGCTTGCGAAAGGATAGGCTAATAAATGAAGGAATCAAAGCCAAAGATGCTGGGAGGAAATTCATGACTGCCTTGTTCCCAGTTATCACTGAGTAGGTGGCTTAGACAGACTAGCCTTGATTATTTCATTGTTTTTAGCGAAGGGAATGATTTTAGATCTTTTTTGGCTGCTTGCTTTTGAATTAGCCGTCCGTTTGAAATAAGCGGCTGATTACAAACATTCAACTACTTTTTTTTAACTTTGCAGCAGAGTCAAAATGTAGCTTTCGTAAAGGGTCACAGCATAAGTTTTAGAAATCGGCGATCTTAAAGGGATCGAATGTGGGAAACTTGCAGGTAAAGCACGCGAAGTCCTTTCGGGCCAGCATTTGAAATGGTAGCGTAATCGCCGGTTGAAATCGAGACTGCAATGCAGCGCACAACGGCAACGCAGCGCACAACTACAAGCGTCATGACGTCATCGAAGGTACCAGTACATTTCAAAGCATAAACGCTTGGTTTCAAGGAAAGAAAAAACAACGTCATTGAAGGCAAAGGCCTCCGAGCGTTGTTTGGTAGCATCCAACTAGGAACGACAGGGTGTGGTTGTCGGCAGCGCAAATTTAAAACTTACCTTCCGTGACGTCACACCGAACTTCTCCGCTGACCTTCAGGGCTGTAAGGAGAAGTCTAAAATTTAATCGTTGATTACATCACTATTCTGAATACTAGCGCAAAAACACTTGGCATGCTTTACCTGCAGACTATATAGATTTGAATCCTTGAATAGTGTGGAATTCTCAGGAAGTGGTGCAGTTGCCCTTGAAGCAAAGCTTGCACGTTACAATTAGAAAGCCAAGAATGAAGCCTCTGAAGCTTTGGGACTCGATTGCCCTTGTTTCTAGTGTGAACTACGTGGTGTTTTTTTTTTTTACTGTAGCGACGATCCCATGCCACTTGAACTACTCCTTAGTCGCTTTGCCGCATAGAATTTTATCACATCTACGTAAGAAGACACCATTTTAGCACAAGCACGGTTACGAGCAATATTAAATCAATTCCTTAGTTCGAATTTTTGAGCCAAATTTGTTCTTAATTCTGCCCTGAACTTCAAAACTCATTTAGGTGACCCTGTATCTTCAAAAAATCTACATAAAGAGAACAAAAAGCATGCGTTCTACTACTTGGTTAAGCTGATAACGCTTATCTTTTGCATTTTAGGACCTGTATGAGATCTCTGTACAAAATTCTTCCTTAATTCTCTCCATGTGAGCGCGTCGATTTGCCGTAGGACAGTAAATGAAGGCACTGAATCGAAAAGCTTGGTCTGAAAAGTACGACGGCGGAATTATTTTAGCAATATATATGTAACGTTATTCAGCATTTTTAATGCGATAGCATTAGAAGCCCAATGGCACCAAAATGTGTCGTCATTAATAAAATTGGTAGAGGTAAGTTACGTCGCCAGACCGGAGCCTTCCCACTTCCTGGAAGGAAATGACGTCACCATACGGGAAGTACGTCACTACCAGTAAAGGCATCGACAGCTGCTAACGCGTTCGTAATGCCAAGTCATTATGGAATTAGATGCATGTTCCACTGAATTATCTTCCTTTCTTAAGTCATCTACAAAGAGAAGAGAGAGAGAGAAACAGAAGGATGGAAAGGCAGGGAGGTTAACCAGCTACCCTACTCGTGGAGAGGGGAACATAGGGGGAAAAAGGGAAGAAAGAGCGGCAGCGAAATGAGGTGTACATGTGTTCATCGACCACTATGACAAGTGTACAGAGGGCGCACACTTAAAGATAATATTTTCGTTATGATCAAAAAGTGCAATGGCACACGGACAAAATTCAGAGAAAAGACACGCCTTGTAGAGTTGCTCAGTTTCACTGTAGAGTTAGACAATCTCGCCCAGCAGTTCGTGTCGTTACGATTTTTTTTTTAGCCTGCTTTGCGTTGGCTCACAGGTCACAGCGAATCATATTTAGCGAGGTAAAATGCAACATAGGCTTCTTTATATGGTTTCCTCGACCATCTTATTGTGTTCTCATTAATATTTAGCGAAGTTGTAAATTGTTGGGGGATTTATTTAGGAAAGCTGTAACTGAGCGCATGCTCATACTCACACGCTCCTATATGCGGATTGTGAGCTCTTATGTCACAGTAGTCAGCGCGCCGCGTAACTTGATACCTCAAGCCACATGGTAGCTAACGCGAAACCAAACATCGTGCATATAATTATTTATTCAAAGTCATTTTGCAATTAGCCTGCGCTTAACAGCGGGCCGCCACGAATAAATGTCTTCATAAACTTTTTATTACCATTGTCCGTCTATTCTACCGTTTTTCAACAAATTAAAGAAATTATCGTAGATCAAAGAGGGAGATGATTTGAAGATTTAATTCTAGCTTTCTGCAGTTTGCAGTTTAACGATAGCAAAAAAAAAACATTTTTTGAACAAACAACATTATAGGAAAATATATTTTTACTCATTATAGAAAATCGTTCCTGCGCCCACCATATCGTTTGCAAGTTTACCTACACTACAATTTCGTAAACAGAAACTGACTGCCCTTCGATTTCACTTAATTTCACCGTAGTGGTTTGCTTTGGAAACATTTATCTTACCCGATTACTGTATGGGAACGATCGTCAGAATAATCTAGATCAGATTTATTACTCCCGGCAAAGTCCCTTCCTCACAGAAAATATGTTCCACATGAGGGCGATACGACGCCACATTCTTATACCGATAATATTAGTAAACATTACTCCAAAATTAATCTGTTACTCTCAGACTGGTATTTTGTATTGTACGTGTAACCGTTCTTAAATACCTCTTAGTGAAATAAACTTACGATAATACATTTTTATCGCGGACAAATTGTAACTGTCCCACAAATATATTTTGATATGCATGTGATTGCCCCCTCTGATTTTACTGCCGTATAATCTCGCTTTAGGCGGACTGAAATTAAGAATTTAATAATGATGCTTATACACGAGTGCAAACGACTGACTCTGAGAAAAAGTGTATTAATACACGCAAAACTGCCCACTAAAACTTATCCTTTGTTTCTGCAGTATGCTTTTCTTCGTGGGCCCCTTAATTAGACCATACCATCTTGAGGTAGCGCATACATCACTAACTCCAAAACCAAGCAGTCCTGATAATTTCATCGAGCCAATGAGCAGGAGCTTTGCTCTTCTCAGATACGAAAGTCTTGAAATATTGCTATTAGAACCAGCACTGCAAGCGAAATTAGCTTTGCGAAGCTCTCGCTCTCGCAGGGATTAAATGTCACAACAGAAAAATAAAAATGCCACCACATTAACAGAAAAACTAATCCTTTATTGTGAAAAATGAACACCAGTTGCTGCAAACTGTGTTCTGTGTTGTTTTGCCATTGTGGAAATCACTGCCATGAGCCAATAAATTATCACGATCAATGCACGTTTTTACAAACAGCATTAAAATGCATTTGCTCCCGACGTGAATTCGGCGTGCTCATTGTAAAAATACGTGTCCTTATGCTCCGATTCTTAAGTATAATTGCAAGTGAGCATCATAATGGCATTATTTCTGTACATGAATTATGTCTCACAAAATTTATTTATTGAGGAGGAGGTTCCGGATCTAGGGACTGAGTGGTATCTCTTTTTGGTATTTTATGACGCTGCATTGCTGCTCATAGTCAATTTAATCACGTTTTTGATTATATTATCTTATAATATTTATGTATCGCAGTTATCACCAGGCTTGAATTTGTACTTTTATTGTTTCCTTCTTTCTCTAGAGGCGGTAGCTGAAAACTTGCCTGAGACCCCTTTTGACATTAATATACTCGTAATATTAATCAGTCCGCAGCGTCACCTATGTTGAATAACGATTAAAAATATATAGAGCATTGCTGCAACACCCAGTTGCGCTTGCTTCTATGTTTTCATAATTATTAATTGTTCTACGTGTACTTCCACACAACCTGGCGTATTAAAGTTATTGGGCTGCTGAATCATAAGGAAACACACTTAAAACTAGTCAAAATATTCATGATTTGTTTTCAAAGCCTGTTGTGAACACGTTTGCAAAACGTTCAGTGCTAACTGACTAATTTACCTTGACTTTTCTTCATTCTTGGCGACGAGAGACAGTAGCAGAACTTCATTCACTTCTTGGTTGCATATGTAGCACTTTTTGCCCTCGCTACGTCGATCACTTATTATCAAGACAATGAGAAGCAGAAAAGACTGATGCAGTGTTCTGCGTATCATTTTCGCAAGCAAACTCAACATCACATGCAATTTTCCTAGCTATGTAGCAAGAGTATATTATAGCAAAGAAATTCATCTCGAAAAGCGCGCCTCATTTGACCTTCGTATGGGATTTTAAAATTGGGGGAAGTGATGGGAAATTAACCAAGGTAACAGAAATCTAATAGTGATTAAAACCCATAAAAGGCACAAGGCTATTGATCCATTCTAATTGTGGTGACTGAGTAGTTTAGGAGCATTTTATTGTCGGTAAAAACAACTTCATGCAATATGTAGAGGCCGTGGGTTCGGCCTCCGTATTAAAAATGGTGCCTCATCATTTACATGCAAAATTTATTTGCAAGCTATTATGAGAATTTCTTCCGAGCTGTTAAAGCACCGCAACTGCACATTGCCTTTCTTAGTTTCAAGAGACGACTTGTTTGCTTTATTCGTTTTTTTACTAAGCGATACAAAGCCCTTTTGCCTGTGAAAGGCGTCGCACTGTTATGAAGGGTTCTGCGTATCAGTTCTTTTTCGGGGTTCTGCACGAACTAGGACAACTTTTAGTAAAAAGCTATGTTTAAAACATTTTCCAGGCTTCCATCGATTCCATGGAGGATTTCCTCCATGATCGGTGCAAACGGGCTCGTTATTGACGACTAGCGCCATCTCTTTAGGGTTCGCTGAACCTATAAGGTTTTAGACGACGGAGCCTTCGATCCGCGAATCCCTTTGGAAATCAATAAATGTTTTCACTCACTCACTCACTCACCTGTCCCGCGGTCGTGCCTCTTCCCTAGGTTTCTGCCTGCGTTTTTACTTTGTTTTTGAACTTTCAGAGAAACACCTCTACTTTTATTGTATCACTGTGTGTTTTTGCGTCTTGGAGTGAGGAAATACGTTTACAGGCCGCTGAGATCTTTTCTTTTTTTTTTTTACGGGAAAGACAAGCTCGTAACCGGCTAGCTCCTCACGCGACGCTTGCATCACGTCTGCTAACCCCGCACAATGTCGCTGAGGGAACAAGTGAAATGGGCTGGGACACTCAAGATCTTCAGATTAACTACTCAAGATCTTCAGATTAACTAAGCAGATAAGATGGTCTACCCGGAGGTCCCCTTGGCGTTGACCCGAGCCCACGGCAGAAGTCTAAAGTGCGAGCGTTTTGCTAAAATAGCGGTGATCGTATCGCCACTCAGAGTTTTTTCATGCGTGTACTGTGGCGCAACTAACGATACAAAGCCCGGTGCCACTGAGCGCGGCGCCGAAATCCTCCCGGTGAATGTTGGCTCATTTAGAAACGCGGCCGAAAGACAGAGGCAGTAATTTCTCTTATAAAAAACAATATAGAAAGACAAAACTGGAAAGATCACAGTCTTCTCTCACATATGTGCCCGCTAGTTCGTTCACCTTCAGTGTGCGCGTTCCGGGGTGGTCTGCAAATCACTGGCACTTATGAATGGCGCTCTTTTTTTACAGCGTGCTGGTACAGAGTAGGAGCCGCTCTCTATTTAGCTCTGCCCTCATCACAGCTATCAAGGGGTGTGCCTTGACAGTCCGGCTCTGTTTCATAGTTGTATAATGTGAGATGTACGGATAAAGAATTTGCCCCGTGAGATCAAGGTTTTTCTTTTTTCCATTACGGATTTGCGGGCATGTAGCCATAATGAAATTAAAAAAATTAAAATTTTAGCTGTAAGAAATTCGAATATTTCAAATAGATTTTAGAACATCATAAAAATAAACTGGCTTAAAACCAGTTTGTTCTAAAGCTATAAAATGACCGTGTTTTCACCTGGGGAGATGGAAACGTGATTTCGGCGAATGAAGACAGAATCAATAGCTTCTACTGCTCTTATTTGAAACCATATCTGTGGGTAAGACGAGGAATCTCCCTTCTTTGTCAGGAGCTACGAGCGATAGAATATATGATTTTTTAGATATCATGCAACACACTTTGTGGGTAGGGATTTGGCGACAAACTTTGAACACCTTGCGAAAAACAGATGTCAATTGAGAGACGGGCACACGATTAGCTACTTGCCTGTTTTTTTTAATGTGAAATACCACAACAGAAACAAATATACGGGAAATCTACACTCTACAGAAAAAATCAGTTCGTTTCATAGCCAACGTTGATTATCACGCCCCTATCGACCACTTGTTTTTACAGCACAATTCCATTTAAATTCATAACCTGCATAAATATTATTTAGCGACCAGGTATAAAAAACCTATTCGATACAATCATCTAGGGCTTCTAGACCTACCTCACCTAAAACAAACTACTCCTGCTTGTGCTCTCCAACGTACAGAAAAATTGTTTATTCCTTTTTGCCGCAATAATTATGGAAAACAGGTGCGCCGTTTCAGAATTCCAGAACTGTTGAATCACCTGTTATCAGCAAATGTTGATATTGAAAAAAGTGGGCTGCGAGAAATTCGCGAAGCTTTAACATGATGAAATTGTTGCTGCATTGGGAAACCGTATTTTATGTGCATGTATGTAAGTTTTAGAACGAATATCTTTATACTGTGTAAAAAGTGTTAATTAATGAAAAATCTACTGAACGTTCTATAATTTATGCTGTATGCCCTGTGGAAGGGGTGTCCGGGGGTCCCTCAAGAGATCAATGTTAACTTTTTACCCGGACCTACCGACATCTTGATGTGAGTAAATTTCAATCTTGAACCTTAAGCCCAATATTTCTGGCGATGCATTCTAAGGTTCCATAGGCACATTTCGGACGCAAGCTGAGAAAGCCAGTCAAATTGCCCCAATGCGGCACATTTCCAAGCGGACCTGAGCATCGTCAGCATCAGCTCACCTATCTACCTGCCATCACACCGAAAAAGTGCTCAGCGTTGTGGAGCAATTTTTCACACGCTTGGAAATATGTTGGTCCTAGACAATGGGACTTCGCTTGCTCATCCGGGGTCCTAAATTTGCTGTGGAAGCCAAGAAACCACCACCAGAACCACTGGCGTCTGAACTTGATGCCTGTATTTCAGACGGTGTTCCTCAAATTTGGCGGTATACATGCAAAATGTCACTTTGTCGTGTTCAGCTTTGTTTAAGCAATGTCTACAAAAAACCTTTGTCTGTTCTAATTCCGTTAACTGGCGCCGTTCCAATGACATTCAGCAAGCGAATGCAATTATTCGAGCTGGCTTTGGCCTCAATCTGCACGACCGGTTATCTTTGTGAAGCCAGCTCATTTTGACAACACTCAGAAACAGCTTTTATACGTGTAATCCGCCACGAAAGGCACTGCATGCTACTTGGTGACGTTTTATTAGAAATAATCTTTTCAATATTGCTCGAGTGATAAAGAAAATTTAAAAATTGCCTCGCTTTTTTGGCTCCATTCCAAGTCTTAAAAAAAGAAAAATATATATAACGCGTCTCATTAAGAAAATCATATCCCGTTCTTGTTGTTTGTTTGCCTTTATCGATAGCAGCTTTGATCTATTGCATATCGCCAATCATATGACATAGAGAGCAAATACGCCATAATGCTAGGCAAGCCAATCTCGCACTTCTTTATGTTATACAACAAAAAATAATTGCGGAATTGAGGTCACTTTAAAGTTTGCTACAAGAGCTTTACACGATAACATCCACGTCGTTTAATATGCGACACCTGTGCACATATCCTTTAATTACTGGCAGATTTAAAGTCTTTCTTCCATCATAGAAGAATTTTTTTATGTAAGACACGCAAAACTCATTATTTCATTTTACCGCACAAAGTCTAATAAATGCACAAATGTATAAAATAGACTATTATCATCTCGCCTAACTCGCTCTATTACTATACAAACCCCGCTCCTAACCACCCTTTCCAATAGTCACCAGAAATGAATGAATGAACGGTAATGAATTGACGGCCGCGGCTTTAGCGACCTACAGTCGCAGGATGTGTATGCCTGCTATATGAGTACGTGGGTATGTAATCGCACCTCACTGGCGATATGAGCTCAAATTGCTGGCAGCCCTTACATCGCACCTTCATGGCGGCTGATAAATTTCAATGAATACGGCGAATCGCGCTGCAACGGAAGGGGAATGATAGGCGCTCACCGCGCTGGCTACATTGATGATGCTAATTTTTAATGTAATTTTTAATTTACAATGTCTAATCACATGGTCACTCATGATGACTTGGCAGGGGGGGGGGGGGGGGGGGCACCGCTGACCTCTCGCTGCTGTTCCGGTGGCGAGGGTCCGCTTTGGATTGGATTTGTTATGGGGCTTATCCCTTTACAACGAACAGACATCATTCAAGAACAGTCCTAGCTAAGTTTGAGACGCAACGGCGGAGTCTGTCCCGCCGTGTCTCAAACACCACCTATAGTTTAAGCCTATTCCAATTTTCAAGACAGCGTTTTGTAGTTACGACCGCCCTAGCCTTGGAAATGGCTTCATGTTCAGTCACCTCACTGCCAGCCGCACTGCCCCCTGTCGGTTGTACCAAGTCGAAACCCAGCTAGGGTAGACACTCTAACATAGCGCTTGCGGCAGGGCATAATCACTCAGTTGGCAGGGGTGGAGCGATCGACATGTCAGAACAACATGTTCAGTCCTTTCCTCTTCCCACCCACACATCGCACACATTATGTCTGCATTGTCTTGGCCAGCAATCCGTGCTTGCCACTTCGTGCGCAGCACCCTCGCCCGGGCCTCGAAGTGTAGGGCACTGCCGAGGGAGTTGTCAAAGCGCTCCTGCACAACATCTCTTGAGCGCAGTGTACTGTCCGAGGGCCGGCTTGGGCACCGCACTCGTCTTCCACAGCTCCGTCTCCATCGCTACCACACGCTTACGGAGCTTACCTTTTCTCCAGCAGGTGTCTGGTGTTCGTGAGAGTAGGCAGTGACACACAGTACTTGCTCCCCAACGCTCGTACCCTCCTTTTCCAGCGCATACATATACCAGATTATTGTAGACAACGCTGTATCCAATGGACTCAGCGCCCCGCCCCAAGAGTCCACGAGCGCATCTCGAAATTGAGCTTCTCCTCTGCCTCCCGCGCCTCGAAGGAGGACCACCCCACGTCTCCCTGCACCCCCTCGTTTGGGCGCGTACTGTGGGCCCCTATAGCTAGAGCCCGCCGGCTCACATCTCTCTGTCGTGGCTCCAGAAAGTCTTGTGTTCCCGACGAGACACACAGCACATCGTTCGCATATAGGTCAGCCCCGGCATCGTCACCGCCTTCCAAATGGTGCGCAGAACTTCCAACCTATTGAACGACCGTAGCACCTTGGCTCTCAGGGCACACTGCTTTCGTAGCGCCTGCGCACGGAGGCCGCCCCCATAGTCTTCCAGGTGCGCTCGCTGTGTCGTGAGCACTATCGGTAGGCATACGCCCACGGGACTCCACGTCCTTGTAGCAGCAGTTCCGGCTCCACGCCAGTCTTGACATGGGACGAGTACAACACTGCGCTCTTCCGCGCGCTGAATCGTAGGCTCAACTGATCTGCATGTGCGGTGCAAATGTCCAGCAGCTTCTGGAGGCCCGGCTCCGAGCCCGCCCCAATCACGATGTCATCAGCGTACAACAGGCCTGGGAGGACCTGTCGCACCACCCGCCCATCGTCCATGTATATGTCAGGTCGAATACTGCATCGCACCGCTCCAGTTCACCCTCCAGATCACTCGGCAGCAGCATGAACAGCAGTAGGGAGAGGTGACATCCTTGTCTAAGACCCCGCTGCCTAGAGGTCGGACGAGATTGGAGGCCCTGCCACTCTACAACTACTTTAGTGTCTGTGTAGAGAGCGCGGAGTCACCTCTTCGGGCAGTCCCTTGAGGCGTAGCGTGTTCCACAGGATTCCATGATCTACACAGTCGCAGGCCTTCTCCACATCCAGGAAGGCCGCCTACAACTCTGTCCTGTTCCGTCAAGAGATCTATGCACTGGGTCAGGACGAACAGGTTGTCCTGTAACCTCCGTCCCTGGCGAAAGCCGTGCTGCAATTCGACCAGCGATGTCGATTGGTCGCTGTCTGTCATATCCCTTTGTGATGGTGGAGAGAAATGCAGTATCTCGTGTAGCAAGGACACCAAATTCTGGCCTCGGCGCTTCCTAGAGACTGGAGGGGAAAAGGGACAATTGGGGTGCCTGGATGTCCGCTCGCCTGCGCTGGCCATCGGGGCATCCTAGGGACAGCCGGATTCCACCGCCCTCTACAATTTTCCAACCATAAACCCTCGTTTACAGACGGAAATCTCGCGTTTTTGTTCGAAAAGGAAGTGGGAGATTCCCCTTTATCGATATCAGAAGAAAATTGTTTAAACGACGCCACAGAGCAGGGGCGCGAACTCGAGGAGCGGATTGATACAAGCACTCGTCAAGGAAATGCATCATTTAACCTTTCGACAACTGCCCTTTACTCAAAGCTGATAGTGATCGGAGGTGCTTCAGGTTCACGCGGCAGCTCCCTCACCTTTTCGAAGAATACAGTGGAAAGCGACTGACTCATCTCCCCTAGATTTCACATCTTCAGTTAGCAGTCTGAAAGTAAAAATGCGGTTTGTGAAAGAGCGTTCTTTGTTGCAGGAAACCTTTCTGTAAGTCAGCTTTCCTGCATTATGAAACCTGTCCTGCCAATAAGAAGTAGTGTCGCAGCTCCTGCCCCCCTTGAGTTTCTTCAGGTTGCAAATATACAGAAGACTCAATGTTCCCAGGAAGAAAACATTTCTCCATGTTGCTGCCACAGCACACACTGAAGAAAAGAAAGTTGCACAAGGCAGGTGAAAAGGTTTCTCGTTCCTTGAACCTACTGGGAAAAAAGAAGGAAACAATAAAATACATCGCGAAAGACAACAGCAGTCAAAGAAGCAAAAATTGCGGCAAAATATAGAAACAGGGCAGATAGTGTTAACTAGAAAACATTATTATAATGTCGTGAATAACAAATATATTTAACCCACCGTCAACTAAGGGAATTAACAGCAAACAATAAAAAAATAAAAATGCAAAGCAGAAATACATATCTAGCTGTAGACATAGCAGATTACCAGTGCAGCTCAAGAAGAAAGTGCACAGTAGTTGTATCTTGTCGACATCAGGCTAAGAAAAAGGCTTGAAATTAAATTGAGGACAGCGCAGCGGCCTATGGAAAGGGAAATTATAAGAGTAATTTTAAGAGACAGCAAGAGAGCAGAGTGGGTGAGGGAACAAACTCCATTTAATTACGGTCATCTCAGGTCCAATGGAGAGACCTTAGTTTTTCAGCGGACGTAGATGGGTTGATGATGATGATGATGGTGCCACGATGATCACGGTCACGCTGAGCACGTCAGCATTGCCTTATATTGTTTTTAGTGGTAGAAAATACGGTTAAACAAAAGGGTTCTGGATATTTTTTTTTTTTTTGCAAAACGACATACGACCCCTAGAGACCTTACCAGGCGACATCTTTAAAGACCCATCCCCTCTGCCTTGCACTGTATGTTGATTATGTGTGCTAATTCTTGTAGAATAAAGCGTTCAAATCGCCCAATAAGAAAGCTTAATTTTCGATATTGCCTTCTCTTGTCAAAATCCGCCCCTTACAGCGCGGTGGAAGTTCTGGTGCATGCGATGGTCTCGGGTGCGTAAGTCATCATTATCCCTGAAACCTCTTGCTTAAAAAAGAAGGGCTTTTTTGTTATTAAACTATTTAAAATATACGTGGAAAAAGTGCGCGCGCTTTCATATGAAACGCGCGTACGACGTGTCCATGTTTGAAAACCATAATTCAAAACTTCACCAAGAAACAAGAAACCTTAAGCTGAAGCTGTCATCCTGCGTAACAAGTTGCAGAAAACAGAAAGAATAAATGACAAGTCGAAAAGGAGGGAAAGGTTTGACGGCTTCCATGACGTTGATAACGTTGCGTTAGGACAGGTGCCCGCGCCAGTCATGGTATACGGCAACCGCCGGTGGCTCTTCGTCTTGATAGTCACCCAGTTCATGGTTAGTTCGTTCAGAAACCTTGCGATGCCTCTTCGTCAAAGAAGAAACCATTACCGTTCTCTGCTTTGTGTTTCTCCCTCTCTTTCTGTTGGTGGAAGAAGAAAAAGCAATGACTCGGCAATGTTTGATGAAGTTCGTACGGCGAGCGCCTGAATACAGTTACGACGACGCCCTTCTTCACGGCTACTGCTTGACTGGGTTGTTCCAAACAAAGTCCGGCCTTTCCAAATCCTCGCCACAGCGGCCAGGTTGCGCCCCCTCGGTTGACTCGGGCTCTCACCCATCGCAACCTAGTTGCCCCCGTGTCCACCAGCAGTCGCCAGCACCACGCTCTCTCGACCCATGGTCAGCGGCGAGGAGAGGAAGCGGGACACCTTACGTCACATCCGGTCAGCGTGCTTCCGGCCCAAGATGGCGCTCTCTCCCCCGCCGCCTCCACCACGCGGCGAGGGGCAAATCGCGGGTCCCGAGTCGCTTGCCGGCCAGTGCGCCGCGGGTCGCCGTCTGCGCAGGAGCTTGAGGAGGAGCGGGCTGTGCTTGCGCGATGACCGCTGCCCTGGCCTCGTGTCACGCCGCGGGACCCAGCCTCGTGGCTCTCCGGTTGCCTTCGTCGCCGCCTCCTTCGGCCGCGGCGGCAGCGTCCTGCTGGGAGGTCCTGTCCGCGCACCACCACCGACACAGCGTCATCATCAGTACGTACCCTCACGCCGGTCCGTCCATCCGTTTTGACAGGCAACGCGTCGACGCGATCTTTTGTATACGCACCTCGTCTTGCCATGTGCGGTCCGCGGAAAGGGATTACTGTGGGCGTCCGTGCTTGTCTTGCTCGCATTTACCGCGGCGCGCGCCGATTGAGGTTGTTCTCGTGGAGCGTCACTTCCTGTGTTTGCCACGAGTACGCGTGCGGTATCTTCGAATGCGTGGCGTGTTTCGAGCGCGCGCTTGCCGTGTCCTCCGACTGATTCATCACATATGAAAGCACGTTCTACCAAAGGTCGTCACATTTTCTTGTTGTAAGTTGGCGCACTATCTTCGAACGATTTACAATGGTGTGGCTCTTGCGAGCAACAGAATGTATAGTTGACGGTGTTGAGTTTACTCGGCAACTTTTACTTGAGTAAACGATCGTGGAACATAACCGCTTCGTTGCTACAGTCAAAATGTTCTAACATTTGCGTTTGTCACATTTTGTTTAGAGACCTATTGTACGTAGTAGCGCGCAAACTGCACTTGTGTTGAAAAAAAAAGAAAAGAAAGATGTTATAAGGAGAGTAAAACAAAGTTTTATTTCGGTTTTGTGCTCTTTATTTCGCAGCGTTTGATTTTGTCGAAATTTATTTACGGTGAGGCTCCAGCCCCTTACATGCGCTCTAAAAGACCTAAAGGTGGTTTCCTTCATTGCGATGCAAAAAGAAAGAAAACTTATTTAGGGAGAAGATAAAGGTTTCTCAGGCAAAGCTCCACATCAACTTCACAGCGGTGATCACTTAAGTTTGTGGCATATAATCCGTACATACGGCTGGAAGAAAAGCCTTCTTTTGATATCGTTACTGTGGTGAAGGAAAGGCTGACCAGTTCGACAATTTCTAGCTTACGCCACTGTGCGGTAAAGACAGTTGTCCAAGGGCTACAGCACCATCTTCTAGAGGCGACATATTCAGCTCTGTGCGTGAAACACATATTTTACGAGCAAGGACACAGCGCTTGCATGAACTCAGGCGTTCGGTAGCAGCCGATCCCGGAGAAAGTTGACTGCGATGCCGCGAGAGTGCTGCTCTAACTAAGCACGAAATGACACCAATACCGTGAAATCGGCGAGCATCCAAATGTGGGAAAATGTGATAGCAATGAATTAACAGGGAAAAGTGACCATTTCTGTACTTAGCGTAATATAGCGATCTGCATTATAAAGAAATGTCTGACGGGAGGTAAAGTTCAAGATAGCGCAGTAAAATTAATCTAAAATTTTATCCAAAATCAAGGACGTTCAGCTGGGTATCACTTCGCCCACATAGAGAGAAGGTTGTCACCTGAGATGTTCAGCTTTCTGCGACATTAAGACTTAAACTAACGACTATATTTTTTGGCTCTGCTGGTCATGTATGAATTTTCAAAATTCTTTTGACGTAAAGCTGGCTCCTTTAAGTGCTTAGGGATTTGCGTAGCAGATGGCCCGGCGATGTGCAGCTGTCGAAAGACGTTTGTCAAACTCTCATCTGCGCACTGATAAGTCAATGTCTTTTTTTTTTTGCGTTTTCATCACATCAAGGCTTCTTGGTGGATTTTAATCCAGCTTTTTGCGGTGTTCTTCGGGTGTCGTGCCGACGATCGTGGAGCACCGTTATATGGATAGCCAGTTGGATATCGCAGCGGCATTTGCGTTCTTTGAAGCCACAACAGCACCTCACTGATACTATAATGGCTGATCCAAATTCCAGGATGATGCCAATTTTTTACATGTCTCAGCCTGAATGCGTTACGTACGGTACGTTATGTTTCGTAGCAACATCAGCGGTTTCGCAGACATCGCTGGACGATGCGTGCTGCCGGGCCATCGGATGAACACTAGGCATCAGTCGGGGTCGGTGCTGGGCTAAGTGGGGACTAGTGCCTTCGATATCATTCATGACTGTTTAATTGCCACCATGAATTCAAATTAATGCCAAAAAAGTGGATACTGCGAGCATTGTGCGTGAACTTATATTCATCGTCATATTTCGTCTTCGTAGGAAAACTCCGTTCCTGGGCGTTGCAGTGTAGCTAGCTTCGGTGATTCTGCTTTTCACAATACTTTATGGCACCAGTTAAAGCGTACGGTGGCCGATTAGGCTTTGATCGCTCTACAGTGAAAAGTAGAAATTGCTTAGCGGTGTGCAGGTATGGGAAATACATGGAAACTATAGCTATCGCTAAATATCAACATTTCGTCCCAAACATTTGATATTTTTCTTTCTTGATTGTCACGCAGCAGTTTTCATCCATATCGAACCTACTGTTTACGTTTTGCAGGCTCTGAAAGTTGTGTATGTATTTTCTGCAGGGGTTTAAAATTCGCGCCAAAGTTAGCATGTGACGTGCTCCACCTGGCGGCAGACTATTTTGTAGCTGCTGTACTCTACTGCCACCAACCTCTTGCTTGTCTGTGATCGCGCGCAAGTTTTTCTCAAACCTTGGGCGAAAAGTATTTCTAATAAGAGAGTAATTACTCATTGACATCCACCAGAGCGCAGCCATACGGCTGCAAAGGAAAGCTATGCAGTTTTCTCAGAAACTTCGTAGTTAAAAAATTCGTCCTGGTCTGGGGTTAGAACCCGGGACCACCGCTACACCGGAGCAGTCGCTCTACCAACTGAGCTAACCGGGACGGCAAGGTTATGGTAGGGTGAGAGCGAATTTATCATTAACTCGAAGTGGGAACAGATGGGTCAAATGTTTAGGGGTATCCCCCAAGGTGGAGTAGATTTGTAATGAGGGAGTAATTACTCATTGACATCCACCCGAGCGCAGCCATACGACTGCAAAGGAAAGCTATACAGCTTTCTCAGAAACTTCGTAGTTAAAAAAATCGTCCTGGTCCGGGGTTCAAACCCGGGACCACCGCTACACCTGAGCAGTCGCTTTATACCAGAAAAGTATTTCTGCTCTTTCTTTTTTTCTGTTTTGCTCGACCTTGTGGTGTGATTTGATATCGTTGTCAAGTGTCTTCGAAGCCCACAAAAAGAAGTGGGGTTCCAGGCGGCCCCAAAAATCTTCCCTCCCCCTCCCCACGATAAGCCGTTTTTCGGAAGAAAACACAGGTGACTCACAGGGCACAATGTGGGGGACAGTATTGTTCCCATCGCAAGGCAAGTGTGCAATGACTCGTGTGACGCTAAATGTCAACAAGACAGCGGCAAATGAACCTCGAAGGAGGCCCTCCAGCCAATGCCGTAGACCGATTTTCATGACGTCGCGGTTAACTCCATTTCACAATGGGCAACTTTTAAAATTTGCTGGAAAGCTGACTTACAGGAAGTAAAGCCCCTCAAACGAAGGCTTTACCAGGAAGAAGTTTTCCGACCAAGAACCGTCGTTCACCGACTGCGTTTTCACTTCATGCGCTACCCACAACAGGGGTTAGCGTGAGGGGAGATGAGTATATTCGCCCTCCATTGTAATCTTTTTAAAAATGGGGAGGGGTATTCACCTTCATCCGCGTAAACCTGAACTCAAGACGGTTGCCATCAGTTTTCGAGATCGGGTGTAAAGGGGACATGTCGAAAGGGTACAATGGAGCCTTCCCCAGGAGGGTACCTGCCTCTACTTACTCCTCTTGTTCGCACTGTGTTCTCATCACTACTAGGAACACAAAAAGAGAGCATGAGGTGCTAAGCGCAAGTCGCCATACATTTTTTTCCCGCTTATTGTTGGTGATAAAATGACTAGTGTGGGGATATCTTGATTTCACTGAAAAGTTTATACAGGTAACCTTCCGGTAACCTCCTTCCTCCCCTTCCTAAAAAAAAAAATCATAATCCTTGCGGAGAAGCTGACTTGCAGAATTTTGCAAGTGGTCCATTTCCAGGCACTTCCGATTTCAAGCTATGCTCGCGGAGAACTATCAATGGCAGTGCCACTCTCCCTAGCAAAGGGGAGAAAAGTCCCTTTTCCTTTTCCTGCCTGGCTATGCTGCATTGCAGCTGCGACGTCATGAGAACCTCATGAGTCTAATATCGTAGCCAGACGTGCCGACGACCAGCAAAGCAACACCATGAGCCCACCAGCCTCAACACACACAACAACAACACACACAACAGGCTTACTCGGTTTAGGTAGGTTAAAACCGTACCACTTTTTTCCGTAGCGTCCTCCTCCACGTGCCGCGAGCATTTCCACCTTCGTGTTTCCTGTGCGCAGGAAATACAATACCGTTTTACCGCTAAAAAAAACTATACACCATTTCTGGCTCCTTTTCACATTTTAACACCTTGCGCTTAAAATTTTTTGCGCACTTCTGCGTCTTCAGGCATGTTGATAAATACATCTAATAAAGATTTTTGTACCAGGTAAGAACTGCTGGCTCAAGTCGGCCACCAACAATACGCTTTTTCATTGTGATGCTCGCGACATGGGCCGGCAGTTCAACATGTGGCGTTGAAAGACGCCTTGAATGTCAGAGTACCGTTATACGTGAAGCGAAGATTGGGGTTTGAAGGTTAAATATTAAAAAAAAAGGCCACGAGAATTGAATCCGCGGAAAATGTTGAGTAAAGCACGAGGCATTTGAAGAGAAACGGTATATTTCTGTAAAAAGCGGAAAAGCTGATAAACCTGCAGCAAAAAGAATTGAGCTCGAGGCACTGAGTTAATTTGTTCTCAATACTCACTGGCAGAGTGAGAAATGATGTCTATAACTTGAAGCAAAGTTTTGTACGAATAAGCGAAGTTTTGTATGCTCCCATTCCTTAGGAAATACAAATGTGCTAACTTTATTTGCTTCAGCTACTGAAAAGCGAAAAGCTCGAACTACTTGTAAGCTGTCAGATAGTACCCACCGCCGTAAGTGAAGATTTTTTTCTGCCTGGATTTTGCGCACCCTGGGCAAAAAAACGTGAAAGAAATCCTGCGGCATAAGCGCCTGCTTTGAAAATTCTACGCTTGGGTCATTATGGACATTCCTCTAAGAAGAAACTAACAAGCTTCTAATGAGCTGATGAATAAAGTTTCCCATCCGGTTCATTCCGCGCTTGCAACGGCACGCGTTTACTATCTCCTGACATGTACTACGGCGCCTCCGATCTCCGCTTGCTGTCCCTGAGTGTCCTGCGCGCCCTCCTCTCCCCTTCTCGTCTTCCCCTCCATCAATCCCTTCTCCCCGGTCAACCACAGGCTACGATGCTCTGCGTCTCCCTAATCATCGGCTGTCCTTTCTCTTTCAATCCCCATCTCCCCTATCCCTGCAGCCTGGTGCAGTTGCTGTGATAGCACCTTGCTCGGTGAACAGTTCCGTGCGCCAGTCGAATTTTTTCATTCATTCATTCATTTTTATTTGTTCTTCACAACATGACGTACACATTGTGAAAGGGGCCAAGAAGAAAAGCCGTTCCTTTACGGCTTGAAAAAAAAAATCTTGGTCCCCCCTGGCATTGACGGCAACACAATCCAGAAACAAATGTACAGAAAAAAATATACAGAAATATACAGAGACAAACAAAATCATAACTTGGCATTTTTATGAAAGGTATGGCGACAAGCTCATGGAACGGTCGGGAAATAAAGACATGCAGTCATAATGAAACAGTGACTAAATATCTGTACAAGGTGTTTTGTTTATGAAATGTGTGGTGTGTATTAGGGACATGCAAATTAATAAAACAACGCCTTCAGGTTCCGGAAATTTAGTCCTAAAATATCTGTTCCCGCTTTAATATGTTCATTTAGTAATCGAGGCAGGTTATTCCTAAGACTCTGAAACCCATAGTTCGTACGGCATTTTGGCACTTTCCAACGGTCTGTTGTCCTCGTATTGTAGGCCGCGTTGCCTATTAATTCTAAGTTCGATATGTCCAAAAACAGCCTTTGATTTTCCTTGATGCTGAGTTTATATTCGCGTAGGAGTTTATAATGATACATTTTAGTTATTGGAATGACCTTAAGATTTCTGAAGATAAATTTACTTGAGTAAAACTTAGGCAAATTATTAATGATCCGTAAAACCTTTTTTTGCATCCTTAAAAGACTACTAAGGTTTTTGTCGGTCGTTGTGCCCCAGACTAAATGAGAATAGTAGCTAGATCTGGCATAGCGCGATCCGCGGCCGCTATCGTGAACCGCTTTTACGCCACCGGTTCGCGCGCGCTGATTGGTCCGTCACTGCAGGCGTTCGCGCACAGCTGACGCCTGCCGCCCTCAGTGCGGCCTGCGCATGCCCAGAGGCTTCCCGCGGAAGCGGATCGCCGTAGCGGCCACGGATTGCACCATGCTCATCTCTCTATTATGAGGCACTTTCGGAATGGATGTAGCGTTCTTGGTTCAGTGCGAGAGGGGAAAAAAAAGCAAGAAACGCTTCCCAACAATACTAGGTCCTCATGTAATGCGCGCTCTTGTTTCGATTCTCGTGCTGTGACTTTCCACTCACAGTATTTCTCTTAAGAAGTGGCGTGCACTTAATCAAGCAGTCAGATTAGAAATCACAGGGCCGAAATGGTGGACACTAGAAATGCCGCGATTTTCAGTACTTCACAGACAAGTTTTGCATGTCTCGTTTGAAACACAAGTAGGTAACAGGCTTACGCGACTTTATGTAATTTGTATTACGTGGTCTTGCGTGAAACTGCACATAAAGGTGAATAAAATCTACCGGTCTTCCGGTAAGAACTGAAAGCGATGGGCGTACTGCACCACATCCTCTACCTTCTTCATGACTGCACGCATTCCAAAGAAGCCAGCCTGCACATCACGGCCGCGGTTGGAACATTCCTTAGAGCGCCAATTCCACTGCTTGCACGTCCCTTGCAGACGGGAACCCTAGGAGTTTTAGACGACATATTACGACATTCGATGATGCCCACGCCCTTTATACCCCCTCCCCCCTCTCTAAAAAAACACCTATGTATGGCTGTGAAAATAAAAGAGAAATAAAAAGCACTCTTCTCCTCTTGTGGATAGCGCTTTAGTTTCTTCTTCCTTAAACGCCCCAAAAGCAATTCAACGTTCGCCCCCTTTTTTTTTCTATGGGGCAGCGGACGAACTAAACAGCCTGCGTCCGCGAAATGAAGATGGACTCCGGCTGTGTGGTGGGCGGCACTCGTATACGTGTACAGACGCGGGCGCATTTAAAGGAGGCGATCTCGGGCGATTGCTGCTTGCGCAGCCACGCATCGATAGCTCTTACGCGATGGTCTTATATGCCCGTTCCTATGCGGGAAGGGCTGCAGCCCCGAAAGAGAAAGGCCCGGATGCTTTTCCTCCATTCCAATCATTTCCCAGAGGAGGGGACCCTATAGCGTGGGCCGTGCCACGGGACGGAGAATGAGTGAAAGAAGTGAAAATGATGAAAAGAAATAAAGAAAAATCAGCGAAATCCATTTTCGTAGTGCATCGTGGGCTCTGCATGCCCCCTTTTGAACGCCTATAGGATTTCGCATGTTGCCTCCGAGCTTGCATCGCTGACGAAATTTCGTAGTAGAGAATGGGGACTCCCCCGTGAAACTGACGGCAAGTGATCCTGTTCTGACCGGCTAGCGAGCGGTCTGTAGCTTTCTTAGGAACAATGAGGGATACTCGAGGTTTCTCCGTACGGTGTACCTTTTCTATTAAGCGATGAAATTGTAAGGTACTACATTCAAGTAGGAGTTTGCGATGTCTTCTTTAACTGAGCTCAGGGCGCTTTGACACAGACCTCGCTAACGCGATGGTTCACATATTCCACCCCTGCATTACTCGTTGCATGTCGTCGCTGGAAAATGAGAGCTGTCGAAGACAACAGCAGCGCACAGCATTGGGGACCTCTTTGTCAGACACAGTGCGCGCACGCTTAGGATGTTTCTTTATCCCGGGGAAACGGCCGCAAGTCCGAAGGCGCGAGGCATAGGGGCTGTGAAGTGGGCGAGGCAGTGGGGTTCCCCTCGGGCTTCCCAGGTGAAATGCAGTGAACAGCGGACCCGCAGCCGAAGTGAATCAATGCTAGTGGGGACTGTATCGAAATATGGGGCTCTTATTGGAAAGAGGAAATTGTGAACCTTTACTTGAATGTGTTGTCGTTCATTTCCGCCATCTAAACCATGGTCGCACTATCAGAAAGCGAAACCTATCTAACACCTTTAGTAGGTGCTTCCTAGACCAAATTATTTATAAAGCAATGTTCCATGAAGCTTTGGCTGTGTTGTAGCAACCCGTTGTAGAGAGCGCTCGGTGGTTTGCAGTTTGCTTTCAAAACGTCGCAGTGCGCCGCGCGTGACGGTGCATAAAAAATTGTCACTAAGGCGGCGCTTTGAGATGTGTGAAACAGCGACACCTAAACAGCGCACGAGGATAAAGGACATAAGAGACACACACGGACAAGCGCTGACTGTCAATTGATCTTTTACTTCCAAGAAGCGAAGTGCGAGAAACAGGAAGATCGACAGAAGAAGAGTGCTTAAAGGACTAGAAACATAATAAAATTTTGGGCGGACCCCTGATGGCATGCCACGCCAACCTGTAGGGTGAAAAAGAAAATTGGCGACAAATAACAAAGAAGTTCACAGTTGCGCTCTGATGGCAGATGAGCATATAGCTGTTTACCTTTCTTGAATGGAAAGCCACCCAGAATAATTAACACGATATATTTATACCACTAAACCCCAATTTCACATGCCTTCCGTTCATGGAAACCTTTCGACTCTTACATTATGCTTCACATTTTTCATCAACGCTATGTTTTCGCCTCGATACAGGCTGAAGGCCAGCATAATGTGCTAGTTATATTCCTGCAATTCTTTTCCGGTATTACTGTTCGCGCCGCCGACTTACCCGACAACAGGGGAGGCGTGGCTTCGTTTGAAGCAATGATGAGGACCGAAAAGAATATAAGTAGAAAAGTGAACTGCCAGATTGCCCCCTCCCAGGCTCTCTACTGAATGCTCTTCAACCTTAAAGGCGTTAATTTGCAAAAAAAAAACGCAGTAATTACTATGCGCGGTTAAGGTTGCTAGCGTGCATAACGTATTTGTGGATGTACAGTCTGTAGCAACGCTAAACGCGCACTGTGAGAAAGCTGCTTGTTACGGCGGGTCGCCATGCTGTAGACGACGCAGAGTTATAAATAATTCCGATCAAATCGGAAAAGGGCACCGTCTAAAGTTGGTATTAAAAAAGAAAGACGGTCGTATGCTACCTGAGCGCCAGATTCCAACTCGAATAAGCGAGCGGTTTAACCGAGAGAAGCATTTTACGATGTGCGTTTAGCGTTGCGATAGTCTGTACGCTTTTCAATCCGCGGCCGGGGGCGCGAAACGTGGCCGCGCTTCAGGTATATAAGGCTGCGATCGCCAGTGCGCTTCATCATCATCATCAAAACGTTTATTTCCACCGAAATGAAACTCCTTTTTGGATCCCCCGGCACGCAGGCCTAAGGGAGCCCTACTTAGGAGCCTCGCAAACTAAGGTCTGGTGAAGACACATTGTCGCTTCACGGCCTGTGCGCTTCGCGAAGCGTTCATGACGTCACCGAAGCGTCACCGCCTTCTACGGAGCGGCATATGCTGAGACGGGAGCGTTCGATCTTCAGAGTGCAGCTTTTGTCGGTGCCTGTAAATAACATTGCGCTGGCTTTGATGACGGATGTTTAGGCTGGTCTATTGGAGCCTCCACTAAAGGGACTCTTAGGACAAGAAGAGGGTGATGAGTACCGATAGGATGCCGCGTTCTAATCGGAGAGATTGCTCTCACCGAAAATGAAGCTTTTATGTAATCTAGAAAAAAAAACTAAATACTAGTGGCGCCATCATCGGCCGATTTTGGAAGTAAAATGCGTGCGTCGGCATCCAATTTTTAAACGCGGATCCCGAAGGCTACGCTACACAGCCATCCACTTCGACTCACATCTCCGGAGTTTGCTTTCCAGAAAGGCGCATCGCCGGAACGTAATAAGCCAAACGAGTAAGAGCTGTTCACGTCTCCTGCAGCGGTATACCAGCCACGAGCCGATCTAGAAAGCGTGGAGGCATCGGACACGAGAATAGTTCGAACGGCAGTCCAGGCAACCGACTCACTGCGGCGACTGTCGAAAGCAGCCGCCGTGGCCTCCGTCCAGCACGTCGCATTGTGTGCACGCGCTCCAGGCTCAGCGGTCATCTCTGCCCCTTTCTCAATGGTGGAGACTCCGAGATGCCTCACCTTCCCCGCATCCTCCTCCGTGGCCTGTCCTTGTATCCCGCAATACTGTGCATTCTGTTTCCTCTAAGCTAGGAATAAATCGTCGAAATAAAGGGCGATCAAAGAAATGCAATCATCCTACGCTATGGCCGTCGTCGTCAGAGAGGCTTCGCTGGCTTCCTTTATTTTAAGCGCGCATGTAGCTTCGTGTTTTTGTGTTACTGGACTCTTTTCATCTCTCCAGGAGTATTCGATCTTCGTCCCCAGTCGAAAACAGGGTCTTTGGGGTGAAAGAAAAGGGAAGGATATAATAGGAAAAAAAAAAGGATTGCGTCGTGTACACTAGGCTTCGAGAGAAGTGTAATCTCGCCGCTCTCTCGATCAATAAGAAGGGCCGCTTTCACGCACGCACGCACGCTTACGTAAAATGGATTTCTTTTAGCATGCCTCGACCAGCTAGATTCCGGGCAGGGGCAAAATGCTGCATGGCGCGCGGGTATATGCAAAAAGAATTATGTAGCTCGCCAGCAGCGGGCTGTTGCGTTCTTTATTATTTTCGGTCACACTGTCTCCGTTCGAAGTGCACACAGCTCTGGCGCTTTTCCGCCCCTTGTTACGCAACGACGCACTTTCGGGACTCTACTTGGCTTGTTTTGTCTCTTGTGAACCCGTGAAGCCGCACAATAGACTCTATGTTTGCAGGCAAAAAATATGCACACACATTCAAGCTGAAACACAAAGTAGTGACGCTAAATATCTCGCGGCCACGTAAGCTTCATGTCCTTACTTTGTCGCTAGAGGTCGCTTGTTGTGCTCTCGGTGAGAGGCCTTTACGCAAGACCGACATTGAAATGAATTCCGTTCCCTGCTGGGGACAAAAAAAAAATAACCCTTACACTGCAACGACATGCCTATGCCCGAAATAAAAAAGAAAAAAAGGCGGACCTCATAGTTGCTTGCTAAAGGTTCCTTATGCAATTCGTATTCTTCATGTCTACCACCTGGCAACTACTGTTTGGTGTATTCACAACTAAATCTGGCGGTTGTTCCCTTAACAAGCACATGAAGAGCTTGCGAAGAAAAACAGCGCTTTATTGCACGAGGCAGAGGAAGGTGGGGACACGACGCCGTCCCTGTCCTCCTCTGCCTCGTGTAAGCGCTGCTTTTAGCCGCAAGAACATGCAACAACCAGCCCTACTTTTGACAACGCACAGTACACGGGTCTCTTGCATTTCGCCTCCATCGAAATGCGACCGCCGCGGCCGGGATCGCACCCGCGTCTTTCGGGTCAGCAGCCGAGCGCTATAACCACTGAGCCACTGCGTCGGTCCAGAAATGAGAATGAAATAAGATGTAAGTTTTATTATGCAAGAAGGCACAAAGCAACAAGAGTGTTTCAGGTACTTGTATAAGTAAGTACCGTAACTTCCGGACTAAAGTCCGCGTACTACACGTGTTTAAATCCTGAAATTTTGCATCACGTGGACAGCACCTGGTTTTATTTTTCGGATCGTTCGTAAGTACCGTAATTTCCGGAGTATATTTCTCTGACTGTACACGTTTAAAAGCTGAAATTTTGCATCATGCGGAATATCTATCTATGTGTGTGGACTATGCATCATTTTTTTCAGATCGTTTTTCAGAGCAGGAGAAGCCTACTGGTGTCTATAAAAGAAAAAATGCCTGCCCCTAAGTCAGCCCATACGGCATGTTACCGTGCTAAATAACAGCGAAATCAGCTCCGATGTGAAATCAGCTTCAATATTGTAACTTCGAAAAATTACATTTATAGCCGAAATTTGGCCCTGCGGACTATACACCGGGTGTGGACTATAGTCCGGAAGTTACGGTAAATAAGTAAGTAGGTGAGTAGGTAAGTGAGTAGGTACATAAGAGAGTAAGCAGATAAGTAAATAAATAAACGAACATGCATTTGCTGCGAGATGTGTGCTGCGATTACTTACTTTCCGCGCTCTGTCCTGTTGGTTTCTTCCTCGCCCCTTGCCTTTTTTTGCGCGGTTTCAATATGCACTCTACTAATATTCACCAACTAGCCCGTCTCTCTCTATTATACTTCTTACTTTTCCGTTCCCTATAGATGTTAAATCAAATGCATGTACAAGTATTAATGCATGGTAGAAGGACCACTTATGCTATATTTTCTCTTCACATAATTTAATCTAGTCTTTTTATTAAGATCCGGCAACCACTACCCCCCCCCCCCCCCCCGTTTCTTTCCCCATTCTACTCCGACATCTTCCATCTCCGAAGCGTCTGCAAGAACAGGACGCCATCCCTCCGTGTAACGCAGAAAATTCGGAATCGAAAGAAAAAAAAAGGGAGATGGAATAGGAGAGGCGGTGCGCCCGCATAAAGTTTAATGGAAGAGCGCGCAAGGCGCCGACTGCAGCCGGCCGCTCCGTTTTTCCATTGGTTGAAAAGCTCGCGAGGAGGCGGTCTTGCGTTATTGGACAACAAGCCTGCTCTGCGCAGCAGCAGCGCTATTGCAGGTCCCGGCCGTTGCTGCTGCAGTCTGTGTAGAGTATGTTCACAGAGGGAGAGAGGGAAACGAAATGTGGTGGAAAGAGCGAAGGAAGGCAATATAAGCGAAGAAAGTACAACAGGAGTAAAGAAAAAAAGTAAGGGCTGCGACCAGAAAGAAAGAGGCATAAAGGGAAACTTCTTTGAGACGTGCGATTTATTCTTTAGTTTTACTTCGATTTCATTTCCTCGATCGGCGACAGCGGCCCGCTCTCTTTCTTCCCATCAGCGAAGAGCTGTTTTCCGGCTTCGTATAAAATTGGAAAAATAAGGCCACCCGCGCCGCTTCGACAGAGAGAGGGAGCTTTGGGGAAGAAAGGGAGAGAAAGGTTGCACCGCTTCTTCGCGGCGGCGCGCGCGAGCGCGCGCGGCGCTCAGCTTGTTATTGGACCGGATCGAAAAAGGAGAGCTTTTGCCGTCTTCACATTTCTTTGTTTCGTTCTTTCTCTGCTCCTCTTCTTTCTAACCCCGTTCTCTTGGCTTCCTTTCCATCGCGCTGCAGCCGTTGGTCGGCGCTGTATAGTTCCTACAAGTTTCGGCTCTTCGATATTGCTTGTTTTCCTTTTTTCCTTTATTTCCTCAATTCCGCTTTTTGTGCTTTCTTCAAGCGCCCGGCGATGGCCCGTAGACTTTGCCCGGTCTTCTTTACTTTCTTCCCTCGCGACGTTCGAGCTTGTTTGCGCGTTCGTCTCCTAAAGCCTTCCCCATTCTCTTCCCGCTTTTGTTTTCTTACCGTTTTTTTCCCCAGAGCCTGAGCGTCTCCACTCTCTGGAGGGGCTTTATTTTCAGAAAAGAAAATGAGGCCTGTGCTGCTGCCGTGGGGAGGTTCGTGGAAAGGGCCGTGCACGGGGGAAATGCGGAAACGAAATGGGGTTGGCAAGATGGCCAAAGAAGGATGTGTACTGACATCGTCTTTATGCCGCTCCCCCCTCCCCCCTTTCCCTCGTTTTTGCCGCTGGAAGAGCGGCGGCGGCGGGTCTGCTTGTTTTCTCATTCGTCGGGGCCTCATCCCGAGTGGAATGAATTGTGGGCGGATATCTAGTCGTCCCCCCAATTATTCCGAGCGGGAAGCTGATCGCGGAAGCGCAATTCGCTTCAAACGGGATAGGGAAAAAAAAGGGAGAAACACGGCTGCGGGATGAATGAACAGAGCGGCGCGCGCGATCTACTGCTGCTGCTTCTCCCTCTGTTTATCGAGCAAGGACTTTGGGAAGACAAGCCCTAATGCCGAAGGGCACGCAGCGGCCAGCAGAGCGGCTTCCTGTTTGGCCTCGGAGGTTTTGTTTTACGTACTTTACAAATGCGATAGCGTGTACAGAGATCGCCGGGCGGGTCTCCTGCCCACGGGAATTCGCGGGGTCCAGTGAGAAGCGGCGAGAATCGATAAACTGCCTCAGTTTGGTGTGGGAAAGTTAAAGTAACAACGCTCTTCCAATTAAGTGCAAGCGCATCTCCATAGCTGAAGATATGGTGATCTTACCAATCCTGTCACAGGCGTGTTTATTTTTTGTTTGCAGCACAGCGCTCTATGGTAGCGAGACTAAAGAAAAAAAAAAGCCTTGGTGCGCATGCAGAGTAAAAAAAAGCAATGAAAAAAGCACAGATGCCATTATGTAGTATGCGTTCCACTGCGACTCCTGAAGAAAAAAAATGGAGGGTATACTTAAGCTCTGCCGTAAAAGCATGACACCACAGTGTTTATGGATTAATGGCCACCTATGCGTAGTTAGTCATTCTCTACTCTGCATCCACAGGTCGCTGGGAGTCCTCATACCAGCCGTAGTATTGTAGCGGTTAAGCGATGCGCCATTGCCCTGCGATGACAGGTGCTGCCACCGGTGAGGTGCCGAGCAGTCTCTCGCGACCTATCCTTAATTGAACCGCCACCTGCCAAGGTGGGCAGTTTGCTCACGATTAGTTTAGTTGTTGGGGAAAGGAAATGGCTCAGTATATGTCGCACATATCGGCGGACACCTGAACCGCGCCGTAAGGGAAGGGATAAACGAGGGAGTGAAAGAAGAAAGGAAGAAAGAGGTGCCGTAGTGGAGGGCTCCGGAATAATTTCGACCACCTGGGGATCTTTAACGTGCACTGACTTCGCACAGCACACTTGCGCCTTTTTGTGTTTAGCCTGCATCGAAATGCGGACGCCTCGGTCGGGTTCGAACCCGGGTACTCCGGATCAGTAGCCGAGCGCTCTAACCACTGAGCCACCGCGGTATCCGTTGGGCATGTTTTAATGACGTTACAAGGTGCCCCCCCCCCCCCCCTCTCACTTCTCAGGTTGTTCCTGAGGGGATGTTTCGTGGATTCTTCGCTCACGGTCAACGACGCCGACGACGATGCCGCCTTTTCTTCGCGTAAAAACGTGGGCTTTGGACGCTTCATAGGGCCGGCATAACAACAGTTAATTCTGTCGATTCGACTCTATTCTAATCTTATAATCCGCCGCGACGGAGCATGCAGACATTGACTAAGAATGCAAATGAATAGAATAGTAACAGAACCGTTATAATTAAATCTCGAAATTTCACTTGAAATGTATTCCGCTAGAAAAAGAATCTCAATTCATGCTTTAATCACTTCACAAGTATGCTGATTAACCTGTAGACTTTGATATGCCTGTGTTTAATCGTAAGCCCGTATTTCAGTGTAGGTGCCAAGCAAGTTGCTTTATTTCCTGTTCGGAGTTCTTTTCGTTACGCAGTAGTAAGTGGTTTTATTAAAATAATAATAAAAAGGAGGGAAAAGATTATTGCTAGCCCCGGCATCTGCCATCGATACTGAAGCACCGGAGCTGGGGTAGCGGAAATAAAGGATAGCAGGCAGAATGGAGAAATGAAACGAAAGAGGTGAGGGGACAGGAAGAGAGGATAGGGGGAGAAGTAATATATGCAAACTATTTACACAATAAGAAATGTGTTGTTACGTCGAGAAGTCGCTTTCAATGCTTGCATGGGGCAGATTGCACTTGGCCCAGACACTCTTTGATGCCTACACTAAACCAACTCGGCAGAACCCGTGTTTCATGTCAATGGCCTTCTATATCAGTCCGCTATGACAGATGAACGCTGAACACATAGTTCCTTTCCGTCTTGATTATTTTTTTTTTCAAGAAGACAGGACATAATCATTCTCACCAGATTTTGCAATGACCCTCAAAATATGCCTGCGCTGAGGCCGCGTGACTTGTGCAAGCATCATCCGTGGCGTTCGTTGCAACCTGCGGATCCTACTTCCCCACGCAGTTACGGCCACCTCTTATATTACAGTCGGGAGGAAGCTCTTCTGTGCATGCTCCTACGTAGTGCGCTGGAAGTTCCTGATACATTCTCTGGGCGCCGGACAAAAAACTTAACCGAACTGAACCCCATGAGTTTTGAGCTGACGCGGACGAAAGGTCACCGCTTTCTTTAGCGACCCCGGATGACAGCTCTCCTCACCGAGTCTTATATCTACAATGTGAGTTTATGACAGTCGACAGTAGGTGTGGCTAGGGTGTTAAGTTTGGTTTTAGACGGAGCCGCTGGCTAGCAGTTGTTCGTTAATAATAATTAATAATTGGTTTTTTGGGGAAAGGAAATGGCGCAGTATCTGTCTCATATCTTTGGACACCTGAACCGCGCCGTAAGGGAAGGGATAAAGGAGGGAGTGAAAGAAGAAAGGAAGAAAGAGGTGCCGTAGTGGAGGGCTCCGGAATAATTTCGACCACCTGGGGATCTTTAACGTGCACTAACATCGCACAGCACACGGGCGCCTTAGCGTTTTTCCTCCATAAAAACGCAGCCGCCGCGGTCGGGTTCGAACCCGGGAACTCCGGATCAGTAGTCGAGCGCCTTAACCACTGAGCCACCGCGGCGGGGTTGTTCGTTAACGAGTTAGGAATAAGTGCGTGAGTCCATGGCAGTTTCTTTCAGATTCACTTGGTTTAAGTTAAGTTTAAGGTTAGGTTAACTTTAAAAATAGATTAGGCTTTCTACATGCGTCCACAATTAATGGTTAACTATAAATTTCGTGGATTATTGGCAGCTTACCTTAGGTATGGTTAAGGTTGGTTTAAGGTTATGGCTGGGTTTTATTTTAAATAGATGTATTAGCATTAACGGCTAACAATAACAGTTAACTGCGTAAGTTCACGAAAGTTTATTGTAGGTTTGGCGAGGGTTAGGTCCAAGGTTAGATTAGATGAAGTTGCGGCTTAGGACAAGCGTTAATAGGGGCATTCAAATTAATAGTGCTGTTAAAAGACTGCGAAGCTTCGGTGCGGTTAGTATTTGTCCGATTAGTTCAAAATCGATTAGCTTTTTATTAAAAGATATGGAATTTAAAGATGGTGGCATTCAACTCCTTGTTTGAAATGTTCCTATTAAAAGGAACCCGCCACTTTTTAATACAGTCCCCCCTCACCAGTGGCTATACAATCAGATCCCATTAATACGACCCCAGTTAATATAGATTATTCGAGTAATGAATGATTTTTCTGAGTGCCAAACTTTTTCAATGTACATAAACCACGTTAATACGCAAACTCGTTGCCCGGATAGTGAGCAGGGTGACGGTGCGCACAGATAATAGGGACCCATGTATTTATGGCCTGTTGATGTGGACAGCAGTGAGAACATCATCTGTACTGCCCTAACCAAGTGTTTCCTGCTGTATTTTGAGTACAGGACACCACCGAACTGCAGAGCTAGAGTGCAAGGGGGCAATAAGGGATGACCCTTTTTTGAGTTTCATGCTTTACCGTGCTAAGGTGTCCAGTCGGCGCGCGCTCCTCATCATTTGCCGTATTGCATGAATCGCTCTGAACAGAACTCTCTGCAGTCTGTGCCACGCTGAAAGAAAGCCGTGTTCAGCAGCTGTCTTGTCGACAAAGTACAGACATATACTAACGGTTCGTGGGATGTGAACAGTCACAATTAGAGATAGATATGCGATCATACCAGACGCTTCAAGCAGTTTCGCAAAACTAAAAAACAAAAACAAATATCTCTTAGGATAATGCCCTCGGAGGTGTCAAAATTTCTTTTAATTTGCAATTGACGCTCCACCACTATGCACAAATGGAGAGATTAATGAAAGTTTTTTTTAAACAATTATTTTTATTTACGATTCACTGCTACGGACAACTCGCTCTATAGACAGTTTTATTCGGGGAACACATGTCCGTATGAACGGGGCACGGATGTGTGCGCCTCCACTACCGGCTCCGCATGTCACCGTAGACAAATGAGGTCCCGTGTTATACAGCCCGCACCCGCGACGTCACACTTGTGGTCGTTTCTTGTGACGGACCGTCTGAAGACAGCACGCGCTTCGCTTCCACCGAAGGAATTGCCTCGCGCTAAATGTGGATGAGGACATATTTGCACAATAAGCGGGTCGTCAATTTTTTTCCAAACCATGACTGCACCGCTACGTCTCCACCTGACTTATCGGTAACAGAGCCCCTCCCCCCCCCCCCCGCCCCCCCATAATGGGATTACTTCTGACCTCACCATGGCAGAGCTGCTGGCCTCCATTGAACGTTTAAAAACTACTACTACACCCGGGCACGACGGCATACCTAACTCATTATTCCGTAACTTGGAAGGGAGTGCTTTGCAAACCCTACTTGATACTTTTAACGAAGTGTGGCTTTCTGGCGTCATGCTGGGAGACTGGAAGCATTCTATTGTCGTTCCAATACCCAAGTCAGGTCAGCCTCCAGTATCTCTCTCGGCCCTTCGTCCAATTTCCCTTACGCCTACCATCTGCAAGCTTTATGAAAACATTCTAGCCGCACGCTTGTCGTGGTGGCTGGAATCCCATGGTTGTTACCCAGATTCCCAAATTGGTTTCCGCCCACAAATTGGAACGGAGGACGGCCTTGCTACTTTGGCTGCTGACGTGCTTGACCACTCTCCACAGAGTCACCTTGTACGAACCGTAATCGCTACAGACATAACAAAGGCATATGATAACATCCTTCACTCTGCCATTCTTGCCTCCCTTCAAACTCTTGGTCTCCCTCACCGGTTCCTCCTCTCCATTCACGCCTTTTTAGCAAATCGAACCTTCAGCGTGCGTGTCCACGGAAAGCCCTTTGGTAATTTCACTTCCAATAGAGGAGTGCCGCAGGGCTCCGTTCTCGCCCCCACATTATTTAATGTGGCTTTAATTCCTCTGGTTCGAGCCCTAGAGACCATCCCTTCTATCCGCGTGCTTGCATATGCCGATGATATCACCTTGTGGTGCTGTCATCCAGATGCGTCTATTCATCAGTCGGTCCTTCAACACGCGCTGGATGTATTGACATCTCGCCTCCCACCTCTGGGTCTAGCACTATCTCCTACTAAATCATGTTTCATTCGAATTGGAAATAAAGCCGCCTTACGGAAAGCTCCCCCTTTAAATTTTACGGTACATAATTCTCTGATTCCTCAGGTAGAAACTGTTCGCATTCTTGGTCTTCTCCTCCATACATCTGGGACTGGCACCCCGTGGCTGACAGCCACCCGTGAATCGGCTCACGCTACTCTAGGTCTGATTCGTCGCATAGCTATGCGCTCTGGTGGCGCACGTGCTCATACGGCCCGCCAGCTTGTGCGCTCTATCCTTCAGCCACGGATAGTATATCAGGCACAATTTCAACGTCTCACCCGCCGACAGTGGGACTCCCTTGAAGCTATCAATCGTGAGGCTATGCGCGCCATAACATATCTGCCTCGTTTAACACGCATACCTGTGCTACAGGAGCTCGCCCAACTTAATACACTCAGTGAAATCATCGACCAACGGGTGGCAAATAGAGCTCGAAAACAGTCTCTCAAACTTCATCGTTTAAAGACACTTCCACCGTGGTCCTATTGCCAGCTCACTGACAATCGCCCCACTGTTTCCCCGTCGGTATCAGCAGCGTATCTGCCTGAAGGGTGCATATTATACACGGATGCATCACATTCTGCAGAGAGGGGAGTTACTGCTGTGTATAGTCCATCTCATCCGCATCTCAACTCTCGCGCGACGTATACTGCGGATACGTGCACTCCCCTGGCATTGGAACTTCAAGCCATTAAAAATGCCATTGCTTCCCTTCCGCTCGTTCCAACATTCAATACAGTTCACATTTACACCGACTCCCGCGCCGCCCTTAAACAGCTTAAGGCTGTTCGACGAACGTTCCAGATTTCACAATCTATTCATGTGCTCTGCGCAAAGTATCCATGTCCTGTGCGCATACACTGGATTCGCGGCCATGCCCAGGATCCACATAACATTCAAGCAGATGCTGTGACTCATCTTCATACATTAGACGATCCGCCACCCTCCCCTCTTCCCCCAGATCCGTTCCTGTCCCATGTTTCCGATTCCGAAGTTCTGCGCCAGCGAACACGCGCTCTATATAATTCCTCCGTGTTCGCACCCTCTCTCCCGTAGTCTTACTCGGCAGGAGGAGGTATCCGTGCGCCGGATTCGGGCAGGGGCGGCTCTGACGCCATCTGTCCGCCATCGGTGGCGTGCCAAAGATCTGCCACTACCTGACAGGTGCCCTCACTGTAGCGCTGCACCGGACATATGTGATGTGCGGCACTTGTTGTGGACGTGCCCAGCGACGGCTGCTATCAGAAAACGGCTCCTCAGGGAGGTGGGCCTGCGGTGGAACCGCGAAAGTGACTTCGTGAAGTGGACAATGGACAACCGTTTCATTAACAACCTCTGCGACTACCTCAGCGGAACGGTTCTTCACTCCTTCTTTTAACTTTCAATCCCGTGCATTCCTTCCCCCCTTTCCTTTTTCAACTTATGCCTCATGGCACACTTCTCGAATAAAAAAAAAATTCCCTACGCAGTGCGCCTTTGGGGGTTATCTACAACTGCCCTCAAATGCACCATCGACAAAAGTGCATGCCGCTTGTACGGAATGAAAGTAAGAAAAAAATGGTGCGCTCCCAAGAAAAAGCTTATGCCTAATTTTTATATTAATGTAACATCGATCGTTTCAGCATAATCATCATCATCATTATGATCGTCGTCGTCGTCATCATCATCATCAGCCTGACTATGCCGTCTGCAGTGCAAAATGCCTGTCTCATATCTCTCCAATTAACACTGTCCTCCATCAGTTGATGTGAACACTGGAAAACATCAAACACAATTTATCGCATACCCGCCGTATATATCGATTAGTTCTATGTATGTAGTGGCGTGAAGGGCGTACGAGAACCGTATTTTCCAGTTCGGCGTAATTCTGTTCGGTCTACATTAATGAGTGGGAAAACGTTCGGCTTGGCTCCTTCCTGTAACCACCGCAGCTACAACAAGAGCAGTGAGTTGGCAATGTGAAAGATAGATGAGTAGCGACCAGCGGGCATCCACATTTTGCGAAGCGGTACACGAGCGCAAGCACGCTCACGGAGCCTCGCGCCGCGTTTTCTTTCACGCCACACGTGCGCGGAAACACGCCTTTGCGACCTTGAAAGGGCTTCGTAGTGGGGAAGGTCCGGCCTTGCCGGGGTCCGTCGAGCAGTGGCTGGGGCGATGGCGGCGGACGCAAAACAACAACCGCCGGCTGGCCCACAGATGTGCGGCTGCGGAGTTGTGTTTGTTGCGGGTGCCCCCCCCAGCTGCATCCGTTGTTTACGCTGCATCCCCTCGCACCCTTCTCTCCCCACCCTCTCGCTCGTGCGACGGGGTGTCCGGACCGGTGGTCCAGCCACCGAGGCAGGCGCGTTGGCCTTCTCCTTCTCCCCCTGCGTGAGCCACGCGGGCAAAGGAACACCCTCCCGACTGACCTTTCCCTCCCGCACCCCATGTCTGCCGACATCGGAGCGTTCCTTCCCGCTGACGGGTGGACAGGAGCCCGACCACTGCGAGCGCATTCTGGCACAGCGTTCTTCGACTACCGAGGACTCACCGTCGTGAAGCCGGCTTTGCTTTTTTTTCTTCATCTAGTTGTTTTGTTTGCTTGTGTCTTAACGAGAGTTGGGGCTTCCAATATTTTTTTTTACACACAAAATTTGGAAGGGCAACCGTGGAGGATGTCACCTCCATATGTAGATGCGAAGGCTGTGAGCCCCCTTTGGCGCCTCTCTCTCTCAGTCTATATATGTATGTATGTATATATATATATATATATATATATATATATATATATATATATATATATATATATATATATATGTGTGTGTGTGTGTGTGTGTGTGTGTGTGTGTGTGTGTGTGTGTGTGTGTGTGTGTGTGTGTGTGAGAGAGAGAGAGAGAGAGAGAGAGAGAGCGAAAGAAACCTTTTACGCTGTGTCCGGCGCCCATATGATGCTGCGCCGCCGTGGCTACGTTGCAAAACGTCAAGACTGTGTTTCTAGTGAAGTTTTCCGATCGTCTTCATACATGCATGGGTTTCTTATTAGGCTTGGGTGAGTTGATGAGGGCATCGTGGCGATTATTTTTTTACTACTATGTGCCGCTTACGAGGACATATTTGTGGCGCGTGGCCGTTGCTTGCTGGCTTCATTGCTTGTCGTTATTTGAATCCGCGTTCGTAATTGAAACAAGAGGACAACGGAAAAGCAAAACGTTAGAATTCTTTAACAGGCTGGGAGCAAACTCTACTGACCTGGAACGGTAAAATAATTCCGCCAATACGCACCATCCCTTCCTCTTTACGTCATCGTCTTTGTGATATCAGAACTTCGTGCAAAAGCGTTCATTGCGGATAAATATTAGCAGCTGGAAGTCAGACTTTTTTCCCCTTTGCAAGAAGGAATAGCCAGCGCCGCTTTAAGGAATCAACACCTCCTTACATATTTCCACGGACAAAAAAAAAGCGGAAAGTTTGTCGCACTTTTAAGATGGGCGATTTTATATGTTCCGAGAAGCAGCTACGGTAGTTCCTGAAGAACGTGAAAAAAAAAAAACTCAAAGCTTAGGGATTAGCCCAAGTTTACTCCCTGTATTCGTGAAATGAGGCTTAACTACCTTTCGATAAGGGAAGGAACATACTGGAACATACAATCAGGAGGTTAGTGAATTGTTGCACAGGATCCGAAAAAGTTTGGAGGGCACTTTGTTGTTCCCTGCTTCTGATCTTCTGGTTCTTTTTGTTTTATGGGGGGGGGGGGGGGGGCATTGATCGGCGAAGATTCTTGCGTGTGGCTTAAGCCTTAAAACCATGAATATTGACAGCAAATCAATATGCCTATATTACGAATTAGTTTGCGGCCATTTCTTGACGTCATGTTTGTTTGCTTGTTTGTGTCTTTTCCAGCGTAATCTTATTATAATTCCAAGACTGTAAATGCGGCATAAGAGGAGGCTGTCGATAAACTAGAGTAGGTCATTGTGCGAAGTGGCCACGGGCAAGTGCAACCAAACTCGGAAGCGCCATATCTATTCTAATGAACAACTTGCGAGGATTTTCTTTATTTGAAGTTCATTTTCTGTCCGGACTTTCGTCCCCTGCATACAAAACAAAATTAAAGAAGCGCTATGCCAAATCTTTGCGCTCGGTAGCTCATCGTTAGCTCTCAAGAATAACAACAACAAAAGGAGGTAAAATTTTTCCAGCCTCACTTAACAGCAAGCAGTGTTAACAAGCCCTCTCGAAATACGTTCACAATAGTTTAGAAGTAACAGCGTTTTTTTCCCCATTCTTAATAAATACTATTGTCAATGTTCAAACTCATTCCTCGCATCGCGCTCAGTTTAGTTCGATGTGAGTGAAAACCAGTCTTGCACGGAAGGTAATAGCTGAATATTATGCGGCCTTAGGCCATTTCGGTTTGGAATAGGCATCAGATAGGGCTAAAATTTCAAATGATAGGTCCTCACAGCCACGATCACAGTCCATTTGGAGTTACCGCGTATGTTTCGATTTTTTTTCCCCTGTTGGTAAATATGAACCCTTTTTCCCGCCTTCGTGTTCTTTTCTTGCCGTTTCAGAATACACGCAACCATAATTTTCCGATATGAACCCTTTTTTCCGTCCTCGTGTTCCTCTTTTCTTGCCCTTTCAAAATACACGCAACTATGGTATTTTCTGATGGTATGTTTCATTTTTTTTTTCCCCGTTGATAAATATGAACCCTTTTTTCCGTCCTTGTGTTCCTCTTTTCTTGCCCTTTCAGAATACACGCAACCATAATTTTCCGAAAGGAAGCAGAAACTTCGAAAACGAATATCCAGAATTCACCAAGCAACCAAAAGGCAACGAAGAGTAAAGAAGGTTGGACGCGAAAGAAACGCCGTTTTTCGTGTACGGCGACGTAAAATCGATTCGACGGCGGTAACGTCCGGCCTGGCTGGCTTTTTATACCTCTCATAAAGGACAAAAAAAAAATGAAAACACAGCTAACGTAAGGTATTTTTTTTCTGTTGCCAATGAAAGGAGGAGGCGGAGGAGTTATAGAAACTGGAGCCGGGTGGAAATGCACGAAAGAAAAAAAGCTCCAGTGGAGGATTTTCTTTTTCTTGCTAATATTTTCCGCCTCCCTAGCCGTGTTCGAAAGACTCGCGACACGGCCGTCGATGCCGCTGCTACCATCCACGCCTCGACTTTCAGCGAAGACAAGAGTAGCAAAACCCGTCTCGAAACAACAACAAAAAAATCCTTATAAGGGCGGACGAAATTGTGAAACAAGGCGCCTCAACACGAACCCGAAAGTTGTTCCTTTTCAGCCCCGCTTCTTTCGTTCGTTTTATTTCGCTCTTCTTTTGTTTTTGTTTTCGAAGAGGGGAGCGTTCTCAAGACGTGTAGTCTGTTGGTCGGTTGCTTGGGGCTGCCGGGTTTCCATCCGAGCGCGAACGGATGAAAAAGGAAACAATAATGAAAGCAATGTATTGGGGGGGGGGGGGGGGGGGGCGACGCGCGAAGGAGAAAAGATGGCGCAAGAAAAAGTGGAAGGTGAGGGAGTGGGTGGAGGGTAGGGTTGGGGGAGGAGGGAGCGTTGAAGAGAGCGACGACGAGAAGAAACGCGTCGTCGCAAGGAAATGAAAACAGAGGACTTTTGGCGGTGAAGCAGCAGCTCTGGGTGGCCATGCGCGCTTTCGCTTGCCGCCCCCCCCCCCACACCCCCCTCCCTTTTTCTTCCTCCCCATCCTTCCTCGCAAGAGCGCTGTTCGACTCCAGCTGAAACGGAACGCAAGCAGCCGCTCTCGCTAAGGACAAACCCAATCTCGAAACGCAGAGGGGAGGCGAAACGGTGAAGGCGTAAGGAGGAAGAAATTATAAGAAAGAAATTCGCCCAAGAAAAACGGGAAACGACGAGAGGTGGAACATGGTGGGTTGTAGAGGGACGAACGAAGGAGCGCGCGGAAGGGGAGGTGGAGGGAAGAGCGGGGAAGCGGGCGCGGAACGCGGGACTGGAAATCTCGAAACGGAGGCTGTGGGCGAGGTGTATCGGGCGGTGGAAACACATGTATAGATATAGTGAAAGCAATCGAAGTGAGCAAATGCAAGAGCAAAGCGAAAGACGAGCAGTGGATTGAAATAAGAATAGGCGAAGGAAGGCGCAAAGAGGTGGGGGATGAGAAGTCGCAAGGAGGGTGCTGTCCGCCGAGTGGAACGGGCCAAGGAGAGATGGTGTTTCGATGTAATTTTAGAGATTCGAGTCGAAAGGAAAAGTGGGATGGAAGAAGCCTTGATGCTTCTGATTTCGCTCCCTACGTGTTTTCCGTTTCAGTCCTTTGTATGCTTCTTTTCCTCTTTTCTAAGAGACTTTTATAGGTTTTGCTCTCTTTTTTTACTCTCATTTTTTTTTTGGTCTCCATCCAATCTTCCCCGGTGTGTCGTCTTTCGTGCTGGCTGCCGGTGAGGCGTCGTGTCCTTCTTTCCTTACCCACCTTCCCCATTTTTGTTTTCCACCCTCAGGTTTCAGAAACACTGCGGCATTTTATCCTCTTTTTTTTTTCATAAGTGGGTATCTGCTGGTCCTTTATTTTCGCCGTCCCTTTTCTTTTCCCCGACAGTTCTGTTTTTCCCGGCTTCGAGTCGTGTTTTCGACGCACTCCGTTTTCGAGCGTGTATCCGTCCCCTCTGTTTTGTGCCGTCTGTTGCAGCAATGCCGTGTTTCCCTCTTTTCCCGCCCACGAGCGCTAACCCTGCCTTCCCTCTGTTCCCCGTCTTTCGATATGTTTCCCCGTTTTCTTGGGGCAAGAACTCCCCCTCCCTCTCTCACTCCTATATTTTCCTTCAGCGTTCCCTCTCCAGTTTTCTGCTCTGCTCCCTTCGTTTCAGCCCGATTCGTTCCCTGTTGTCCCTTCGTTCCCGATCTTTTCCCGTTTGTGTTGTCATTCTAGGTTTTGTTCTTGTGTTTCGTCGCTTGGGCCCCCACTTTTTCCAAGCCGGCGTCGTCGAGCGAAGGCGAGCTTATTTATTTCCTCGCCATCCTGCGTGAGCGCCCCGGGCCGTGTGCCGCTGCAGCCGAGGAGGGAATCATGGAAGCGTCTGCCAATAAATGAATTTCTGTTTTCTGTTCGCCCAATTTCATTTTAGTGCTGCTGCGCCCGGCAGCTCCTTCCCTCCTCGGCTTCCCTTGGCTCGCCCGTTCTTCGCGACAGACGCTTTCTTTTCGAGGGATACATCCCTATATGTTTTTTCTATATGTACTTGCTGATATCTTGCGTGCCCGGTGTTTTCATTGCGGGCTCGGCCGATTTCTCTTTGTTAGATGGCAATGAAACGAGTGCTGCGCCTGCGCGACTTCTGCTCGAGGATTGGTTTCGGGGCTAGACACGTTTTTGACGTCGCTTAGTTTTGTTTCCGTTCTTTTTTTCTCTCATTTCATGCGCGTTCGTGTTACACTGTGCAAATTTTTCTGTTGGTTTTTTATTTTGCCGCGAGGCTTGATTTGGCTGAACTTAGAAGAACTGAAATAGATATTCGAAGACTTGGGTGCGGGTCTGTTTATTTTTATGCAGCGCGTGCTGTATCCCCTTATAAAAATTTCTTTAGACAGTCTATAGACTGTCCATTGAATTCTGTCTATGAAGTCTATAGACAAACGCTAGAGAACAGTCTATAGACAATACAAATCTTATAGACAGTCTACAGACAATCTATATATTTATGAGCATGCACTTTTAGTAGACTTTTGTCTATAGACAGTCTATAGACTGAGTAGACGAAATAAATATTTACAGGAAGGCAATAGAGTCTATGAAAAGTCTATAGACGGTCTATAGACCATTTCTGTAAGGGGCGAAAGCAACAAGTGAGGTTGATGCTCGTGTCTATACGTTCCTTGAAGCAAGCGGATCGTCATCTGGGGAGATTGGCAAGCTGTTGTCGTGCTTCGCAAGGTTTCAGCCTTCTTCGCGTTGCCGCCAGCCCGTTGTACGCAAATGTTGTCGGATAGGGAGCATACTTTTATCTTCTAAATGAAGATTTCTTTTTGCCCTGACTCAACTAGGGTTTTTTTTTCATTTACATACACTCGAGAGTGCAGAAATGCGTTATTAGTGCACCGTTGCACCTATCTGAGTTCTTTTCGTTCAAGCGCAAAAGGCCTTTTGAAAAAGATATTTTTTTTAAGATACCGAAGCTGCTCTTCGGGCTATAATGCACACCGTCGAAGAAGACTTCGGATTAGTTTACACCGCCTGGTGTTTTTAAACGGGCACCGTAAGCGTAGCACACGGGCGGTTTTGAATTTCTCCCGCATTGAAATGAGGCCGCCGTGGATGGATATCCAAATATCGCTATCTCGTGCTCTTTATAAGAGACATGTACATTAACGCCTGAAACCCGGCGGCGTGCTATAACGTAAGATCCAGGGACCGTAGAATTCCTGCTGCCCTGAATCGGTTGTAAATATCGCCGGATATTGCAATGTCTCAAGATGCAGATGTCGAGACTGCGAAGTACACCAGTTAAAAAGTTCAGCTTCCTTGCACATCACTTTTAACTGTGAGGCGACTGTGGAATATTGCAATACACTTTTATGAGCATAACGATGGGAAAGGCTAACCTTCGATGCGTAGCAAAATCTTTTGAAGTTTGTCCGTCGCTCCCATCGAGTAGTTAAGACTGCCATAGAAAACCAATGGAGAACATTTGCCTCGAGAACGTTGTTGTTGTTGTTGTCGTCGTCGTCGTCGTCGTCGTCGTCGTCGTTGTTGTTGTTGTTGTTGTTGTTGTTGTTGTTGTTGTTGTTGTTGTTGTTGTTGTTGTTGTTGTTGTTGTTGTCGTCGTTGTCGTCGTTGTCGTCGTCGTCGTTGTTGTTGTTGTTGTTGTTGTTGTCGTTGTTGTTGTTTTTGTCGTCGTCGTCGTCGTCGTTGTTGTTGTTGTCGTCGTCGTCGTTGTTGTCGTCGTCGTCGTCGTTGTTGTTGTTGTTGTTGTTGTTGTTGTTGTTGTTGTTGTTGTTGTTGTTGTTGTTAGCCTGTCAAAAGATGGCGCATACCCACACTGGGGGATCGGCCAAGACTCGGGTGGCTGTACTCAGGTAATAAAAAGAAAAGCACACGGGAACGCCGCGAAAACGTGCTGCCGCATTCAGCCGTTTCTCTGTTCTCTCTCTTATTTGTGTGTGTGCTAGGCAGCGCGCTCAGTGTGCCTCATGCTTTCTCTGCTTAACGGGCAGCAGCTCTCGACCACTCTTCTGAGGCTATAGCGACGCGTACGTTTGGCTGCCTTGGCCGCCTTCTCACCTTTGTGTGCGGCTGCGTGAAGCTGTCGTAGGTGGCGTAATCCAGCGAGCATTTTGAAGCTCAGAACGATGATATGAAGGATGACGGCGACGGAAATCATCATTATTATTCGTTCCTTTCCGCTTTGTGTAAGCGTGGTAACGTACACCACCTTTGCTTTCTCGCAGAAACCACAAGCGCGCCCAAAGTGGCGCCATCTGTTACTCGCACGCCGAGTTAGTGGCCACACGCAACACGAGACATTGCGGCTTCACACAGAGCATCGTTTTACTAAAAAGATTGCCACGCTGGAAAGGAAAGCCAATAGTGACGATGGCCGAGTGATCTGCGACGTCGGAAAACGGTGCTATATACGTCGGTGCTGGTGGGAATTCTGCTCTACAGGTGCTGAGATTGCAGATGTTTTTTTTTTTTTTTTTTTGCTGGATATAATTCAGACGAAAAATTTCGGAAAGTTTCGGCTTGAGTTTACCCAGTTTGGTACCTAAAAGAATTTAGTGCTCGTTGTAAATTGGAGTAGTAGCTACATGCTTGTCTTTGCACTTTGGGGGAAGCGATCTTTCTGGAATAATTTCATTGTCTTCTGTCCATGGAGTAGGAAAGGTTTTCATGTTCGCCTACTGGCGGTTAAATTTCTTCCGTTAGTCACGTGCTTTTTATCCACGCTGCTCATTATACCGGGTGCGTCAGCTAAATGTAACCATGTTTGCTAAAAAATGCGAAGTGTCCTAGGCCATTGAAATCACGTGAGTGCTGTTGAGAACCGCGTGGCCTAGTCTGCAACTTTTTTACCATTCTGCAAAGTTAATTGCTTAGTAAAGACTAATTAACTAACTTTTTATGTATTGGCTTAAGGAATACATTTTCAGTTCGGAAATTTCAGGTCGTGTTTAAAAACGACAGGCTGTAATGTTTAGAACAAGGTATCGTTTTTGATCTTTTGATCAGCCTGAAATGCAAAAACTGCCGTGCGATAGCGGCGCTAGTTCAGCGCTCCAAGGCGCGCTGCGTGAGAACAAAACCCGCTCATTTCCAGAGCGCTATCCACGACGTGGCTTTGCGTTTGGAGTGGCCGCAATATATGCACCTGCAACTGCTAATCTGCTGGCTGGCTTTCTTTCTAGGCCAGTAAAAATATATACGCAAATGCTACCTTCTGTGCACATTTTAATCTGTTGTTCTTCAAGGAAGTTTATTACTTCCGAACTGACCCTTTTTCGCATAGCCAATGTTTAAAAAGTTGGCTAGTTAGTGTGTACTAATTAACTAACTTTGCAGAACAAAAAATAAATGCCGACTAGCCTACACGGCTTATATGGGCACAGATGTGATTGGGCCGTAGGACATAAAATTAAACAAATGTTTATTCCTAAAACCTCTGTTGCGGAAAAATAATCAACCGACAAAATATACAAGCGACAGCAGCAGCCGAAAAACACGCATATAACTTTCTTCTTAGCCAAGTGGAACCAGGACTGTCTGTCTATGGTCGCCTTCATTTTGGAAGAGCTTTATCTGTAGTCGTGATAAACGCAAGTGTATTTGTTTCTCGCGATTCACTGCACTCCTTCAGTCAAGCAACGAACTGTGAAAGCACCAATCGCTTCGACAGGGAAAAGTCTCGGTTCGGAAAGCTAGAAAAAATGACCACGACCGAAATCCAGATCGAGCCAGAGGTTCTGAGATCACCTAGTTACAGTGAACTAGAAGAGACCAGTGTAGCGAGCGGAGGGGGCAGCGCCTTGCTACGCCTGTCACCGGAAGTGTCGACTGAAGCGGCGGCGCTGTTGTCGACTGCTCTTGAAGGGGACGTTTTGGTTGTTGCTTTTCGTTCTGTGCGGTTGCGTTTCGCGAGTGTTTTAAAGTTTTGATGTGAACGTAGCCACTTCTTGCATCGATAAATGCAAACCACTCGGACATGCTTCTGATGGTGTCGAAAGCATAAAGGAAACGCTTAGTTTCCTGGACATCTTGGGGCACCTCGCTGATAAAAAGAACTTTCTCAGCGAATCTACTGCGGAGGGCTCACGAGTCACTCTAACAACTACTCTTCAGGTCCTTCACTACTTGCACGATAAAGTTGGCTGCAGCGACTTTTGACATCCTGATTTAGCGAAGACAAAGTGGAGAACTTCTTTGGATTATTAGGCTTCCATCTGGCTGCAACTCCCATCCGACGCCACAACAGTTTGTGCTTACTGCTTCTATTTTTACAACCTGGCACGCAGTGCTGCAGGTGGAAATGAAGAGAGTGATATATTGAGTTCTGTTCTTGACGCTGGGGACACAGAAGAAACTGCAAAGCAGCAGCTCATCGACGATGTGAAGGCTTTCACTAAAAAACAGGGACCCCCGCTTCGTGTGGCAGTGCAGCTGTGGAACATGAATGCCACGTCCAGTGGAGTGAATCAAATGGTGCCTTCGACTGGTCGCTTTAGATCGCTCTATAGCGCTCCGAGAGGCGACCGCGCATTCGGCTGGTCGAAAGCGGCCGCTCTGACTACATTCGGCTGGTTCTTTCTGAGCGCTCGCCTCCAGCTCAGAGCGCTCTGACGCGCTCCGAGAAAAAAGTCGGAGCGGCTCCGAGATGAGTCCACGCGACAGAGCCACTTCCGCCATTTCGCGAAAGCGGTGCGAGGCCTCGGCGTACCCTGCGCGTAGGCAGAAGTGAGCGTAGGCTTTTGACGCAGTAGTAGCATCCTTGCTGTGTTGTGTTTTGCGGGCGCCGCGCTGTGTGAGGCAAAATGTCCAAGAGACGCCGGATAACTACGCTAGGAACGCGGTCTGTGTTGCTGTCGCATGACAACAGCGATTCCAGCAGCAGCTCAAACGAGGACGACAGTGCTATCCACAAGGCGATGTTCGAAAAATGAGCGTCCCGTGGGACGGAAAGCCGGGGCAGCGATCGATATAGGCTAAGCGGCGACCGCGATGCAAACTGTGTGCTACTACAGGTAATCAAGGGACCTTACGTGCGGCTACTGTTGACATCAGCAGCTGTTCCGCGTAGTGGTTCCGGAAGTAACGTCCCCCTTCTGCCTCCTGCGTTTCCGCTCTAAACACTCGCTGACCATTCGGCTTGACTAGTCTCTCTATGCGCTCAGAGCGAGAGCGGCTCCCACTCTGCCAGATCCTAACCGGATCGCGGGAGCGACCAGTCGGTGACACCAAAGGTTAACCTGTCACATCTCTAAGTGTGTGGCAAATTAGTGCGTGTTGCCCACCAAATGCCCATCATGTATCGACAACCTCTTATTGCCAGCACAGCAAGCGCGCCGCATGCATGCTGCAAAATTTGTGAAGCGTATTCATGAAGGAGGTGTGCACTACCGTCGTTTGAACTGTTTCGTTTCATCGCGAGGCTAGAGGAAGTTTTTACTAATTGCTTTACTGCACGCAAAAGTCCACTCTGAAAGTGTCATTGGCATATTACACATGATTCATTGTGCTGCCCCTTCAAATGTGGGATGCAGAGCACATGCCGAAACTGTTACTCCTCGCATGTGAGCTGTTATGTTACCAAACAGCTTCATTTTTTTTATCAAAGGAATGGCCAAATCAAACGTGCTGCCGAAGCGAAAGGCAGCGCAACACCTCAAGCTATGAAGACTAAACTAGCTGTATTTTACACTGCTTGCTTCATGCATTGAATCTTTCAAGATGGTTTGAGAACAAATGACAAACACCTTCATTAAAATCGTGTGAAGCACTGAACACTGTTTCCGTCTTTTTTTGTCTGCGTCATGCTTTTTTACCGTGTTTAATGCATGTTTGTGTAACGTGAAATCTCGTGTAAATATGAAATTATTAGTTTGCACCCCCCAGTAATCTGTGAATCTGTCCCTTGGTACATACTGAAAACAGTCTATTTATTTATTTTATTACAATCGCGTATATCCCGCTAAAAAGTTGCCCAACAAAAAAGCGTTACTCTGCGAAACTTTGACTCTCGAAATATGCCGGTATTGCGCAATACTTAGACGCAAAAAATAATTACAGTGAATCGAATTACTTTCGTCTGATATTAGTTTTACTTACTATGACAGACTCGACATCGTGCACGCATTTCTATAAACGTCTACGCATATAAAGTACTTTCAAATAGTCAAAATAAGCAGCAAGCGCAAAGCAAAATTACGTTAACAGCACAGCTACATAACCAAGCACGCTTTCCAATCTCGTGTGCCGGCATACGCTGCACTGACGAGCTTTCAGGAGCGGTAAGGAAAAAATAAAGGAGGAAGGAATTAAGGAGGAAGTGAAAGGAAATAAGAAAGAAGTGCCGTAGTGGAGGTCTCCGGAATTATTTCGACCACCTGGGGAATTTTAACGTGCACTGACATCGCACAGCACACGGGCGCCTTTTTGCGTTTCGCCTTTATCGAAACTCGGCCACCGCGAACCCGGGTACTCCGGCTCAGTAGAGGAGCGCCTTAACCACTGAGCCACCGCGGCGGGTACGAAACGGAAAATAATTACATTTGCGAGAGTTACTACTCAGTGTTTCGGCCGAGATGATGCTGCACGTAACAAACAATTTGAAAAAAAAAAGTGGTCGAAAGCGTTCCATGTTTGTTGCGTTTGTTTCAGTTATTTCATGCGAAATTAGTGCTGGTGAAAAGTTACCAGATATATGAAAGCAAAACATTTTGATGTGCTAGTTTTTATTTCTTAGCATTTCTCTTCTCGGCCGAAACGGCTCTGCAGTCGGTTAACACAAGCGTGGCGCCGCTGCGTAGGGGAAACCTGTATTCTAAATGTCACCGGTGTATACATATGCTTCTAGTTGTGTTCAACGCTACTAGTATTCCGTTTGGGTTTTTTAATGGGAGGAAATGTTTTGCGAAGCAGCGCATACCGTACCCGAACGTGTTTGTGTCGTTCTGCGCCCTTGTTTATTTAGAGACATTAACGCTTTTGCCACATCATGCCACGGCAACTCTTTCTTCCTTCCTTCTTTCACTGCCTCCTTTATCCCTTCCCTTACGGCGCGGTTCAGGTGTCCAACGATATATGAGACAGATACTGTGCCATTTCCTTTCCCCAAAAACCAATTATTATTATTACATCATATCTGCTACTGTGCATTGCTAGAGTGCCGTGGTGGCATACTCATCAACTGTTTCTGTATGCTTGAGACGGTTCATTTCAGCCCTTCAGATATTAGCGCGTTTTTTTGTGCGGACTGTGCCTACGTCTCTATAAACGTGTAGAAACACTACAGAGAGAGCATATAAGTCAGAGACTTACCTACGCGTCGTTTTCTCTAAAATACAGCCTCACGTGTGAATATTCTGGGAAATATACACTGCGTCCTATGCAGCTCTAGTCAGGAGTCTGACTTGTTTGCGGCATAAAAAAAAAAAAAACAAGGGGGTACGAATAGCGGTCGCCTAAAGCGCGCAGCTGTGCCTATAGGTGCTAATCCAATTAATTAGGTAACTTAATTCCTGAACATTTAAATCACTGGCGGTATACGATAAGATTAGAAGTCCGTAGACCTATGCAATACATGTCAGATGGCGTAAATTTTGCACCGCTAGCTTTATTGCGAAAATGTTTTCTCACTCTGCAGACGAGGAATTCGAGGGAGAAAGAGAAGTTTTATTCTTCTTTTTTTAATTCGTAGACTCGCCATGCGTCATAATATTTTTATTCACGAGCATAAATGAAGCGTTAATTTGACCTTGCACTTAGCTTACCTAGGCGTACTGGTTATTGAGCTGCGTCAAAGACAGCCGGGTACTGAAATGAGCTGAAGCGGATGCGTAAGTGGTCAGGGCGACAGGGAGATGAAAAGGGCAAGGCAAAGGATAGTGTTCTCGATTAGCATAGGGAGCAAGCCAGTCCGGTCAAGAGGGGTCAGAAAGGAATCTGAAAAGGAAGAGTCTTGAAGGCGCCTAGATGGTAATGAGATATCCCACAGCGCTATACGAAGAAGTAGTAAACCTCTGTTTCGTTCAGCAAAACCAGTATAAAAGCTTCAAACGACATTTTTAAAGCAAAACGAAAATAAAAGCTTCACTTCGGCAACCGGCGCAGCACTCCCTCGAATGACGGCCAGAATAACTGCATCCGTGCTGTCCCTGCTCGCCGGCCTAGCCACTGTTACAATCGCGAAACACGCCGCTCGCTCGATCGCGCTGTTACCGACGCCGACGTGTCTTGCCGTGAAACCTAACCACTGCTACTCTGTGTGCCGCTGGGCGGCGTCAGCCGCGTCAGCGGTATGCGCGCAAGCTGCTCGTATATAGCGGAACGCCACTGTTCCGCCGCGCGATCCGCTTTCCCTCAATACACGAAGGCCGGGCCGACGTGTAAATACAGCACGGCGTGCACAGAGTACACGCGTGTCGCACGTCGCATCAATTCGCACAGACTGCTCTCCCCATCCCATTGCCTCCGCTCGGAACCTGCTCATCTTCACCCCACGCTCGAAGCGGGCGATACAACAGCGGACGCGTGCGAGGGCTGCCGCTATGGGATGTCATATTTTGCAGCCCTCAGCAGTCCGTGTCGCGTTCGCTGCTCAGCAACATTTGTACGACGTGCTGAACGCGGCAGTATATACTATAGGCAGGGAAGATGTGAGAATGGGGAAGTGGGGAAGAGGGGCGAGCTTTTCTCCCTTGTATTGTTTCCCTCCATGTATTCTACACGGCTGCGCAGTACAGTCAGCTTCTTCCTTTCGCGCCTCATCATCCCGTCACCTTCTCTCCACACAAAAGGCACCGCTTTCGTCCAAGACCGTTGGCTACTAGAACGTCTTCAAACCCTCTCCCTTTTCCCCTTTCATATACCGAATAAAACGCCGTCGCCCTTGCGAGGGTAGCGTAAAACGAAACGTGCAATACAAATCGAGAAAGGGAGTGCTAGAGAGCACCCTGGATAAAGAGAAATAGTTCTTCTCAGCGGAGAGAAAACGAAAGAGAGAAAAAAAAAGGGGAAGAAAGGGGAAAGCAGGCGGAGAATGTTTACGCTTCTCAAACGTCGTCGTTTTCCTATCCTGTCCAACGGTGAACGCCTCCGCATCATTTTTCCTCGACCCCCCTTGCCTCCCCTCCCTCTCCATCCCGCGCTAGCTCCCATTTCTTGCGACCTTCCAGCGCGGGCTTTCGTGCTAGGCCCCGGCGAAAAAACTTGCAGCGCCACGACGCAGCATCTTCCACAGCGCGGCCCCCGCCTCCCGCATTCCTCTTCATCCGCCGCCTCTATAACATCAGCAGCAGCGGCGGCCGTTTTCTCTTTCCAAAACCTCTTTACGCGCGCGCTCCCTGCCGAGGGAAAGCGCGCGCTGGGCCATCGCTGGACGTGTGTATATAAATATAAATAAGCGTATATAAAGCTCGCCTCTAACGTCGCGGCAACATTTTTCACTTTGAAAGCTCCGTTTCTTGCCGCCCGGCGCGCTCCCTCGTCTCCCGCTTATCTGTCTTTCCTTTTTCCCCTTTTTTGGCGCCCTCCTCTCTCCCTTCTTTCCTATAGAGCGCGCGGGTGGATACATCCTTTTGCTCCCCCATTTTTTTTCCTCCTGGATTTGATCCGAGCGCCGAGCGTTTCTTCACGTCGGCTGCAGCGCGCTTCGCTTCCTCTGATTATTTTCCCCATTTCCCCACTTTCTTTATCCCCTTTCTTCCTTCCAACACTCCATCCTTCCATTTCCTCTTTTTTTTCCAGTTTGAACCAATCCCGACGAAGCTCGAAAAACTCGCCCGCTCCGCGGATAACAACGCGCAGCTTCTTCCTCATCACTTTTCCTCACTTCCCCCTTAGCGCTCGCCCTATATTTCTTTCCTTTTCCTCCCCAGCCGTTCGTGTTTTTTCCTCGCTTGAAACTAATACATTTTCCCGGCCTTCTTTCTCGGCGCTCGTGTCTCTTTTTCGTGCGTTCTTCCTTTTGTCGCACTGGCGCACTTCACTACACTCCAGCGCAGCAGCGCCTCGCCGTGAAGCTCTCCTCTCAGGGTCTTTACATTATTTTGTCGATGCTTGCGCTCTCGTGTTTTCTTTTTTTTTCTTCACCAGCCTCCCCCCACTTCGACTCCATCGCCCGCTCACTTTGCGACCCGTCGTTCTCTTTCCCCTGCCATCGCCCTCTTTCAATGTATGTATTGCTCGCTGCAGCTTCTTGCTGTCTCCGTCGGGGCCTGCTATAATTTTGTTCCTCTTCGATGCTGCCCCTCCCCCTCCCATTCCTCGCCAAAGCTTCTCTAACCTCTCGCTTCTGTTGCTGCTTCGCCGTATTGGAGTTTGCGCGCTTCCCGCCGCGGTTCGGCTTCGTCGTCGTCCGTTTTCTTTCGATCGCGCTCCGTTCGCCTCGCACCCTCCCCCTCCCCCTCCGCCTTCTCCACCTGAGAGCTGCTGCGCTTGCCGTTTCGTGTCCGAGAAAGATGGAACTTTAAAGGGGAAGAGAAAGACCTTCCATTCCACATCGGCGAACGGGGAGAGAAGAAGAGCGAGGGCGTTCGCTAGGAAGGAGAGGTAAATAAAAAGAAAGAATAAAAATAAACGGCGGCGGCTACGACGAGACGGTAAAAAACTGAAAACGGGGGTACGGTCGGGTGGGGGGGGGTGCGGTGCTGCTGCCTGGCGGGTTGCCATGGTGATCGTGTTCGTCTCGATCACGTGCCCGGCCGTTGGCAGCCAATCGCGTCTATTCTCAAAAATTGCGCACTTTATTTCCTCCCCCGCCTCGCCGCCCCACTCCAACCTCGCGAAACGCCCCGCCGCCGCCGCCGCCTTCCATCTCTTGTTTCATTCATTGCTTCTCCCCTGTCGCTTTCTTTTTTTTTCTTTCGGTGCGAGCGCTCGCGCGCCCGCCTTAGAGCTTTTTATTGCTTGCTTTTCTGCTCTATTACTTTTTATTTTCCGCCCGGGATAACATAGCCGCGCGCCTGCTCCTGTCTACCTTCGCGCTCCCCCTTTTCAGTTGCCTCCCCTTTTCTCTTCGCCTTTCCAACTCCCCATCGCGCAATAGTTTCCCAGTTTTCTCGGCCCGCTTCAATTTTATCCCTGTTTGTTTATGTTCGCGCATCGCCCTCTTCTTTCGTTTCTAAGCGAATTTTCGCCTCCCCCTTTTTCCTTCTCTCTCTTTCACTTTGGATGGACGGTCCCTTTTATCCGCTCTGCGCTTTCGGGCGCCCTTTTCCCCGTTTCTTTCCCTATTCTGCTTTTTCACTTCCTTTTCTTACCCCGCGCGTGTCTGATATTGCTTGCGCACTTTAATGCCCAGAGCTTCGCGTTCCGTCCAGCGCGGTTGTTCCTGCCGTTTATCGCTCTTTGCCGGCCAGTTTCTTGCGCGTCGCGTCTTGTATTGCATTTTTGCCTCCGGCCGTAAAGCATTTCGCGCCCTTCTTCGACCGATGTATCGTATTGCCGCTCCGCCTGCGTTCAATCTGTATAGGGAAGAAATTTCCTGGTTCTCCTTTTTTTCCCGCCAAATGTTTCAAATAAGGCTGACGGCGCAACTCCGATATGCAACAACGCCATCACATTACGGTGTCCTAAATATTTAAATATATAATATTTAATACAGAGATTTCCTCCAAAACAGGACTATACTTATAGTTCTTGTTTTAGCTGCCCGGTGACAAGTCTGCAGACGGTCAAGTTTGCAACAGCTCTAAAGTGCGCAGTGCGTTCAGTAAGGTAAGCTACGTCTTTTAAACGATAAATATGTATTCCAACTTATGGACATTTCGTTGTTTGAGCCGGCCTCCGTACAACGCGATAGCGCTTTCGTTATCCAGCAGGCATGCACGGATACTGTCACTTTTATCGCCCAAATGGCACCGCGAATTTCAAACACTGACCCTCCGATGAGCACCGTCTTTTGTAGTGGGCTACTTAAACGAATTTCTGTGCAGAAGCGTCGCAAACAGCGCGAGGCTGGCTCTCCGTGACATGACATTTGTAATGACAGGGAAGGGTCGTAAATTCAATGGGCCCTAAACACCTGGACGAAGCTAAGGTAATCCAAAAGCCGGGCTAAGCTAAGTAATCCTCATACCGCCTCCGGCTCTGTATGCATAATCGTTTAATTCGTTATTGCAAAAGGTTTTACACGAAATGGAGTACATTTGGCGAGGAATCAAAAGCGAGGCTGCTAAAGAGACTCGCCAGTTTTAAGCTGTCGACGAAAGCTTCACTGCTACCGCGTTTGTCAAACCGCGTAGCATATTTGTACACGGTCGTCCACACTTAAAGTTAACACGCGATCGCATGACTGCGCTCTTCGAAGCGCCAGTGCGTTTGACGCGGGCGCGCATCGAAGCCAAAGTGGCGCAGATGAAGAGCATTACTGGCTTCTGTGCGCAGCCGTATTGCATGCACTGGCGCTGGACAGTGTGCGCCACGCGCCCGCGTGTTCACCTTAAGAGTGGACGACCCTGTACATGCAGCTTAGCGGCTACAAAAGCTGCCTACAAAAGTTAAAAAGTAAGAAAAAGTGCAGGTAATTTATCTTTATTTATTTATTTATTTATTTATTTATTTATTCAAATACCTTAAAGGCCCTCCGGGGAGGGTATTACATAGGGGACACACACGAAGCACTTTGATAACACTTTGCTCGAAATCAAAGGTGCAGAAAAGAGAGAAACAAAATATACAGACACCATTTTTTGAAGTACAGTATAAAGACGACAACACTAGAGCGCAAAAATTCAAAGACCTGAGATTAAGAATACAAAAACAACGCAGAAAAAAATGTAAAATTGGTTTTTTGGGGGGGGGGAAAGCAAATGGCGCCGTATCTGTCTCATATATCGTTGGACACCTGAACCGCGCCATAAGGGAAGGGTTAAGGAAGGGAGTGAAAGAAGAAAGGAAGGAGGAGGTGCCGTAGTGGAGGGCTCCGGAATAATTTCGACCACCTGGGGATCTTTAACGTGCGCTGACATCGCACAGCACACGGGCGCCTTAGCGTTTTTCCTCCATAAAAACGCAGCCGCCGCAGTCGGGTTCGAACCCAAAACAAAATGTAAAAGAAAATCTGAAAGAAGGTAGTGGTATTCGAGGGAACACTAAAGAAGGATTATCAACTCTATAAAAGTACAGTGCTACGATAGTTTTGGCTGAGCACACGGCTTTAGCGACGTTTCACGAACCTTGGCGAACCCGCCGCGGTGGCTCAGGGGTTAGGGCGCTCGACTACTGATCCGGAGTTCCCGGGTTCGAACCCGACCGCGGCGGCTGCGTTTTTATGGAGGAAAAACGCTAAGGCGCCCGTGTGCTGTGCGATGTCAGTGCACGTTAAAGATCCCCAGGTGGTCGAAATTATTCCGGAGCCCTCCACTACGGTACCTAATTCTTCCCTTCTTCTTTCACTTCCTCTCTTATCCCTTCCCTTACGGCGCGGTTCAGGTGTCCAACGATATATGAGACAGATACTGCGCCATTTCCTTTCCCCAAAAAAACCAATTATTATTAACCAACCTTGGCGTTTTCGTGCGGCATATTTTTCGCAGCTGTGACGCGTACGCATTGCCACTGATTATACCTAGTTATACCTGGTTATACCTGTGCCACAGAAAAAAAATGACAATAGTTAGCATTACTTACTGATGCCTTAGGTTTGTTAAAGCCATTATTTTAGCAGCCGCGGTACTCCGTTTTCTGATTCAGTGTCATTATAAGGCAGGATGATAATAACGCCTGGAATATAGTAACGAAATTTCACATCATTATATACAGACAGTGCTTATAAGCTGAAAATCTCAATTCTGTAAAATGCAATACCAGAATTATGCAGAAGATCTCACTGCGTCCTGTAGGGAAATTCAAAAAGTGTGCATGACTCCGCGTATGAGCGCACAAGCCTATAGGCTATAGACACCTGGTGTCAGTTGCAAGTGCCGGTAAATTTGGGGCTATTCCCAACGAAAATGTGAAGATGCCTTATGTTACAGAAACTTACGTACAATGCATTTGCTGCTTGAAAAGAGGCTGTTTGTAACGAATTTATATGACGTCGTTCGCACCGAATGCGGTCTAGAGTGCATATTTCATTGGCGAATGACTTGCAGAGAGCTCAGTAGATTGGGAATGGTGACAGAAAAACTACCACAAATTAGAGTTTTAGGTATGTAGCATCTAGTGTGTGCATACCTGCCTAATCGTCATGGAAGTCTGCAGCATTTTGTTGGAGACACTGTCCGTTTAAATCTCGTAACATGGTTATTCTCAATAAGAGGGCTAACGTCCGGCTGGCTGGTTCACGTTACTGAAACTCTTCGTCTTCTCTTCTTCTTTTCTCTCGTCCCGTTTGTCAGCGCTGATTCGTCGTTTCGTTCAACATGGTCATTTTCAGTGTTCTAATAACACGAATATTTGTAGTGCCCTGCAGTACGGTATGCGCCTCGTAACCCAATGTGTTAGTTTAACAGGTGGTTAACTACTAACCGTCTTACTACTAACTACTAACCGTCAGAATATCCGTGGTTGTTCCGCGAGTAGAGTTATTCCGGTCTGTTTAACCAGTTAATTGTGTTTATCTTAGATGCCGAAGATTGCAGATTGGCGGAAGAAATGAAGGCAGAAAAAAAAGAAATCAGGAAAGATGGAGGAAAGAAGGAAATATAGAAAATAGGGGGAAGAAAGACAGAAGCAATGAAGAAAGACAGAGAGACGTGAAAGGCATAAGAGGAGCATACCAAAGAACTAAATGAAAGAAATAAAGATAGAAAGAGAGAAAGAAAGAAAGAAAGAAAGAAAGAAAGAAAGGAAGAAAGAAAGAAAGAGAGAAAGAAAGAAAGAAAGAACGAAAGAAAGGAAGGAAGGAAGAAAGAAAAAGGGGACGGAAGAATGCGAAAGGAAAATAAAATAAAACAAAAAATCCTCTGCAGAAATGTTCGAAAAAGCTCGCTACTGGGTTTGATCGCTGCAGCTGTTTTCTCTGTCAACTCTGGTCCGCCCCCTCCTTTTTTCCCCTCTTTCTCTCTCGGTTTTCTCCCTTTCCCCCCACGTAATCCGAACAGCGGTCCCTTTCTATGCTCTTTTATTCATTCGTGAGCGCATGCGCAGCATCGCTTTTCAATACGGAAACGGGGCGCGCGCGCAGCGTAGCGTATCGATCGCATTGAAAAAAAAAAAAAAACTAGGGAGGGGCCCTCCTCGTGGGCTGAACCGTTCGCCGCGCGGTTGCCGTTTTTAGACGGATAAAAAGTTGAAATTTTCAGTCGCCAATCAAAACGTCCCGTTACTTTTTTTGTCCTCCCCCCAGAGCTCCGCTTGGCGTTCGGGGGATGTGCTCTCTTCGGGCCAAGCCCATTTCTGAGAGGACATATCGCGTGGTAGCGGACTCCGCAGCCGGTTTTTCAGTGCGTCGCAAGAGTTGGACATGTGGACCATTTTTTAAGAGCTCCGAAACCCTCGTGTGCAAGGTTTGGAAATGGTTTTCGAGAAATGGCTCGCATTCTTGTCGTCATCAGAACGGCACCGTGCCAGCATTGAGGCGAAAAAACAAAAGGCGCCCTTGTGCTGTACGATGTCAGTGCACGTTAACGATCCCCAGGTGGTCCAAACTATTCCGGAGCCCTCCACTATGGCACCTCTTTCTTCCTTTCTTATTTCCCTCCCTCCTTTATCTCTTCCATTACGGCGCGGTTCGGGTGTCCACCGAGGTATGTGAGAATGCACCGTTTTAAATTAGAGTTGTCTTTTTGTGATTATAACCAAATACCCTATCTATAGAGGTGAACTTCAATTTCTCTCCAGTGTCCCTTTAAGAATGGGGCGAAGGTGGAAAGGGGGATATGCGCTGCGGTGGAGGGCTCCGGACTGACTTGGATCACGTGACCGAAAGGACGTGTTTTGCGTTTAGTCCCCATATTGAAACGCTGCCTCCCTAGCCGGGATTCCACACTGTTATCTCTGGATCAGCAGGCTAGCGCGATGACTAACCGCGGAGAATATAGCCTTGACAAGGTTTTTTTTTTTGCACTATCTACTGTAGATTTTGGCAAAAGTGAATTATAAGGCAGCACATGATGTTTTGCAGGCACCTTGTATTACAACGATGCCTCTCTATACATTCATTCTTTTCCTGCTCATCCATTAGTGGCTACTACCTCTGACGTCACTCCTGATACGACATGCAATAACCATTACTGATTGTCACTAACCGAAGACCGTCACCAACCGAAGACGTAGGCGCAAAAAGAATGACTTGCGAAAAGAATTGTTACAAAGCTCTGCCCAGATCTATTTATTGAACATTATATATCGAACCTCGTTATAACGAAGTAACGTCGATTCTCCTAGGAAGCTCGGTCAACACGGCCTATAACGAAGCTTCGGCTATAACGAAGTTACCGCGTGGCTTTAAGCGCAGTACGATGCGCGTGGCCAACTTCGCGATTTGCTGGATGCTGGCACGACACGGTGGGTTCCGACAGCTGTGCTTATTGTTCTGACCTTCCCATCTATAGCGAAAAGTGATGCTCCAGCTGGCCGCACGCCCGCGAGTCATATAAGCGGTCAGGAAATGATACATACTTATGTCCTTCGCTTTTTTTCTTTTTCGCGCATATGATTCCTTTATCTGAGCTATACCCCAGGCGGTTCCCATCACTCCCGTCGTTAATAACATTTGCGGATGATGATCATGACGACGACCGCGGCGAAATTGTCGTCTAGGGATCGCGACTAAAACGAGGGACGATTTGTAGCGCGCGCGACACGACGCGTCATGCCAAGCGGACCGTTGAAGCGGCCAACATACGCGTCGCGCCCCGCTATATGGAGCCAGTTTTTTTCTTTCTGTTTTCTTCACTCTTCGTCATTCTTAATGCGGTACATACAAGCGATGGTACAAAAATAAAAATGACCGGCGCACATACACACGTAGCTATGGCACACATATATACAGGGCGCCCATTTGCAACGAGACAAATGTGCCCCTCCATCGAGCCTGTACATATACGCATGTAGCGGCAATTTGCGCCCGACAACTCTTATTTCATTTGTCTATGATGGGAGATGATCGGTGGAAAGAGGGAAAATGAGGGGGGGGGGGTGCACTCTTATACGTAGTGTAGCGGGTCGCCTTATGGGGCTGGCATTATGTGACCGGCGCGGCCCTAGAATCGTAGACCTCAAGATTTTTCGTCCCACGCTCGTACACGAGAGCAAATAGGTCCCGAGAAAAAAAAAGGAATAGTAAGAAAGGAATAAAACTAGGAAGGAAGAGTGAGTGAGTGCAGTGCGTTTCGGGACTCGGACCGCACGCGGCCCATATCGGCCGTCGGGCGCGTAACAGCCCGGGAAAGAGATAGAGAGAGAAAGGGGGGATCTCCGAATGGGTCCAAATTGATATTACCCAGTGAGCTGGCCGTGCAGGCGCCCGCATTCGTCCTACGAGCGCCTCTCCGCCGTATGTGTGTTCGTGTGTATATATATCGCGGCGGACCCTCGATCGGAGCAAGGGGGCAAAGATTTGGAGCCGTTATACGTCCGCCATATCTCTCTCTCTTCTCCCCTATTTCGCTGCCTCTTTCACAGTCTGTCCCTCTGTTTTCGTTCCATCGCCTATATACACGCCAAAGCACACACACATGCGGTCGGTCTCGATCTGCCGGGTGCATCTGGGTCTGACATTGTTTTGGGGGAGGCTGGCTTAAAGATGTTCCGCGGACTCTCGGAGAATGCGTGCGCCGGGCGTGAGTCTTCAGTGGCCTCTCCTCGTGAATTGCTCTCTCGGCGTCATTGTGTATAAGAAGGCGAGTTTTAGCAGGTTCAGTCAAAGAAGTAGTAGCCTGATCGTCTGAGCAGAAAACGAAAGCTTTTGGGCGCGTAACTATAATGGTCTCAGACATAACTTCACCAGCGAAATAACGGGACACCAGGAGAAGAAGAAGACAGGACAACGCTGGACTGACAACTGAAGTTTAATCGAGAAACGTCCTGGGTCACCAAACGACGCATGCGTATCAGGCTCACAAAAAACCCCTAAAAGACAAAAACCCTATGTGGCGAATCACCTAGGAGAGGATGCACGCACCATAATTGGCGAACAAAAAACAAACAAAAAGCACAAAAGCACAAAAAACACATAATTTGCCTGTCAACCTTGCACTCGTACACTTTTGTTCAGGAATCTAAATTCCTTGTCAGTGAGATTTAAAGACGGTGCACTGACGCATGTGTCACTGCCTTGCAACCTAATATGGTAGGCCTCCAGGATTTCCCTCTCCTCCCTGTTTTTTTCCTTTTCCGATGACTGACATGTTAAAAGCTGGAACGCAGTCTTTGCAACTCCTGCAGTGACGTGGGAGATTATTCTGATCAGATAAATTTCTCAGCGAATTGTTATGGTCTCAGCTGCACCAGCTGGTTACAGTAGCTGTATATAGAAACCATTTGATAGCATTAGAATGGCTTAACGTCATTTCACAAGAAAGAGGCGGGAACAGGCGACTACAATTGTCGTCTGGTTGCGTTGTCTTTTGAATTTAAAAAAAAAAATTGACAGAGGAGTGGAAACTTTATCTCGTGAACAAGGTCCAGGTGACAGTTTCAAGTTAGTGGGCTGATGCTGGACTTCAGGACAGTACGGTGTGCTGATTTTCGAACACGTGTGACAAAAGGCCTCGAGAGACGCCAATGGTGTCGGGCTTAGTGCAGCAGGAGTAGCGGCCCAGTTCTACCATGGAATAAGTTGCGTGTGCTTGTGAATGAATTTGCGTTGGAGGTAGTTTCTAAGAAGCCATACTATACACACTGCCTACGAAGCTGTTTACGAAGCGGCATTGCATGGTTTATGCCTAGTCGACATGTATAAACATCCGCATAACACCCTTGTGGCATGTGCGACACGTATAGGTTGAATTGTTTGGATCTAATCAATTCGAAAACTAGACTGAAGCGCGGCCGACTTCACGCATGCATAGTTCACAGGTTATGTGGCTAGATGCGATCCTATTTTATTTTCAGATGCTTCCAACGGCTGCGCCTCGAAATATAACATAGCCTCATCCTTCACACACATCCTTCACACACACACACACACACACACACACACACACACACACACACACACACACACACACACACACACACACACACACACACACACACACACACACACACACACACACACACACACACACACACACACACACACACACACACACACACACACACGCACACACACACACACACACACACACACACACACACATACACGCGCGCGCGCACGCGCACGCACGCACGCACGCACGCACGCACACGCACACACACACACACACACACACACACGCACGCACGCACGCACACACACACACACACACACACACACACACACACACACACACACACACACACACACGCACACACGCACGCACGCACGCACGCACACACGCACACGCACGCACGCACACGCACACACGCACACGCACACACACACGCACGCACGCACATTTCTTTTAGAATTTAATGTGGGGTAAAGCTATTTAGATCACTAAAAGAATAAAGATGATAGCCAGGATTAACTGTCGGAAAAAAAATTATTTAGAAATACCATTCATTCTTCCGCTAATAGTAAAGACAAAAAAAAAGAGAGCGATTATGCACATTGGTTTCCAAAAAAAAAATGTTAGCCTTGGGTTTATTGCTCTGGCGTTTTAAGACTAAAAGTCTTGTCATCCTTGCATTCAGCTAGTTTGCTGTATGTGGGGTCAGTTTTTCCTTAAATGATATATTAAACAACTGTAACTTAACCAGCTGCGAGTTTCGGGCCGACGGAGAAAGAAAGCTACTCCCGGTAGTTCCTCGATGACTCGCCGTGAAGAGTTCTCGTCCTTGGAATAGTCGAATACAATTCAAGAACGAAGCGGCAGATGCCCATCGAAGGAGGGCCTCTAGCCAATGGCGTCGACAGATTTTCATGAAGCCGCGCTTAATGCGGTGGTTAAGTCGTAGTTATTCTCCTTTCATCTGCCACCCACTGCCATTTCACGCAAGCAGACCCAAAGGGATTGGTCAAGGGGAAGAGTAGAATCGGTCGGCGCTCTACTTCACTCCACTTTACTTCTGTATGCTCTACTTCTTTATTGTTTACTTCTTTATGCTCTATTTCACTTTACTTCGACGCTGCACGCGCACACGAAAGCAATCACGAGGTTATTTTGCATTGTTTACACAGGGGAGTGAAAAAAAGTGTATTTAGATTTTGCGAATACCCGCCGCGGTGGCTCAGCGGTTAGGGCGCTCGGCTACTGATCCGGAGTTCCCGGGTTCGAACCCGACTGCGGCGGCTGCGTTTCGATGGAGGCGAAACGCTAAGGCGCCCGTTTGCTGTCCGATGTCAGTGCACGATAAAGATCCCCAGGTGGTCGAAATTATTCCGGAGCCCTCCACTACGGCACCTCTTTCTGCCTTTCACTCCCTCCTTTATCCCTTCACTTACGGCGCGGTTCAGGTGTCCAACGATATATGAGACAGACACTGCGCCATTTCCTTTCCCCCAAAACATATCATTATTATTATTATTATTATTATTATTATTATTATTATTATTATTATTATTATTATTATTATTATTATCATTATTATTATTGTTATTATTATTATTATTATTATTATTATTATTATTATTATTATTATTATTATTATTATTATTATTATTATTATTATTATTATTTAGCAAACACGTGCAAGTATAGCTAGAGTTACCCTTTGATTTGCCTTGCGCTTGCCGCATGTGCACACTCCACGGTGATGCAGCATTGTTGTGCGCATCGCTTTTTGAAAAATTCTATGAGTTGTGAAACATTTGTAATGATGAGGCCTGTAACGTTTGTAAGCTCTTTTAGTGAACTAAGTGCATGATTCCTTTTTGGGAGCTTAGTGCATGAATGTTTTAGATCGAGATCCGGAGAGTCGCAGGCGCCAAGTACCCGTTCCGTAGTGAATGCTTCATAACGTCAGCGGAGATCGCGTTCTCCCTTGGGTGGCTGCTAGCGGCTGGGGTCAGGTGTTCCCCGGCTGACGCGGAAAGACAACGTGCGCGCAGCTGTTCAGCAACGGGGCTTTCTCTCGCGAGGGGGCGGGCTGGTGGAGGGACACTGAACGCGTGCTTTGATATACGTGCGAAACGCGAGTCCCGACCGTGCGACGAAGGACGCAGGGCGCAGCGAAAGTTCGTCCTTGGCCGGAGCGGGGTCCCAGCCGAATGACCGTTGTGTGTTGTGTGTGCGGGGGTGGGTTTCCCCCGGGGATGATGGCGCACGCCAGTGCGCCCGCCCGGCGCACACACACGTACAAAAACTCCCCTGGCCGCTCCCTCCTGCGGTGATGACGGAGCGGAGCCTTTCACACAGTGCTCTGCGAGCACATGCACGTGACTCGTGTCCGGCGCGTGTATGTGTGCAAATAAAAAACAATATATAAACGAAAAGAAACAACCAGAGTCGGCCGAAGGGCTGCAGCATCTGGACGGGTTGGTGTGAGCCGGGGCTGCTTCTGACTGCGGGACAAAGGGCGAAATTCAAGGACGTTGTTTTCTCGATTTGGTGGCCACAAAATGAGGAGCCGGTTTCCTCGTGCAGGCTGCATACGTGTACACCATGATGTACACCCTCAGTCTAAAGTCCTCGGAACCCTCAATTCGCTTTTGAGAAATACAGTTGGGAACGTACGGCGCACCCGAGGTTCGAAAAGTCAGGGGCGGCAAAAAAAAATAAAGAGTATTGACCCCGCTCCCGAGATTTGGTACTTCGTGGGAGCAGTAACTACCCTCTACGTATCCCAGAAGTAAACGTCGACGCCTGTAGACTTTTGATCAATGCTGCACTTTTACTGCTTTTTGCTCCCGGTCAGTGTTTCTTGAATGTTGAGAGACTAATTGTGGGGATGCGCCATTGTTGAAGTGATGGTCCTGGAAGTCATTTACGGTGCAGTCTTATTAATCGAAGACTGCCTTAACAGATTTATCTTAACGACTGACGAGTAGTGACGGAGTCTGTCGTGCCCTACCTAGGTTGATCGTTTGTAGGATGAGACTTTTCCGCTTCAGTTTTGACTTGTGTGCATATACCTATTTTATTCGTTTCATTTTACATTAACTACCTATTTCTGACGTGACGTTCTCATTTCCATTTTTAAAGTTTCCTAGCCCCGCCATGCTTATAGTGTTCATTCTGACGACAGGAACAAGTTTGGTTTTGTAGTATTATTACTCGTGGACAGTCCATAACATCAATGCTACGCTTGTGGCAACGCAAAGAAGACAATAATTTAATTTTTCTTGAAATCGAACAGTGATTATAACCAGGCACGCTCTTGTTAAAAGTTGAAACACTAACAGCCGAGCCCCTCAGGCAAGCCAGGCTCTGATAAGCTAAACTCTAACCCCTCAACGAGAAAAGCACTTGGTCGCAGAGGGAAGTCAACGAAGTGTGCGCACGCGTACGCGCGCACGATCATCAAAGAGTAAAAAAACACATATAAGCAAATAAAAAGAAAAAAATGTTTCCCTCCCTTCTGTGTGGAGCCCGTCGAAGCTGGGGGACGGACGAACGTGCGTCTGTCCTTTAAAAGTCCTGGTCTCGGGTTGGTCGAACTGACGGCTGCCACCCGCCCGGCTGGCGCGCAACTTGACGCAGTGGCGCGGTGGCTGGGACGAGCGTTGGAAGCGGGGTGGTGGTGGTGCGCGTACTGCGAGTGTCTGGTGGGGAAGTCGTGTTGTCTGCGTGATTTTGAACAAGCAGAAGGCTGTTGCCCTCGGCGGAATAACTTGCGGAGCGCCGCAGAGAAAGGTGAGGAGTCTTTCTAGTGTTCTCTGTTTCCATGAATACAGGAAAGCTTTGCGCATCTCGGGTGTTGCAAGATACCCGTTATGCGTTTTTGTGGGGGAAGCGGGGACAGTGTTTGTAACGACATAAACTTCTAATAACAATGTCTTTGTTTTTCGTGTTCTAAAACTAGCTGTTTTTGTCGATTACCAAAGAATGTTCTTTCACAGTGCAGCGATTATGCCCCTGCCATTTCGTTCGCGTCATCGATGCAAAAGCCGTTTCATTTCTTCGCGCGAAAATTTGAAACGTTCAGCAAAACAATTTGTAGGGTACGAAGGCACCAGTGCGCGGCAGATTTTTTCAATGTACGATTCAAGTGAATATAAGATTGCTGCACTCCCGTTTGTGCGTGAACCAGGCGAAGCCCATTGTTGAAAACGCCCCAATCTGTGCCTCCCCCATCACGGGTTCGAGAGTGTGACACGTGACCTCGGTAGCCATCGTGACGTCATCGTCGAGCGCTGTGCCTGCGAGCGGGGATCGCAACAAAGCCACAATGGTGTAGTTAGTATGAAGAGCTCATGCCCGCTTTGCTCCAGAGCCTGGCGCGTTTCCGTGATCTTCACGAAATGTAAGCGGAAATATGCAATTTCTTGGAGCGAAAGCGTTATGCGGTCGTTATATTCTTTGACCACTTATAATTGTTTTTATAATCAGTAATTAATTTCGCACGCCGTGATGAACCAATTGCAGACTCTTCTTGCATATTCCGTCGTATTTCAAGTGGATGGTACGGTATGATGTAGGCCTGCAAGGAACTTTAGAAACGAGCAAAGGTGCAACCCCAGTGCGGTACTAAAACGTTTCGTGAACAGGATTCTTGTTCTTCGGGGGCATAGTACTTGTCGTTGACGCTTCTATAGAAAAGTGATATATTTTTAGCACGAAGACGTACTGCTGAAACTAGGGTTATGTGGGTTTGGTTTTAGAGCCGGCCGCGTTTCCTTTCCTTTCACCCTGTGACTAAGTCCACCATCAACCTTCGCTCGCGCACTAACGTGCCTTACATTTGCATCTGCACCAATGCACTGTTCATGTTCTGTATAGCACTAACCCAGCGGGATCGTTCCACAGCTGTTGATGGACAGTCTTAATGATTGCATCTACTAAGCGTATACATTCGGCATGTCTGCAAGTGGGTACAATGTTTGAAAAATTACTTTTTATTTATGTTTGTGTTGATGAGATATTCGCGTCTTTCTTCGGAACCGAATACGTGTTGTATTGTGCAAGTGAGGTGGGTCGTGTTTTCGTGCACTGACAGTTCCTTTTCTGCTTGGAGTGCGTTGGAGAGCGCTGCTACACCAACGTTTATGGTGCTATGGTGGAAAACCGCCTTGGCGTCTTCTACGCGTTCCTATTTTTCGGTTCCATCACTGACCATTTCTGGCCTACCGATGTCCTCCAAGAGAGTAAATGACCACTCTGTCATGCCCGTATTTGCGTATACGGGGCCGAAATCTGGCGGCTAAAGAAAAAGCTTGAAATAAATTATTAAAGGACTGCAGAGCGAGTAACAAAGAAGAAAATGACACCGTTACGTGGCTAGACAGACGGATAGCAATGTGAATGACGGAACAAACTGGAGTCGTCTAAGCTGAAATAAACGAGATGGAGAATGGACTCTGGTTGGACGTTTAATGCGGTGAACAGATAGCCGGCCCTGCTACAGTCGCGCTTAGTTCGAACCGTCTCGCCCAACTTTTCGGGCTTCTGGCGATAACCGATGATCCATTAGAATAACGGAGTGGATTCCAAGGGAAGGAAGGGTATCCAGGGAGTGGCAGAGAGTCTATTGTGATGGAGCGATAGGTTAGACGACTTGCTGGTATATAGATATACACTGTGCGGCGGCTTTCCCTAAAGAGGCGTAATTCGACGTGAAGGGCAGAGGCCTTTGTCTTACTCATCCTGGCCAAAGATGATGGCTAGGGTGAGCTGGACAAATTGCATCTGCTGATTAAGGCGGAAACCTGGGCTAGTTGGAAAGCATTTGAAATCATTTATATAGCGCTTAGTTAGGACTAGCTCCTGTCCTGTGTATGTGTGTTCTTTGTCCCGTGTGTTCACTAAGCGCTAGCAAAATGATTTCGAATGCATCTGCTGAGCCTGTTCCTGGAGAGTAGAGTTGTATGCATGTTCCAAGCGCATTGTCGCAGCGTAAACTGTCTCGTTCAAAGTGGGAGTTCGAAGAGCTGAAGCACGACTCCGCCTGCATGGTGCAACTTATTCCACACCAAACCGGCGTCACTGTCTCCTCCTTCGTCACTTTTTTTTTTTTTTGCTATTCGCGGAACAGTATTAAAATCTGCCTGACTAAGTGAACGATTGGTCGTGTGAGAGCATAAAGTTTCTCATATACGCTTAGGGGGAAAATTTGCGTCGCGAAAGTTCGCCCACCGCGGGAACGCGCCGGGTAGGAGTGGTTTCGTATTTGGCTTGGCTAGTGTTGGCCCGGAAAATTGGATTCATTCGTAACAGTAGTACTTTTTTCGGAGCGAACCTCAAATAAATGCTTTGCCCATTTCCATAAGAGCCAAATGCCAAACATTCGCTTGAGCTAATTTTTCAAAAGTAAAAAACGCTCTGTTAAAAGAATTTTAACTGCACAGAGTAAAGAGCATCGCGGTTGCGGTGGCTAGGCCTATTCGTGGTTAGCCTATTGGCCTATTCGGGTGCGAGGCCTAGCCACCGTATCGCGGCGCAGCCATGGTTCCGCGGCAGAATCGACGTTTTCGGCCCATCATTAGCCAAGCCAAGTACGAGACCGCAGTTCCCGACATTCCAGCGATGGATGAAGTGCTCTTAAGAAAATCACATAGACGGTGGCGCCAATTTTCCGTCTGGGTGATCTGAGAGGCTCTATGTGTGATGTTCAATCGATAGAAACGCAAACGTGAACGCAGACCCTTATGGGAATTCAACAATTTTTAATATATTTTCGTTTTCGTCGACATCATCATCATCAACGGCAGGAGAGTTGCGCCCACTGGAGGAATGATATTCTGCCGTTTATCTCTGATTACGCCTGTTTTGCAAGACCCTCGGATGTCCTGTCATTTACAGTGATGGAGATGTTTATTCATTCATTCAACTTCCTAAGCTTCCTAGCAGCTCCGCCTAATCCTCTACCGACGCCCACAATGCCTCGTGGTGTCCAGCTTGTCACCCGGTTGCGCCTCCGCGCTTTGCACATCCAGTAAAACACATTTCGTCTTTTTATTTTCAATAGAGCAAGGACTGAGGCTAGCTTGTGCTTCATCTTAGAAATGTTTCCAAAACAGCGCTAAACACGTCCTAATTTCTGCAAGGATGTCGCCAACTGTGAATGCCATACCCAGCAATTCTGTACAAAAACATTTTTTGAGCGGGAAACCGCTTACGAACGCAATTCTTCATATAATGTAAGATTTCACTATAGCAATCAATATATCCGCAGATCACCCGACGGCAGTCTGGTATTTTTTTTTTTCTATTGACGTTTTTGCTATCGTCAAAAGCGTTCCCCATTGGTTTCCTAAGGCAGTCTTAAATGTTCGAAGCGATCGCTGGAAACACTTTAAAAGAAAGATTTTGCTGCATATCAGAATAATGGACCATTACCTTCAATATTTCCATGACAGTGTCTTTCAATTTAACCAGTTTTCAAAATTTTTGCCCGAGAAAGCTGGACTTGAAACACGAGCTGCTGAGAACCGCGTGACGTCACAGAACAGCGCTAGAGGGCGTTACACGTACCAGCGCAGAGCAGCGTTTAGTCGGGCGGCATCTCGTTTCACCTGACGCCATATGGCCCGCACGCGCCGAGCTGCGGCGGCTCGACGGCGCGAGAAAGCAGAGCGAGGCAAGGTTCTGCAGGGGCAGGAAGTTTACGGCGCCGCCCGGGCGCCGGCGGGGCGGGTTCTTTTGTCCCCGTGCGCGTCACTGGCGTTGGTTGGCGCGCGCGGGCCTCGGCACGATTCGTCGCTCAGATCTCCGATGCGGACGCTGCCACTGCTCGCGACGACCTGCGCGACTTGGTTCGAATAGCATTCGCGGGCTGTCGGCGTTGGGTGTCGGCACCGACTCGGCTCTAAAATGTCCCGAGTCAGATTTTGCGAGTGCATCTCACTTTTCATTATTGAAATGAACTCGTCGCGGTGGCTCAGTGGTTAGGGCGCTCGACTACTGATCCGGAGTTCCCGGCTTCGAACCCGACCGCGGCGGCTGCGTTTTTATGGAGGAAAAACGCTAAGGCGCCCGTGTGCTGTGCGATGTCAGTGCACGTTAAAGATCCCCAGGTGGTCGAAACTATACCGGAGCCCTCCACTACGGCACCTAATTCTTCCTTTCTTCTTTCCCTCCCTCCTTTATCCCTTCCCTTACGGCGCGGTTCAGGTGTCCAACGTTATATGAGACAGATACTGCGCCATTTCCTTTCCCCAAAAACCAATTATTATTATTATTATTAACTCGTAAAGAAATGTTGGTGCTTTACACTGCCATCGGCTGTTCCTTTTCGCGAAAGGGACAAATTTGGACTAGCTCGTCATCATCATCGGCCCGACTACGCCCACTGCAAGGCAAAGGCCTCTCCCATGTCTCTCCAAATAACCCTGTCCTTTGCCAGCTTCGCCCAACCTATGCCTGCAAACTTCCTAATCTCATCCGCCCACCTAACATTCTGCCGCCCCCGGCTACGCTTGCCTTCTCTTGGAGTCCACTCCGTTACCCTTAACGACCATCGGAAACTCTCGACTCTTACAAAAATTTCTGTAGATGGTCTATAGAATGTCCATTGACTTTTGCCGGTAAAATCTGTAGAGAATAGTTTATAGGCAATAAGGATCCTACAGGTAGATTTATGCCCATACACATTTAGTACCTTGAGCTTGGCGCATGGTGGAATTAGTTGCCTATGTGTCATAAAACCCAACACAACACTTTTAGTAGACGTGTCTATAGACAGTGTATACACTGTGAATAGACAAAATGAAATATATACAGGAAGAAAATATAGTCTATAAAGAGTCCATAGACTCTCTGTAGGCCACTTTTATAAGGGAACATAACACAGCTGTAGGAAGCAGTACACAGCACTATTCACGCGAACAGAACACACCAGTGACGGCAACAGGGAATGCAGAAGTGTACATGATGTAGCCTATTAGAAATAATGAACAAGCAGTCCCAGTTTAGCAAAACCAATTCCCAGAAATAAATACGATAAAGAAACTCTGACAGTATCGTACTCTCTAAAGCAAACAGTAAAGCAAACACTGCAGTATTAGTCGTAAGCGCATTAGTTAGTATAGTTGCTGTCCTCACAAGAAAAGTTTTCAGCTCAAAAACGCCTCGTTGCTGTAGAGCAGACGTCAGGCAGGGACCTAGTAACCTCTGCTTGTCACATTCCGCAGCAGAAGCCATGCCAGGTGTTTCTGGGAATACTGTAATTTTCAAAAATAATCCTTTGGGGGTAGAAATATGGCTTTTGTGGCACAGTAAAACTAGCGTTGGCGGACGTCAAGTAACACGCGAATCATATTAACTAGTAAAGTGATCAAATTCTAATAGCTAACTTTTTAACTATTACCGAGAAGCACCTAATTGCAATTAGAGATTTGTAGCCACCCGTTACTAATAGCTATATCAGTTTTTAGAATTTAAAAAACGCGATTACCCTCGCCACTTTGGCTCGACAAAATTTGGCTACAGTGTGCCGAAATACATGAGCTTTCGAAAATCACGCAGGCAAAGCTACCTTTCCAGTGCACGTAACCAGTCAAAAAAGCCAGATTTTGTCGAGCCACAGCGCCAAGAGTAATCGCGTTTTCGAAATTCTAAAACCTGATATGGCTATTACTAACCACCGGCTACAAATCTCTAATTGCAACTGGGAGCCTAACTCTACTAGTTAAAAAGTTAATTGTTAAAAATTAGCCAGCATACTACTTAAGACGATTCACCGATTTTCTGGGCTCCGCCAACATTGGTAATACTATGCTGAACAAGGCATATTTTTACCTCAAGAAACCTATCTTTTGAGGTAAAAACCTATTTCCTAAAAACCCATTCCCTGAAATACCTGGTATACTGCAATCCACAAATAGCGCCTAAGCAAGGCGTCAGTTTCTCGGGCGCGGCTGATATATGCGCACGCGTATTCGGCTCTTCGCAAAGGCAGGCGGTACATTACATTATGGCAAACTAAGACATATATCGAAGATCTACACGCTCCAAACGTAAGCAGATGCGTACAGGTAGGGGTGATATAAAAGTGAACACTTCGTTGCATTCAAAAACCAAATATTTTCGCTTTCCACTCATAGTTGAGGAATAATCGCCAACAGCATGTTAAAGCAGTGTTTTTTTTTTATTATTTTGATCCGTGCAGGCGTATTTGCAAGTGCAGATTTCTGCATGCGGAAAGATGCAGGCGCTCGTGAGTGCAGGCAATGTAAACGAACTCCGTAGTTACGTAAAACTAAAAATAACAGCTAACTAGCTGATAAGAGAGAAGGTGACCAAGAGAAGTGGAACGGGGAAATTAAGCAGGTACGTTGCCTTTAGTTGGCTGCCAGCACTGGCAGAAAGGAATAAACGGATTGAAAAATGGCAACAGCTAGCTGAAAAAATCAATCTGGTCTGCGGGTGTCTATGGCAAACAAAATTGAAGATAAAAAAGGCCCATAAAAATGTCTTTTCTTTGCAATACGCGCACGACCTCTTTTAATTAAAGCTGTCGTCGGCGGCTGCGGCTTTACGTGTACAAACAACCAATAAAGAATACTTTGTCAGTTACAGAGAGGCCAACGAGCTTCAGTGGCCGTAATGTGCTTTCATTCGAATACTGAAGTCAGAATAGGGGCATACAGCAACACTGCACAGTTCCTTTTCACTCATAGAGAGAGGGGGGGGGGGGGGGGGGAAGAAAAAAAGCCGAGTTCGCGTTGATCGTCAGACGATGAGAATATGTCGATCCTATTTATGCCTCGTGTTGGGTAGACTGCAGCCTTTGTGTCTTGTGCGTGTTATGGTTTTTCCTCCCTTCTTGCATGCTAGGGGTAACATCCTCAGTGTCGGAGCACGTGGCCTGCAATAAAGCGACACTCAGCCTTAGAGTAATCATCGTGCGTCGTCTGCATTGCCAGCGAAGCACCCTTGCGTTGCTTGCATCCTGTATACCCGTACAGGGAGCGCAGGTTGCCCCTCGTGTTATTGAACGTTTCCCTAATGGACACGGACCTCCTCTCATATGGGGATATTGCGGCATGCTTATGAGGAAAATTTTTACTGCGTCCTCTCATTGTGTGTTCATCGCTCATAAAAAAGGACGTGACCACCGCTCACCAAAATGAGAGCTTGAGGCGGTTTGCGGTGGTACGCTGACCTCTCCTTTTATTTCATGCATGCATTATTCTTCTCCTTTGATTTCATCCCGTTAGTTGCCACGCAAGATTCCAGTAATGAAAGTTTTGTACGTCGTTTACAGTTTTTAGCATAGAAGATTGGGGTCATGGTGTGACGTTCAGTTTCGCTCCTGTTGACACTCCACTGGCACTGCGCTGGCACTGCGCTGGCACTGCACTGGCACTGCACTGGCACTGCACTGGCACTGCGCTGGCACCTGGCTGACACTGCGCTGTGCCAGTCCCTATTGCATGCGTGGTCCATAGATTACGTTTAAACGTCGCCTTCACGCACAAGTACTTGCACTTAATAGGACAAGCGGACTCCCCGGACTGTACTACATGTGGCGTGCAAGAGACTATAGAACATATTTTAGTGGCGTGTCCAGCATATACACGTGAAAGACTTATGCTTGCATCTGTTTTGAGGTCTATAGACACAAGGCCCCTCTCGGAGGATTTGATCATCGGCGCTTGGCCAGATAGTTTGAAAACTGTGCAGGCAACGCGAGCGCTCTCACGATTTTTAAGCACGTACCTTGCCTCGCGTTTGTGACGTTAGAAAGTGGGCCTTTGTTTTTTTATGTATTTCTTCATCTGCCTCCTCCCATCATCACAATCCCCCATCGTGACCCTCTCTTTTCTCCTCTTCCCGTTCCCCAGTGCAGAGTAGCAGGCCAGACATCTTTCAGACCAACCTCTCTGCCTTTCAAGTCAATAAACCCTCGTCTCTCTGGCACTGCGCTGGCACTAGGCTCTCACTAGGCTAGCACTGCGCTGACACTAGCACTGCACTTGCACTGCACTTGCACTGCACTTGCACTGCACCTGCACTGCACTTGCACTGCTCCTGCACTGCACTTGCACTGCACTTGCACTGCATATGCACTGCACTTGCACAGCATTTGCTCTGCATTTGCACTGCACTTGCACTGCACTTGCACTGCACTTGCACTGCGCTGCACTTGCACTTGCACTGCACTAGAGCAGCAAGGAGGGGAGAAGAGATAACTGCCTCACTCTGGGTGCGGGCAGCTGAACCGCACCCTGGTGGAAGGAATGAAGGGAGAGGAAGGTGGAGGTAGGGAAAGGACGGAAGTCTTGTTCACCCTCCCGGGATTTCGTGCGCTGCGAGTATACAATATACCAGCCGCAGTGCATGACCCATCGTGGCTGAAGCTGTGCAGCCGTAATGGCTCAAGAATTTTTGATCGAAACTGCATTTTTTCTCGTTTTTTTTTTGAGAGAGAGAGAAACGTCCTGTGCCAGATCATAGGGTATTTTTGAGGAAAAAAGATGAAATTCGTAGTACGAAACAACAAGAATCAGAAAAAGGCAACGGTAACTTACAGGTGATTTAGGAAATTACGTAAATGCATTCAAGTTCCTCGCATGCACCACAGCTCTGGAAGCTGGTCAAAAACACAGGAATCCAGTTGAATATGTGTCACTGAAATCGCAGCGTATGCCTTGCGCGTACGTGACGTCTTTTCTTTTTGTCTCATCGTCTGGTGCGGCATTTTTTTTCAAGGCTGACGCTGCCGCTGGCATTGAACGCCATGATTCTAGTGATTATTTCTTTTCTGTGTTGCTACAGTTTTTAAATTTTGTCTCAAACGCTCACATTGAACTGAAGACGTTTAAAAAAACGAGCGCAATAGTTTTTGTGTGCGGTGTGGTACAGCGTGTAAGAGACAGCATGCGCATCTTGGTGCATTGTGCATCTTTATGCATAGTGCATCTCGGTTACTGTGCTACTGGTTTATTCGCCACTGCGTGGTGTCGTGTCGGATACCGCAATCTCAGTGAACCGTGCTGACTTCGTTTTCTCTCGTTATTCGTGCAGGTTCCGAGGTCATCGTACACACAAACGGATGCACAGAAAGCAGTATCAACGGTAAGCGAGCGACGCGCATGCAAGACTTGCACGTGCATACACACGACATAACAGTTGCAGTGCTTGTTAATGAGAACTACACTGCAAATGAAATTTTGGCTTAGTGTGTAAGACACAACAGTGGGATGAGTGGGATAAGCTGACGTTTGGAGAAAGGGTCGCAGAGGCAGAAATTTGTTGTAAAACTGCACAAGTTTAAGGAAGGCCGTTCTGTGATTGTCGCATGTGCGATTGCCTGTCACAACTACCAGCTGTTGTGATGGGAACTTAATTCTAGGCGCGCTTTGTGATCGACCGCTGTTCTGCAATGGTCAAGTCCTAGAGGAGTGCGTTGGCCGTTGTGGTGAACCGCCAAGGAAGCGACAGCAGCACGAACCAAACTTGGTGCGTGCTGTAATTAGATTAAGCTTATATAAACTAAGCTTCAGCAGCAGCCAAACTGCTGTCTTTCGCTTGCTGTACACATGCGCTGGCAGAGAGACTAAAAGTACAGCGTCGCGTTAATTAAAACTGAACCGAACTAAACTAATTTTCGAACTGAATTTAGGCGTAAAGTAGCTGTAAGAAGCGTAAACTCGAGACTCGTGAATTTCAGTTTACTGAACATTGTTGGATGCTAGCAGTGCGAAGAATCCAAACACGTGTATCAGGGTTACCTTATAGGCTCTTGCTTGCGGTGATCTTAACTTAAAAGCTCAGGGTGCACATGATCCCGCACTGGCGTCCATCGCATTCCGAATGTTGCCGCGAAGGTTTTTAATGTGCTGAACAAACGTCTTTGCTTGTTCATGCTGAAAAATCATGGCGTATAAACTGCCTGCAATGCGATCTACATTGCCCCTATCCTTTGGACCCTTGTCATCTTAAATGTTCTTCCGAGGCCTAAGGTACTAAGAACTCGGTTTCCGCGCAAATTACATATTTCTTAAGAACGACTTAAATCGCGATCTGTCAAACTATGTTATTTTTATTGATATTTATCTACAGAACGGTCAAGGAAAAGAATACCTAATAGAAATTTAAAAGCCCTCGTTAAGTCAATTCGGCTTGCTCAAGGCAAATATCTTATTTAGAGCAGACTTCAAATAAACGGATAATTGTTATTATTAGAATCAATTTAAATGCAGCAAAGCTCGACAGATTTCTAAATCCCTATTGTCAAGAAACAAAGACAACCAACGCGGTGTAGAATAAATTTGCTTTAATTGTGAATATTGAATACGCTGTTTAGCATTTCTTGACGATATGACTTCACTCAGGGGCATAGTTCTGAAAGATATAGAGGTTTACAGTAGAAACCGGATAGTATTTCCTGAGGATAAGGTTCACTCAGGGGCACAGTTCTGAAAAATAGAGAGGTTTAAAGTAGCAACCGGATAGTATTTTCTGAGGCTAAGGTTCACTCAGGGGCACTGTTCTGAAAAATAGAGAGGTTTACAGCAGCAACCAGATAGTATTCTCTGAGGCTAAGGTTGTCTATAGCGGTTATTTCAGCTTTTCTGGAGTAACAGTTTAAATACTGAAATGTTTCAAACGCACTGCGGTACAGTCGAGGGTTCGACGGCATACCGTCTGGTCAGGAATCATGGCTTGATGAGGTTCACTGGTCACTGACCAAGGTCAACAAAATAATGACGTTTCGGGAGCGCTACGGCTCCCTTGTTCACTGCGGTACGTCAGTTCTTTCAGATGAGTTTTGCAGGAAGCTGTACTACATCCCCTCATTGCGTAGTGCTTGAAAGAAAACACTTACTGTGTCGGAAAACTACGTTCTGCAGTATGTATATAATGGAGCCTTTGTGTGTTCAGCGAAAAAAAAATATCACAAATTGTGGTCTTCATTAACCGCCTCTCCTCGGCTTTTATACTGCATTCTCATTCACCAATTTTCCACCAATTTTTCAACTGCGCGTTCTTCTGGGAAACGTATCCACGTTCCCCATAGCCAGAGAGCCCCAAAGCCAGACAGTCCCCAATTGAGGCCTAATAATAAGACTTCGAGTAAGCTTACAAACTCGCAGCTCGAAACTACTGCAAGAGCGCGTAGTCACTTGGCTATACAGACGTGACTGTACAGTTATCAACTCATTCAGTGACACGAAACGAAGGCCGTTATTTCCGCCTTGAGTTCACTTCAACAACGAACTGACAACTCGCTCAAGCTTCCACACTGGTAATTCACCAACTCGATTAATGCACTACAGAACCTTAGATTACTGTTTTCGATATCAGAACGCAGTTTTTATAACTAGACCATCACTGGCCCGACGTCAAGATTCTGGCTTTGTTGTAAGAGCAATCTACGAAGAGCTGTGATTGCCGGAAGTCGTCTTAATGGGCACCAGAACCTGCAGTCGCACTTAAGACTCAGCGCGATTCTAGCTGTTTTCATACATTAAAAAAAAAGAAACACTTGCTTCCTTTAAAAAGCCAGCACAGTGAAAACACTTGACAGCGGAAAGTCAGGGCTCAGTTCAGGACAAATACGTAAAAGCACCGAAACAGCATCTTGCGTTAAATGCTCACGCATCACATGTGGACTATGTAATAGCCCCCCCCCCCCCCCCTCCCTCCCTCCCTTCCCTGTACTCGTGCAGCGAGCAGCGATAAGTTTATGGAATTCCTTTCTTTAAACAGCGATGGGTGGAAGTTCAGCTGAATGCATCATTTCCCTCCTCCCTACCACGCAGCCCCCTCGGAGCTCCCCGTCCACCCAGCAGCGCGAGCGACTAGCCCTCTTTGTGTGCCATCGTGACGCGCGCGCTTCGTCGCGTGCTGCTGCCGCTGCCCCGAGGCCGATATCAATGCCGAGAGGTGGGGCACCGTGGCCGTGACGGGGGAAGCATTACCGCAGGGCGAACAGTTGCAGGCCGCGAACGCACGCGTGTGTGCGCCTCTGCGCTTGTAAAAAACGAGTGGGGACGGCTCCGTTCTCAGATTGAACGGGGACCGCCAATCAGGGCAGTCTGTGAATGACAGGGGGCCAGTTGGATAAATCCTCTCCCGAAATCAGATCGTCCTGAAGCCGCCTTTGCCTCGCTTAGCCTTAACATCGCTTGTTTCCTTGCTTGTTTCCTTCTTTCTTTCTTTACTGCCCGTCGTCACAGAAGGTCGTTTTTTTTTTTTTTTGCTTTCGCAGCCTGCTTGTTATATTCAGTGAAATCAACTTAACTGATCGATAGGTCGACGCGAACACGAATGTGATAATATCTGAGCCGCAAGTGTGTACGTGTTTTCACGTACAAGCCACTCTGAACTCGAACAGCTGATTGATCGATTGATTGATCGATCGATTGGTTGGTTGATTTATTGATTGATCGACTGACTGATCGATCGATTGATTGACTGATAGATCGATCAATCAATCAATTAGTTGTTCGAGTTCAGAGTGGCTTGTACGTTAAAATACGTACACACTTGCGACTCAGATATTACGAGATCAATCAGTTGTTCGAGTTCAGAGTGATTGATTGATTGTCATCCCTCATAACCTGAGTCGCTTTGGGACGTTAATCCATCATAAATCACAAAGTTTATTGATTGATTAATTGATTGATTGATGAGTGGCCTCAATCGTGTCTGACATTTCTTCGTTAACACGTTGCTGCGGTGTGTTCACAAAGTGATCGCATATATTAAGGCAGAAAAGAAAACACACTGCTCGCGATAGAGGTGACTGTAGGGGGCTGCGGAATTTCAGGGGACTACCCGGATAAAACTGGCCGCCCGGAGCGAAGCTACTGCATCCGTTGATTAAGATGCACTTCATGCAAAGTTCCATTTGTCATATTAAGGAAGCGGCCCGCCACACACGGATTTGGACCAGCTCGGCTTCTTCCAAAGGAGGGAGTGGGGGCCGTGCTCAGTTGCTTGTTTACTTCGGAAGCCGCTCCGGCGGCCTCTCAATAGAGTGGGGAAGACCACCGCAGAGACGAGTCAGGCCGCTCTTCCGCCATTCATTCTGTATCGGCGCAGTTGCGGCAGCTCTTCGCCTCGGACGACCGATAAGGTGTCTCTCTTCTTCTCTTCATCCCTGTTTATCTTTCTTTTCCCTGTGCGAGAAATAAATACTTGGTGGCGGCGAAAACGCGGAGATAAGTTTCGCGATAAGTACCGCCGCCATTGCCCCCGTCCCGCGCTCCGCTCTGCGGAATTTGGCCCCGGCGGTGGCTTGACGCGGCTCCATTTCGTGTTGGCCCGCGCTCTCAGTTTGAATTCGTTCAAAGCGCGTGCCGAAGTCGGAGAGCCAGCCGCGTCCACATGTATGGGCCACTCGTCGGGGGTCGGCAGCCGGCATTCCAGGGCTGATAGATAGGCGAGGGGAATTCCGAAGCTCTTCCTCGGGTATTCCCCCGATCCTATCCTCCTCTCCACGTTTGATACCTCCTCCACTTCCAACCTGCCGTACGTAGCCTCTCGTGTGTGCTTCTTCGAGCAATGGCAATGTCAGCGGCAGATTCGCGCTTTGTTTTTGTTTGCTTTTTTTAGCGGTCACATCACGCTGTTACGGCATAGGTCGCTGCTCGGTGACGGTTCCTTCATCAATGCGGTTTCCGAGTGCTCGAGTGTTGCGTAATGTACGCCAGAGGGCGAAGGAACAGAAATGCGGTGTATATAATATCGCCCAACGGAGAAAACCGTTCATTCATTAGATGCTGCCTGCTAACCGTAGCTCTGTTAATCGGGAATGAAAAAATCACGTTGTTTGTGGTGCGGCCGGAAGTGGAACTAAGCATACACTCTAAACAGAAAGGGAAAAATGGGAGTCAAAGGGAGTTATGTGTCCTTTAGCAAAAGGAAATAAGGTGCTAGAGTACAGCTTACTCTCTTTCAACTCCCGTATAGGCGTATTCGTGTTTACAGTGTGCCGCCGCAGTGAACATCCGCTGCCGACAAGTTCTGTCGCGTGTGCTCATCGTCTACCTGCATTCAGCTAAGACGCATCTCACCCGAGTGCTGCGCGACCATGGGCTTCGAAGCGAAGCAACATTACAAGCGAATTGCTTCATGCATTGCCTTCAGGACTACCGCTCACTCTTCTTGCCCGTCACCATCTCTCTCCATCCTTTCTGAACCCGTCGCGAATATTCGCAAAATGGAACTCGTTGTCCCATCTCTTCTCAGCAGTCAAGGGAAAAGCCGGGGTGGCCGGCTTCGCCGGCGGTCCCTCACAGTAGCAGCATGCATCCTGCCTACGCGTCGCCTCACACGAACGCCCGCCACTACTACTACCACTACTACACGTCTACAACTCCATTCAGACGCCGCTCTTCTCACGTGCTTTCGTCTCGGCTTTCTCAAACACCACGCTGGTTGATTCCTTGCTTCCTTTCTTTCTGTAAAGGCGTGTTTATTATCGCCACCAACGCTCTGTTTCGTTATTTGCGTTTTTTCGTTGAAACGCGAGCGAGACCGGGACCCCCCCTTCTCCATCCCCCCTGGGCTTCCGCCCGGATATCAAATGCAGCTGCGCCTCGTGCACAGCCGCTCGTATATCGTGCAAGTCAGCGGCAGGAAGACGCGAGGCTCCTGTTCGGTGCCCCACGCCGGGAAGCAGCTCCTGTTGCCGCGACGCAGCTGACCGGTGGCGGCGCCCGTGAAATCGGAGGAGGTCCCCCCTTCCCCCCGAAAGATCGCCTCTACCACAGAGACGCCGCCGCCGTTGTTGCCGCCGTGTCGTCGCCGCTATCGCCACCGTTGCCCCCTGGTGTCGGGTGTACACTGACGGTGACGTCGCACGTGAATTGCGAGGTGCGAAGTCTCCGCGTCACGCGGACGCCAGTTTGTGGCCAACGTTGGTGGTTTTCCGTTGACGCAAGAGGTGCGCATCTCCCTACCCCCACCGACCATTCAGAGAATCTCAATTCCTACTCTGGTCTGCAGACTTTTCGCCCCCGCAACGATGTGAAGGGACTGTTAATGCGACCTTTTCCTAACCGAATGGGAGCACCATGCACCAGGCTACATGACCTTAGATGGACGGTTCCAATCCTCGTACAACGGGCATATTCCACAGATAGAATATGCCCGCCTGCGGACAGTGGGCTCGTTGCAACGACAGACGATTGCCACCCTTGGGCAGCCGGAAGTGGTCCGCACATGGAACACGCCCATCCTTGGACAGCGGGGACGTTCCGTAGCATGTCGACTATTGAATAAACGGGCATGTTCTACAGATGGAACATGCCCATTATCGGTTGGTGGCCATGTTCCGCGTCCCTCATGGCTCAGGCCTACCTGTGCATTGTTGCCTTAGAGATGCTAGGTGAGCGCCGGAGCTCCCGATTACCACATACCAGGACGTCAACAGCGGCGCGTCTATACGGATACCAAACTCGGCCAGGTGGCGCTTATGAAGCGAGCAGTCAGCGCCCTCTTTGAGAATGTCATAAAGTGGAAGCTGGGTTGGGTAGCTTGGGTCTCTGTCTTGCAAGGTGGCGCTCGCTCGAAAATAAAGGTTTGTCTCACGATTACGACGCTCTTTTTACGTTCTCTCTAAGTGCTGCACTGCTGTACTACATTTTCTAAAGTAAAAGCAATGCTTCGCAACATTAATGAGAGCAAAACAGAGATCATCGATGCGAAAGCAAACAAGCCGCGCTGATTTAATTGTCAAGGTCGCTAAGCGTCCACTTGAAATGTATGATCAAGTGCATCGTAGGTGCTATCTTTTACGCATAATACAAGAATAATAGCATTAGTAAACTAATAGACGAGCATAATGAAGGTCAAGACCATCGCGCTAAGGCAACAGTAAAAAACAAATCCAGCCTCGCCAAAAGCACTGCTGTACAATAATGTAAAGGATTGCTGATTTACATGTCGTTATTAACCTGTACTTAATCAGCGGCCGCTCGTGCATAGGCGCTCACAAATCAGGCGACGGCGCTTTGCTTATCGCGCCGTACTTTCCAGGTAAAACCAGAGATCGCTAGCGGCGATATCGTGATTTTGCACGCGCTATAACCTTAATGGAAACTGTCGTTAAGTGCCATTTCGCACTGGAAAGCACCGCGAAAAACATGAAGCACAAAAACATGGAGAAGCAACACTCACTCAGCGCTGAAAGCGTATTTCTTCTTCCACCGTGCCTGCTAATTCGAGATGAATAAAAATAAGAGCTCAACTTTTCATCCTGCTATTCTCAACGGTACTGTCATATTCATCTAAACCTGTCTACTAATGGCATGCATTGTCTCCCCCTCACGCGCTTGCAATGAGTGGGTCGTGCGCAATGCCAGCATTCGTGCTAGCCTTGGAGATGTGCCTACCGTTACTAGTACTACTAGGCGATCCGAATTAAGCCGACATTTCTGCAAAGCAAACACTAGACTTCGCGCACTGCTGCGATCCGCGCTTTGCGCCTCTGCTTTTCGCGCCACTTGCCAAGGACGCGGTGAAATTTCACGGGCGGTTCCTACTTCGTCGTCAAATTTGTACACTGACAACAGTAAGGACTTCCAGCGTCATGTGAAGACGCAGAAACATGGAAGAACGTTGCGCGCGAAGCGCGTTTCGCGCGGTTAAACACGACTCTGCGCGCTCCCTTCAATTTCGCCTCTCTCCGCCAGGGGAAGACGCGGCGCTGTTGCCGCGCCGGCAGACTTGAGTTTGGGTTGCAGGCACAAGTCTCGCACTTGGAATTTTCCCCTTCATCCCAGGCAAAGTAATGCCAGTCACAGCGAGGTGAGCGCAGCCATGACTTCTCTCTTTACTCATTCCTGTCGCAGATCACCGTTCACCTCTTTAGCCCACTAGTCATGGCAGACTCAGATCACGCGCACGAAGCTGCCGTATTCTGAAAAAAAAAAAAAATCATTGTGGCGTGAACACTCCTTCTCTTGCCCTTGTCTTTTGTGACTTTTTTTTTTCAATTTACTGTGAACCAACTGGCCCGCATTTCAACCCTTCTGGCGCATTCTCACTGGCGACCAGGCGATCACGGCAATGGTCAGAATAGTCTCATTGGCTGAAAGTATACCACGTGATAACGGAGTGATGACATTCGCTTTGAACTTTCTGCCACGACAGACGAACAGCAGCTACTATAACAAACACTAATATGAAGGGGAAGTGTTCCTTGTAAAACCTCTATGATGCAATTGTTGTTATGAGAGCTTCACGTTCCTTCACGTAACGGAAGCGAAAAACCGTCGCATTGGCTCAGTGGTTAAGGCGCTTGGCTGCTGACCCGAAAGACGCGGGTCCGGTCCCGGCCGCGGCTGTGGCATTTCGATGGAGGCGAAGTGCTAGGTTCCCGTATACTGTGCGATGACAGTGCACGTTAAATAACCCCATGTGGTCTAAATTATCCTTAGCCCTCCACTACGTCGTCCCTCACAGCCTGGCTCACTTCGGGACGTTAAACCCCCTATAAACCGTAACGGAAGTGATGTCGCGAACAGTGAAGGAGAAGTCTTGGATGACGGCGAGAATAAGTGGTCGCACCTACGGCGCTGGTCTCGAGCAAATGTGCTGCATGTTTGGCCACCACCTGTGTGCTGGATTTCGATGGAGGCGAAATGCTAGAGGCCCGTATACTGCGCGATGACAGTGCACGTTAAATAACCCCATGTGGTCTAAATTATCCAGAGCCCTCCACTACGTCGTCCCTCACAGCCTGGCTCACTTCGGGACGTTAAACCCCCTATAAACCGTAACGGAAGTGATGTCGCGAACAGTGAAGGAGAAGTCTTGGATGACGGCGAGAATAAGTGGTCGCACCTACGGCGCTGGTCTCGAGCAAATGTGCTGCATGTTTGGCCACCACCTGTGTGCTGGATTTCGATGGAGGCGAAATGCTAGAGGCCCGTATACTGCGCGATGACAGTGCACGTTAAATAACCCCATGTGGTCTAAATTATCCTTAGCCCTCCACTACGTCGTCCCTCACAGCCTGGCTCACTTCGGGACGTTAAACCCCCTATAAACCGTAACGGAAGTGATGTCGCGAACAGTGAAGGAGAAGTCTTGGATGACGGCGAGAATAAGTGGTCGCACCTACGGCGCTGGTCTCGAGCAAATGTGCTGCATGTTTGGCCACCACCTGTGTGCTGGATTTCGATGGAGGCGAAATGCTAGAGGCCCGTATACTGCGCGATGACAGTGCACGTTAAATAACCCCATGTGATCTAAATTATCCAGAGCCCTCCACTACGTCGTCCCTCACAGCCTGGCTCACTTCGGGACGTTAAACCCCCTATAAACCGTAACGGAAGTGATGTCGCGAACAGTGAAGGAGAAGTCTTGGATGACGGCGAGAATAAGTGGTCGCACCTACGGCGCTGGTCTCGAGCAAATGTGCTGCATGTTTGGCCACCACCTGTGTGCTGGATTTCGATGGAGGCGAAATGCTAGAGGCCCGTATACTGCGCGATGACAGTGCACGTTAAATAACCCCATGTGGTCTAAATTATCCAGAGCCCTCCACTACGTCGTCCCTCACAGCCTGGCTCACTTCGGGACGTTAAACCCCCTATAAACCGTAACGGAAGTGATGTCGCGAACAGTGAAGGAGAAGTCTTGGATGACGGCGAGAATAAGTGGTCGCACCTACGGCGCTGGTCTCGAGCAAATGTGCTGCATGTTTGGCCACCACCTGTGCTGGATTTCGATGGAGGCGAAATGCTAGAGGCCCGTATACTGCGCGATGACAGTGCACGTTAAATAACCCCATGTGGTCTAAATTATCCAGAGCCCTCCACTACGTCGTCCCTCACAGCCTGGCTCACTTCGGGACGTTAAACCCCCTATAAACCGTAACGGAAGTGATGTCGCGAACAGTGAAGGAGAAGTCTTGGATGACGGCGAGAATAAGTGGTCGCACCTACGGCGCTGGTCTCGAGCAAATGTGCTGCATGTTTGGCCACCACCTGTGTGCTGGATTTCGATGGAGGCGAAATGCTAGAGGCCCGTATACTGCGCGATGACAGTGCACGTTAAATAACCCCATGTGGTCTAAATTATCCTTAGCCCTCCACTACGTCGTCCCTCAGAGCCTGGCTCACTTCGGGACGTTAAACCCCCTATAAACCGTAACGGAAGTGATGTCGCGAACAGTGAAGGAGAAGTCTTGGATGACGGCGAGAATAAGTGGTCGCATCTACGGCGCTGGTCTCGAGCAAATGTGCTGCATGTTTGGCCACCACCTGTGTGCTGGATTTCGATGGAGGCGAAATGCTAGAGGCCCGTATACTGCGCGATGACAGTGCACGTTAAATAACCCCATGTGGTCTAAATTATCCAGAGCCCTCCACTACGTCGTCCCTCACAGCCTGGCTCACTTCGGGACGTTAAACCCCCTATAAACCGTAACGGAAGTGATGTCGCGAACAGTGAAGGAGAAGTCTTGGATGACGGCGAGAATAAGCGGTCGCACCTACGGCGCTGGTCTCGAGCAAATGTGCTGCATGTTTGGCCACCACCTGTGTGCTGGATTTCGATGGAGGCGAAATGCTAGAGGCCCGTATACTGCGCGATGACAGTGCACGTGAAATAACCCCATGTGGTCTAAATTATCCTTAGCCCTCCACTACGTCGTCCCTCAGAGCCTGGCTCACTTCGGGACGTTAAACCCCCTATAAACCGTAACGGAAGTGATGTCGCGAACAGTGAAGGAGAAGTCTTGGATGACGGCGAGAATAAGTGGTCGCATCTACGGCGCTGGTCTCGAGCAAATGTGCTGCATGTTTGGCCACCACCTGTGTGCTGGATTTCGATGGAGGCGAAATGCTAGAGGCCCGTATACTGCGCGATGACAGTGCACGTTAAATAACCCCATGTGGTCTAAATTATCCAGAGCCCTCCACTACGTCGTCCCTCACAGCCTGGCTCACTTCGGGACGTTAAACCCCCTATAAACCGTAACGGAAGTGATGTCGCGAACAGTGAAGGAGAAGTCTTGGATGACGGCGAGAATAAGCGGTCGCACCTACGGCGCTGGTCTCGAGCAAATGTGCTGCATGTTTGGCCACCACCTGTGTGCTGGATTTCGATGGAGGCGAAATGCTAGAGGCCCGTATACTGCGCGATGACAGTGCACGTTAAATAACCCCATGTGGTCTAAATTATCCTTAGCCCTCCACTACGTCGTCCCTCAGAGCCTGGCTCACTTCGGGACGTTAAACCCCCTATAAACCGTAACGGAAGTGATGTCGCGAACAGTGAAGGAGAAGTCTTGGATGACGGCGAGAATAAGTGGTCGCATCTACGGCGCTGGTCTCGAGCAAATGTGCTGCATGTTTGGCCACCACCTGTGTGCTGGATTTCGATGGAGGCGAAATGCTAGAGGCCCGTATACTGCGCGATGACAGTGCACGTTAAATAACCCCATGTGGTCTAAATTATCCAGAGCCCTCCACTACGTCGTCCCTCACAGCCTGGCTCACTTCGGGACGTTAAACCCCCTATAAACCGTAACGGAAGTGATGTCGCGAACAGTGAAGGAGAAGTCTTGGATGACGGCGAGAATAAGCGGTCGCACCTACGGCGCTGGTCTCGAGCAAATGTGCTGCATGTTTGGCCACCACCTGTGTGCTGGATTTCGATGGAGGCGAAATGCTAGAGGCCCGTATACTGCGCGATGACAGTGCACGTTAAATAACCCCATGTGGTCTAAATTATCCTTAGCCCTCCACTACGTCGTCCCTCAGAGCCTGGCTCACTTCGGGACGTTAAACCCCCTATAAACCGTAACGGAAGTGATGTCGCGAACAGTGAAGGAGAAGTCTTGGATGACGGCGAGAATAAGTGGTCGCATCTACGGCGCTGGTCTCGAGCAAATGTGCTGCATGTTTGGCCACCACCTGTGTGCTGGATTTCGATGGAGGCGAAATGCTAGAGGCCCGTATACTGCGCGATGACAGTGCACGTTAAATAACCCCATGTGGTCTAAATTATCCAGAGCCCTCCACTACGTCGTCCCTCACAGCCTGGCTCACTTCGGGACGTTAAACCCCCTATAAACCGTAACGGAAGTGATGTCGCGAACAGTGAAGGAGAAGTCTTGGATGACGGCGAGAATAAGCGGTCGCATCTACAGTGCTGGTCTCAAGCAAATGTGCTGCATGTTTGGCCACCACCTGTGTGCTGAATGCCGTGATAGCCAAAGGGACAGCAGCGCAGTCCTGACAATCAACAGTAGCAAAAAAAAAACACTCACGAATTGCATTACGTATACTGTGAATCCTTTCACTGGTGTTCGAGTCTCGTACCAACCGTTTTTCGGTTGTTGACCGGCTGGTTATCTAACGTAATCGTGTGGTGCCGCGAAAGCACCTAGCAACAAGCGTGGTGTAAGTATATATCCCCTTCTCCACGGGGCTACGAGGAGTTGCTCACCCCTGCTCCGACAGCAAAGCAGTTACGCTTCCTCCATCATTAAAAACGTGTTGCTTTGTGCAAAATGTAAAGAGTGTCAGCCGAACGGAGGTCCGATTTGCAAAGCTTTTCTCGTGCACGAATAACTCCCTGCTCTCCCGACACCCTGATCCTCCTATGGAAAATTTGTAGTCCTCAATTCCCTATGGTTACCGACCAGTAGGAAATCTTTCCAATCTGCGAGCAGCTGCGCAAACTCAGGCCTCGAAAAGCTGACGCCATATTTCAGCTTTACCTCTGCAGCCGTGGCTTTAGTTCTGTTCAAGAGCCCCGTGGTTCTTACTTTTGCTGATGAATTTTTATGGCGCAAGGGCATCTGTGGCTAAAGAACGCCATGATACAAGGTTTTTTCAATCTACTCAAGGTATACGGTCAATGACCTATTACCCAAGCGTTTCTCCCAAAAGAAGCCGTGCACCAGGCCAGGGGGAAAACTTTTACCCGTTTTATCACCGGTAGGAGCCTGGAGGCACTGTGGATCAAGCGCCGCACCTCCCGCATGCAAGGCGGATGCTCTAACCACTAGGCCAACGATGCGGTAGTTCTTAAATCATAAATCATTCTTAAATCAGCTGAATGATGTCAGCATAATTCGCATGATCGCGTGGCGTTTCACGAGAGAATTTTCGTATTCTGCTCCCTGGAATGCAGTTACTGCATTTACGAATTTTGTACAATTTACTCGTGGTCTAGAATCCCGTAGATCTGTTTACGCGTAGCTGAAGGATTACGTTCTTGAAATGCAGACGGACAATACAGGATCTCTCCATTGCGGGCTTTTCTGGAGGTATACCTGCACACCAGAGACAAGTTCGATGCGTAAAATAAACTGAAAAATAGCAACCACACTCACGCGCGCACGTACGCACGCACACGCACACAGACACGCATCAACGCACGCATAAGTGTTTTTCTCAATACGAATCCACTAAGCAACAGAAAAGGCAAACATCCTCCTCATCGTTGTTGTCACGTGAAATCGAACGCAACAGAGTTTACTCCGCTCCTTCCTCGAAGAGCGTGAATCACTCGTTCGTGGAAAACCGTCGGCGTGCCGCGGTAGCCGAGAATCTGCCAAGTCCGCAGCGGCCGCTCGGTGGCGTTTGGCAACACGCGAAGGCACAACGATCCCCTTCCTCCACCGAAGAGCTGGCTCTCCTTCGCAGGTGGCGGCCCCGGTATATAGGGAAGCCCCGCCCCTAGGCGCGACACGAATCTTCGCTGCCACCCAAACGCGCTTCGGTTGCTCTTTGGCCTTGCGCGCGTATTAACCTCATGCAATAGAGCTCGTGCAGAGTGGACTGAATTCAGCAACGCTCGCGCATTTCTTTTGCAACGATGTTTTGGCACGCCGTGTACCTGTTCAGGAACTATAGGTACTTTCGCACCCTCCTAACTTCGGGTTAACCCCGGTGCTGCTTCGATGGCTTACCGGGAATTCTTGAATTACAGCAGTTTCATTGCAGTAATTTATAGTAGGGCACAACTCAAGAACGAAGCGGCTTTTCCCCCCTCAAAGGACTCCGTTCCAGCCAATGGCGTCGGCCGATCCTGATGACCCGTCTAGCGTGACAATGCCGGGAGCGGTGCGACAATGCAGAGAGGATGGCTATCCCCGAACATGGAGGCAGGGAAATATCCCCCTTTCATCTGCCAATCCCTGCATTGCCCGCTAGCTGGGTCATCAGAATTGGCAGACGTTATTGGTTGGAAGGGGGTCCTTTGTTGGGAAAAAGCCGCTTAGTTCTTGAGTTGTATTCGACTATAGTTAAGCCATGTCTGACCGCTAGAGGACGATATTGGGATAGATGACCAAAATGATTTATTAATGGCCAAGTGCATAATGTGGGAGAAGCGAGATTGGGTGGCGTGCATTGGAGAAGGGTAGTGGAACTTGCCATGTTATTGGCGAAAAAGCTTTGTATCAATAGAATTAGGGTATAGCACAGTGAAGTTGTTGAACAGCTTTATGATTCAGAGGTAATTGGTTTATTCAGCGATAATTTTGTTTTGCGCCAAGTTTTGCTTGCCACGGCCTTTCTTTTTTTGCGAAAGGTTCGTCACGCAGGAGTCACGTCCGCTTTTTCACTAACAAGCAAAAGCAAGAAGAATGCGCGAACTCATCTTTTTATTCACCTGACCTGCGGTTCTGCGCAAAGCTGCGGTGATGCACGTTCCCTTTTTGCACGCTGACTCACAGGTCGTGCTAATTTCGTATATCGTTTAAAGGCGGCCGCGGCGGTGAGTGACACTAACTGCATCTTGAGGCGTCTTAAGCTTCCAGTCATTTTCGCTCTGAACAGGGAACAGGCATGAAAGTGTCGAACAGCAATTCATGGGATGACGATTTTATCCGCTGCCGCCAAATTCCGCGCCAGAGAACTTTTGGAGCAGGTGGTTGGCGGGACGGCCTGTCGCATGTGGGCAACGAATTTTTCTACTTTATGAACAAAAAAAAGGACAATAATGAGTTCGTAGGGGTTTGCAGAATTTCTGTCTCACAAAGGGGCGGAGTGCTGCCCCTTCCCGCCCCTTCGTACCCTAAATGTGACCTTGCTTGGTGCTGGCTGTGTACTAGTTGCATTGGCAGGAAAAAAAAAAAGAAAATCCCAGCCTTCCCTTTGACGTAGCGGTCTCGATTCCCGACCCTGGCAGCCTTAATGCAGAAGTGAGCTGTGAAAAAAAACCTTTCATGAGATTTAGGAAGGCGTAAAAGGACCCTATGTGTTCGCAATTAATCCGGAGCCCTCATCTATACAACTACTACTACTGCTACTACTACCACCGCCACTACCACTTCTACTACTACCACCATCACTACTGCTGCTACTGCCACTGCTTCTACTGCAACTGCTGCTACTAATATTACTACTAATACTAAAACTGCTGCTGCTGCTATTACTACTGATAATAAAACTGCTGCTACTAATACTAAAACTCCTGTTTACTACTGCGACAACTATTCTTAGTTCTGCACTACAACCGCTACTACTACTACTACTACTACTACTACTACTACTACTACTACTACTACTACTACTACTACTACTACTACTAAAACCACTACTACTGCTACTACTACTACAACGGCTGCTACTACTACTACTGATTCTATACTGCTGCTGCTACTACTACTACACTACTGTTACTACTACTACTACTGCTGCTGCTGCTACTGCTGCTACTACTATTACTACTAATGCTAAAACTGCTGCTACTACTATTACTACTAATACTAAAACTGCTACTACCACTATTGCTGCTAATATTAAAACTGCTACTACTAATACTAAAACTCCTGATTACTGTTAAAACTATCTCTAGTTCTGTACTACAACCGCAGCTACTACTATTACTACTGATACTACTACTACTAGTTCAGTACTGCAACTGCGGCTACTACTACTACTACTACTGATACTATTACTACTACTACTACTACTACTACTACTACTACTACTACTACTACTACTACTACTACTACTACAGCTACTACTACTACTACTACTACTACAACGGCAGCTACTGCTATTACTGCTTCTGTACTGCTGCTGCAACTACTAAACTACTGTTACTACTACTAAACTACTGTTACTACTAGTTCAGTACTTCAACTGCGGCTACTACCACTACTACTACTAGTACAGCAGCTGCTACTACCATTCCTGCTTCTATACTGCTGCCGCGACTACTGTTACTGCTACCACTACTACTACTACTACCACCACCACTACAACTATTAATACTGATTCTGCTATTGCTACTGCTGCTACTACTACAACGACAACTACTACTAGTGATATTACTACAACTACTATCAATACTATGATTACTACAACAACTACTAGTGTTCCTGATACCATCATAGTTGCTGCTACTGCTAATGCTAATACCAGTACGAACACTACCATTACTACTACTAGTAGTAACGCTACTACTCCTGTGCTACTGGTACTAAGACCGCCACTACCACTAATCATCGTCATCATGATAGTTATTGTTCTTAGTGCGCTTGTAATAATGCGTGTAAAAGGGGCTGACGAAACGCGCGCCGCTTGCTTGTTAAGTATATTAAATAAATGTATGCACTTGAAAAATCGGTGCGATTCCCGAAGCCGCGCTAGCGTCAAGCACCCGCGCGGAACGTTTCCTTTCTGGGCGTTGAACTCGCGCGAGCGGCACTTATATAAAACTCAAAACGTGCAGACAAAGAGGAGCGGCCCGCCACTGTGTATGCGCTCAAAAATAGACGCCCCGGCTCACCACAAACGCCCGCGTGCTATTGCTCTCCACGCTATTCACGGTTATGAAGGAGCTGTTTGATGCCCGCCATCTATCAAGCCGTGCTTACTGCTCGCGTCGCATTGTGAGTGCAGGCCCTTGAAGACAACCGCGCGACTGATCTTGCGGACACGTTTTAGAGCCATTTACGCTATGATTGCCGTGGCATTTAGAAACAAAATGCTGCTTCAGGCGCGAGTGATAACGTGTTGAAGACACCGTTTAAATAGAAAGTTTCAGCATAGTGAAGATGTATACTATAGCGTAGACGGGCGCAGTGGCTCCGCCGATCTCGTCCCATCAGCCACTGCGCGTGTGCAGTTGGCGTCCGGCAATCTAGTAGGCGTCTGCGCTAATATGTATAAGCTGTGCCAAAACTCTCCAATGTGTTGCATGGGAAGAGTTCATTTTGTATACCCGAGAACCTCAATCGTCGCATTACTGCAGACTACCGCTACGAATTGTCCAGACCAAGACACGTTTTTCTGCATGTTTTAGGAACAGATATGAACATATGGAATTTTTTTTTCTTCTGCGTTTTATAGGCGTTCAACATAAAGAACGAGACAGATGAAGGCATCAAGATGTGGCAGAAAGCCCATCAATTAAAAAAGGTAAAAAAAGGAAAAATAAGTGCTAGAAGTACTGCGCTAGAAGTGAGGACAGCGAAGCCATCACTGTGCACTGTGCATTGCCTTCTGTAATGTATACGGCGTTCATGTGAGGGCTTTTTCCTTTGATGAGCTTCCAGAAGCTAGCGATGGCGTTCTGTGTAGTATAAAACTACAGGTGCCCAACGAACTTTTTTTTTTTTTTGCAAGTAAGGCGCATAGCATACCGCCACTGCCGGTGCCAACAATCAGCTACATGCGAGCATCAACCAACGCACTTTATGCCTTCGTTTGGAATGAGATTAGCGGCGGCTGTATGCGAAGACGAACTGGTCGCATGTTGGGCAAGGACCTTACTTTCGCTATGAAAACAAAGCAGTCACCGCGAGATTTTTGGTGGCTAAGTTCCATTGACTTGCAGAAAACGTTGGGGCGTTACGACGCAGGTTATGGCATGCGTTACGACGTTCTTCACTCCATCCAATACGGCGTACAGAAGCCGCCGAAAGTAAGTGGAACGGCTCTGATGTGAAGGTGCCGTGACACCTCGGCTTCGTTAAATTTAACAGGCAAGACATACATTTCAGTTTTACGGTTACGGTCTTGCGGGAACATCTACTGCGGTTTTCGTTATGACACCAGCGCAGTTACATCTCAGCTTTGTGGTCCGCACACTTTAGACTCCACCCACACGTTACGGTAGCCGTTGTGTGCTGCTCGTTACGGCATCCGTTACGGTAGGAGTTACAATATACCTTCCGGGATACCCTCCGAGGAATCTGCACGTATTACGGCCCCCGAAAACCATAAGCGGCACACATTCACGCTCCGGGTTTGTGTTCATTTGCTCTGTAGGAACCACAATATGCCCGGTAACCGTTACGGCGGGCGATGCGGCGCATATTCACGAACCGGGTGTGAGCCATCCTCATAATGAAGATACTTGAATTGTCGTTCACATGTTATGAAGGAACTGTGATCTTTGTGCTAACCGTCACGATAGCCGTCACACCGGAAGATGCGCCACACACTCACGAATCGGATGTGTTGTTCGCCTGGTCTGTAAGGACCGTAATCCTCACAGTAACCGTTATGATAGCCATTGCGCACACATGCTCACACCGGGTATGTGTCGTTCACCTGTTCCGAAGGAGTCGCGGAGGGGGGACACGGCTGCTCATAGTGCCTCTGCAGATGGTGCAAGGAGGCGTGCTCAGCACGTGCCCTCTCGGTGTCTCGGCGGAGCGGCATGCGCACGCTCTCCTTCGCCTTTGAAATAGCAGAGGAGGAGACGGCAGCGGCGGCAGCAGACGACGGAACCGGAAACCGGCGGGCCGTCCCGCGACGAACGTCCGCCCGTCCCCCACCTCCGCTGAGGCGGGCAGCAGCCACAGGCAGCAGCGCGCGCGATCTCGTTTTGTTTCTCGCTTTCGAGGCGGCATCCTCTCTGAACGAGAAGACCTCCTCCTCATCCTCGACTTGGTCCACCTCGAACGGGGTCCAACGTTGCTGCGTGTTTGCATGCGTACGAGCGAGCGAAGAAGAGAGTGAAAGGGGAACCTGCCACCGCTGCTGCTGCATCCGAGGATTGTGCCGCGGCAAGGATCTTCTCTCCTCCACCACGGAGACCGCCCCGAGAGGTATCCGCGTACTCGCGCGTCCACCACGAGCGGCACACCGTTGCCGCTGCTGCCTCCAGTGGCGTCTCTGTACACTTCCCCCACCGCAGCAGCCGCTGCCAGCGAGCACTTTTGTCGTCTGCCGTCCTTAGCGAGCCACACACGCGGTCTGCCTTTCTAGACGGGAGGAATCATCGACTTCTTCGTCTTCTGGTTGTGCGCGGAGGCGTGCGCGAGACCCCGAGGCCCTTGACTCCAAGCTCTGGCCCGTGCGCGAATCCCGGCCGGCCGGCGATTTCGTTGCCTCGGCCCACACATCCGAAGATCGCGTTGCGTGCGCGTGTTCTAGCGCGCGCGTCTCTGTGTGTGTGTGTCTGTGGCAGATCCTGCTCAGCCGGCAGCGTGTGCGCGTGTGCGTTCTTGCGAGAGAAGGCGCGAGTGTGAGAGGAGCACGGCTTCTCTCCCGTGCGTGCGGCGAGGCTAGCTTTTTTTTTTTTTTTTGCCATCGGCCGCCGCCGCAGCAGGCCGCCGCATCAATGGAATTCGGCGCCGATTGTGAACGGGGGCGTCGCCGGCCTCGATGACCTTCCGAAGAAGGGACCGCGTTACGACGACGACGACGAAGACCGGGGCGCAGAATCCGTCGCCCTCATCATCGGCGGCGTGGACGACGCTAGCGGGCTGCACCGACAAATGTCCTCGCAGACCAGGACGCCAGGTACAGAGATGCACACGCTTGCCTGCAACTCGCTCGCCCTAAAGCGACCAGCGTGACGAGGGCCACGCCTCGACTCGCGGTCGCTGCTGTTGCATAGGGCGCACGTGCTTTCCTGCCTGTTGCGCTGGGAGTTTGTGACGAATGCACGCCGCCCCTGAAGTAGCTGAACCTGGCGGAATGTGGGCGTCTCCTTTCGGCAGAGGTCCTGCACATCGGGAAAAGGCTGCCAAGCATTCAGTCCCGAAGCTTGTTTTTACTTTTGCGTCGCACTTGAATTTTGAGGATTTAAAATAGTATTACACTTGGTATAACACCGTACGCGGCATGCCGTGATCGTGGGTTCGAATCCCGGCGCTGTAATGTGGTTGTCTTTCCGTGGACATTCTGTAAAAGTGATCGAAAAGAAGTGAGCAATTTCCTACCCTAAACAACTTTAAAATAAGTAAATTAAAAGAAGTAACACCCCATTAGATTTTCTTGCGTTCAATGGATGTTGACTTCATTCATATGGAAAATCGGAATAATACTATTTCATTTTTTTTTTGCCTTCGCTTATGTTCCGCAGTTCCTGCACCATTCCGGCAATAAATGCGGCCTGCCGTCGCTTGAGCCAGCGATGGAAGGCCAGAAATATCGAATTGGAATAGAACTGGAATAGGATTATTGCATTATCCCTGTCTATATTCTTTGTTTTCAGTGGAGAAGCCACTCTGCAGACATGCAAGAAAGGCAGGATTGGGCTAGGACTTTGGAGCTCACAATGGCTGAAGTAATTAGTTTCATGTTATATGAGACTTCAGAGAATGTTCTACAATCAAAACTTGCGATCTGGTTGTAATTTGTGAAGTGTTCAGAAAATAGCCGCTTCAAGTGCCTGCTCCTTTTACTTTGCGTTGGGAGTTCAAGTAGCTCATATTGCTGCTGGAATCATGTCTTTATTACGTTTTTTTTTTGCCTTTCTTATCTGCAAAGCAACCACACAAGAAAGAGGGTAGAATTTCGCTGCTAGGTTTGCAGTCCGAAGTGTTCATTTGAAGACTTTAAGACAGTCCTTCCGTGTAGCTGGATACAACGTTTCCAGATTATTCGCGTGAAGAACAGTCTGTCTTTTAATCGATACCGAGGGTATCACAAGACGCAAGGTGGATGATCCTGGCAGCACCCAGGATATGTAGAACGCACTGTATGTACTATACGGAGCGTGGAAATCCGAATAGATGAAAAATAATAAACTGGAATAATGAAATAATGAGCTTACCGCGATGACCTTCAAGCGTTCAACAAAACTACGACCTACTTGGTCCTTGAAGGAGACGTGAACACAAGAAGCGCCATACTTCACACAAGGTCTCAGTTATTTTAGATTTAATTAAGAGTATGTCCAATTTATATTACGCTCATACCTAGTTAGTTTTCACCTTTTTTCCGACCTCTATCCTGCCCACTGTCTGTCTAACACTGAGCACGTTCCCACATGATTCCACGCTACGAGTGTCAAGTGTGCGAAACCCAAAGTTCAACGGCATAGCCAAGTCGACATGTTTCTGTTACAATCTTGCGTGTTTACGGAGAAGCAAAGCTGATAATTTTGACTCACAGCTCGCAGCTGATAGCTCTCCGAGATACCAACTGCGGCAGTGACGTTTGAACTTTTGAGCTTTGTCGGCGATAAAACAGTGACTTGCCGCTGATAAGTATTGGATTGCGAGAAAACGTTTTGGCCACTTGTTTACCCTTACTTGTGCGGCAGAAAGATGAGACCCATATTCGTAGACATGGCATGGTCCAAGCTTCATAATGGTAAGTTGGCCCCTTTTTCAGCGTCTTCAACAGTTTGGTCGCCCGTTTCTACAGAAACGACTTTACCATTTGTTGCAGCGAGTTGCCGAGTTGGCAGTGGCAAAGCTTGAAGGCAGTTTTATGAGGAGAGCAGTGCACTCTGCGGAGCGCCTTCTGTTTATTAATTTTCTTGATAAACATTGCCGTTCTTTATAGGGGATTTCAGCAGGACGATGGGATACAAAATATGTAAGAAATGCAGCGTAATAATGGGGGCTCGAATAAGGTATAAATGAGATTAACACGGCTTCAGTATGTCGACAGATTCACGCCTGGCTCAGCGGATTTGGCTTTCGGGTCTGATACCAAACTCGTGGAATCGAATCCCGGAGGCGAAATGTACAATATGCCCGTATGCTGTGCAATGTCAGGGTACACGTTAAAGAACCCGAGGTGGTCTAAATTAATACGGAGGCCTCCACTTCGGCGTCCCTCATAAGTTAAACTCCCCTTAATATTCACGGCGTTAAACTCGACTTTAAACTCCTTGTACAATATTCATATTTCTATAGATGGATGTACATGAAAAATTTAAGCAAGCCTGGAAATAATCGATGACAATCTTGATTTTGAATCTGGTTTCTTGATCAGGAGGGTTCAATCAGTTACGTTTCGTGGGAAGAGATAATTATATATAACAATTTTTACAGTAGTAAAACGGGGTTATTGTTCGCAGAACGTTCAGTTGGGCGAGTTGGTATATATGCATATTTTGTTAAACAGCGCGAACAATCTCGGACAAGAACAAGAAGGGCACGGGACGAGCGCTGACTCTCCACTAAGGTTTTATTAGCAACACCTGGTGCTTATAAAGAGAAAAACATACACAGAGTACATCACATGTTACGCTAAAAGCGATAAAACATGGGGCAGAGAAGCACGCGACGCTCAAAGGCCACCAAGAAAAGCTATCTCTTTGTCATTGAGAGTGACTGACGGTTTGCTGACACACTTTGGCTCTTGACTGATGTAGAATGCTTCCATTCCTTCCCGCGTGGTCTGATCACAGTGCTTGTACAGCACCTTTGTGCTACGCCACATGGCTGTGCATTTTTTCCTCTTCTTTTTCATTATTTCACACTTTTTACAGTGGCTCACCAAATATGAAAGTTCATTGCTGTTGTCTAGATTATTTCTGTGCCCTCGCAACCTTTTATTTAAGCACCGTCCTGTCTGCCCATTGTACCGGGCTCCGCATGAGAGTGGAATCTGGGATCTGTTCGATTGTGTCTCCGCCAAGTGGCATAAACAAATGGAATGAAATTATGGCCGTGAGATCTATTTTATAATTGCCATTAATAAGTTCGAGGAGGAATTTTATTCGCCGTACAAGATTTCTTTATTTTAAGGAGGCAATGTAACTGTCAGTAAGGGAACTGTCAATGGGGTGCATTTTTGGTACCTTAGTGGACTCTAAGCTCATGTAATAAATGATGTTTTTAAATTCAGTTCAGTTGAGCACAAGTTACTTGCTTGCAAAGCGAAACTAGCAGCAGTTCTCGCAACCTACTGAATGTCTAATCGCTTTGCTCACCAGGCACCATTCCTGTAATCCATGAGCACTGCCTGTTGTTAGTTTTGCTACCGCCTGGTGCAATGACTGTTTCTCAGCACATACTGTAGTGGAGTTCATTTAGTGGCCTGCCAGCCATTGTCGAATCGCGTCGTCATTATGATTAGTCGTAAATGTTAGCAGCACGCTGTCGTGCTGGACGATATAAAGTGTGAAAATAGATCAAACCGTTCAAACTTGCGCTTGTTCGTCGTGCGTGTCTTTGGCGTTATCTGTCACTTGTCTGTTGATGCGCTACAACTTGGAAAAATCAAACTGCCGTTACTTATCATTCTTTGACAAACATACCTTGCATCTTCAATAAAACACTATGTAACATAACTGGGACTGCAAACGGCGCATGCGCCTCTGCCAGCCAGCATAACTCCACTCAACAAATGTAGGCGAAAAATTTTGCTCCCGTAAGGAATAATAATTACTATGAGGTGAAGTCCGTATACAATGCATCTAACGCGCTTCTTATACCGCTCAACATAACGCCAATGAAATTTTCACGCCGAAGTAAATTATTCGGCAGCTGACGCTGTATATTTTTCCATTTGCTATTTGTCAGTTATATCCCTCGCCAATGTAACATATATATATATATATATATATATATATATATATATATATATATATATATATATATATATATATATATATATATATATATATATATATATATATATATATATATATATATATATATATATATATATATATATATATATATATATATAAGCGCTACCGTGTACCGCTGCCTCCAGGCACTCACAGGTAGCTTGACAAATTAATCAACTCCATAATTTAGTCGAGGGTTTGACGGCATACCGTCTGGTCAGGAATCATGGTGATGCAGATTGCTGGTCACTGGCCAAAGTCAAAAGATGAAAAGACGTTTCGGGAGCACTACGGCTCCCTTGTTCACTAAGACGTTTCGGGAGCACTACGGCTCCCTTGTTCATCTAGTGAACAAGGGAGCCGTAGTGCTCCCGAAACGTCTTTTCATCTTTTGACTTTGGTCAGTGACCAGCAATCTGCATCACAGCTCCATAATTCAAGGACAAATTCCTAAACTTTACCTAGCTGGCCTATAGCTTGTCATGCCAGGATTTGAAACTGCGCAGCACGGGACAGGAAATGCAGGTGATAACGCGAGCTCAGCGTTGTTTGAGCAAGTGTCAAGTTCCGAGTCGAATTCGTAGCCCTTCCGTCTCATCTGCTAGCATTCGGGCATGGCTTTCGGTCTTGTCTTCTTATATATGGTCTACTATCGGGTAGCGCATAGCGAGCTTTGAAATCTTGTCAGTTTTCCGCTTTTTAAAAGACCTTCTTAGCCATCCGATGGCATATCTACTCGACATCAGTGGGGTAGTACTGTTGATATTTCTTGCAGTGCACTTATCGGGCAGTTCCTTTTCAAGCATGACATCTCGTTTCCGAAGTGCGCGTCTGGGATTTCAGCGCCGCGAATACACTTCCCTTTGACGGGCAGCAAGACAAACATCAATGAAATTGCGTTCACCTAATTCAGTTCGCCTCGAGAAAGCTATATGGTGACGAAAACAACAATTTACTTTTCTGTAGCCGGTGGGTGTCTTTCAGCCTTTCGTCACGGCGTGCTACCTGGGGAGGTTATGCTCAAGTTTGTCATTCTGCAGAACTCTCGCTGTAGCAGTTTCAGAACAGTTGTGGAAGGAAAATCGAAATATTTAGCTTAGCGAATACACTCTAGCCTTACAGCTTACCGCAGCCTCCAGCCGCGAATGCGCGCGGAGAAATGGGGCCAGATGCCGGCATCTGTCCTGTCGGTCGACATCCTCGCACGCGCATTGGCAATATGCTAAAGGTCTCTAATGAGACTTTTGCGCGGAATAAGCTGACGTTAAATAGTAACGGATCTTGCGCCCAGAATTTCGCATGATTTAAAAGCGATACAGTTATAGAAATCGCTAAACAAAGCACAAAAACAGGCATAGTTAAATATGTCGTTCTTATAAACGTTTGTAAAATGGCTTATCAGTGCCGTGTCGGCCCAAGATTCTTCATGCTGGAGCCATTTTAATTAATCGAGCCATGAAGAAGAGAATTTGAATCAATACTCATTTAACTTTATATATATATATATATATATATATATATATATATATATATATATATATATATATATATATATATATATATATATATATATATATATATATATATATATATATATATATATATATATATATATATATATATATATATATATATATATATATATATATATATATATATAAGCGCCGCGGTGGCTCAGTGGTTATGGCGCTCAACTGGTGACCCGAAAGACGCGGGTTCGAATTTCGATGGAGGCGAAATTCTCGAGGCCCGTGTTCTGTGCGATGTCAGTGCACGTTAAAGAACCACAGGTGGTCTAAATTTCCGGAGCCCTTCACCACGGTGTCCCTCATAGCCTGAGTCGCGTTGGGACGTTAAACACCCATAAACCAACCAACCAACCAACCAACCAACCAACGTGCCCCTTTATAATAATTACGTGATGGATACTCGATAAATTTTTGTATCCTATTACTGGGATAAGTGCACAACGTTTGAGACAAGGTAGGTGTTAGAGCTGGCATAAGCGGTCAAGTGGGGTTTGTCAGCCTTGCAAAGAACACGCGGCAATTGCTCCGTCTGTGCCGCCTAGTGAAACAGTGCAACTCCTACCGCTGCCCCACAAGGACAGTGGTGTGGTATAGGAGACAACGTTTAAGACGGACCACTACGCATTACAGTGAAATGCCAACTTAAAGAACACCACTTGAACGAACTTATCAAGCAAACACACTATTGCACAATCCCTGGCATAAATGACATTTGTCGTATGCGAATGAGTGTCACTGAGACGAGTTTTGACGCACTGTGACTTTCACTTAAGCGCAAAATTTGGAAAGCATTAAAGTAGCCCGCGTCGGTGACAGTGCATAATTTCGACACACATGCAGCAATTTTCGTCCGGTGAACTGCAGACACTGAAATTTCGAAACTGCCCAGCTTGCAAAATTTCGCAGCGCCATATTTTGGCTTGCTAAACAGCAGGATACTTTAGCTGTTTTAAGTTTTTGCGACTACCCAACTGGTTTGTAGCTGGTGAAGGAGCCATGGTTATTGGCTGTAAATTCATTGTTTGACTGTTTCACGAGAGCTTCAGCAAGTGCGGCAGTAATGTGTACAGAGAATTTGAAAGCCTTTGCAGCCTGGCAGGCATTTGTACCAGAAAATAGTGAACCAAGGTCCACTATTGAATGCCCGAGCTGAGGAACACATTACTGCATGTTACCGAAACGCACAAGTCCACAACACATGCGCGGGATTTTCAAAAGCTCTGTGAAATAAGCGCTTTTATAAACCAATTGAATGGCTGGAATTTCCTTCGGCTCATCTAAATAATCCGGCCCTAGCTCATTGAAGCTGAACAATCATTCAATCAAGCCTGATGCTCCCTAAGTTCATACTTGCGGTATCTCACTGTATGCTCTTTTTGTACATAAATAAACATCGTGTATATCTGTAACAAGGTTCCTCTGCCTCGAGAGGAAAGGTAGGACCACTGCGTCGACTATCTCCAGTTAGACTGCACCTTATCTGTTCAAGCTGCTTAGAACTCGTCACCTGCATTTCGGCTATCAATAAAATGATGAAAATCGGGCCTCATTGAGCCGTTTTTTATTTGTAACAGTTGTTTTTCATTTGTTTGAAGGAAATTAGAAGCAGGGACCATTGAGCACGCTTACGAAGCAAAGCAGTTCAAAGAACTCGTTCACTGCTCCAGCTACACATGTTCCTATTGCGCCAACCTCAAGTAGATATTCGATCTATATATTACCTGTACATTGCTAAAGCGGTGCTGGAATACCTTGTGCAATAGCGTGTTTAAGTCCGTTCGACTTCAGAATTTTGTCGGTTTGAAGGTTAAAGGATCCTTAAAAAGGTCCTTTCATTACTAACAATAAACACTGCCGAGCACCAGGCACGAAATAGACAAACCAGTAGGAGAGCGAATATTTTTGAAAATCTTCCTCCTTCGTGCGACAACACATGCCCAGAAAACCTGGACAAGCGATTTTTTTTTAACGGAAAGGTGTTTATTAACCCAATTTTTTCGCATATTGTAATATTGCACCATACAAGTCAATGTATCCGCAGATCCCCTCTCAAGACGGTTGTAATTTTCTGCTATTTATTATCACAAAACGCGCTGCATTTGTTTTCTGTGGCAGTGTTAACGACTCGTTGCGACCGCAGGACAAACTTTAAAGGCAAGATTTCTCTACACATCGCAAGATAAGACCATTGCTATCAATATGTTCATAACACTATCGTACATTATTTCACAGCTTCCTCACAATTAAAAGTGATGTCCCAGAAACCAAGATTAAATATTGAGTCTGCTGCGGCTCTTGACGACACTTTACCGGGGCATGCCACGAGAAAACTCAACGGCAGTACGAGACAGGACAAAGCGCGTTGTTCAAGTGATTTAATCCACCATCCATCTCTTGAGCTTTCTTCGTTAAAACAAAAATCGGTACCAGTTCAATTTTCCCACAGAAAATATATCATGGACATATATGATACCCCAGGAACAACTGTAGGCTATGATTGCTTCTTGAAATTGATGAGTTACGTTAATTAGATCGCTGGAAGAAAAGAGAGATGATAGAGAAGTGGTTTGAAATTCAACCGTACCACGCTGCGGGTAATGCACTTTTTAATAGTTTGCGAATCAAAGCGAATATTTTTTGGATAGGTGATATAGAATATAGACAGAAATAAAAAATGGGACTTCAACAACCTCTACAGAAGGCTGGCTTGACAGGGAATACCTTCCAGTGCTGTTCCATTTTCTCTGGGATATTTAGCTGCGATACTTCGAAAAAAAAAACTGACCAGTAAGAAGCCACCATAGGGAAACACGGCACTCCGTGCTTCTAAATTTATCATCACTTAGCTTAGCATGGTATGGCATGGCATAGTATGGTACGGTATGGTATAGTACGGTACGGTATGGTATGGTGCTGTGTGATACGGTATGGGTAGGATGGCATGGTATGGTATGGTATGGTATGGTATGGTATGGTATGGTATGGTATGGTATGGTATGGCATGGTATGGTATGGCATGGTATGGAGTACAACGTCCCAAAGCGACATAGGCTATGATGGACGTCACAGTGGAGGGCTTCGGGTTAATTTCGGGCACCTGAAGTTTCACATGCCCTGACATCGCACAGTACAGAGGCACCTTGCGTTTCCCCTACATCGAAACGTGGCCGCCGCTGCCGGGATTTACGGCTTTGTTGCAGCGCCTGTACATCACTTGGTTGTAACAGTGCGCGCCAGTACCGTCAATACATAATCACGAAACCTTGCGACGCTGAAACCTTTTGCTTCGTCGTAAGAAGCGGATGCAGGGAGAAGTGGGAAATGCGTTATAGAGTTGGGCCAATATGACACGGTGGCTGAAGGCTTCATAATTTTCTGTGAACAGCTAGCGAAGCTAACGTCTCAGGACAAGCTAGCGGAAAGCACGTTTGTGTCTGCAAGAAGAAAGTCAAAATTTATTATTACAGTCGGCTAGGCACAATCCGCGTTGGCCCTTTCAGAAGACTGAGAAAGTGAAAACCATGAGAATGCACGACCGAGCGCGCTTTTGGACAGCCAGTTCTGTGCGGTTCTTTGATATCTTTAGTCGGCATTTATACGTTGCATGGCCATTAAAGGGCTCCTTTGAACACACTTAATTTCTTAATATTTCAGTAATATTGAAAAATTACCGAATGATGTCTTTTTTTATTTGGAACCGACTAAGATATGGTATTATTCTCTTGTATATTCAAGCGGAACCAATACCTACGGAATCTTGTAGCGCCGAAAATACGACCGGCTTCATGCGGGAGCTTTTTCCGACAAGGAATTTCTGAAGTCTTTCATGGGATGAGACAGCACGCTGTCTTATTGTAATGCGATATGTGAGCCGAGCTTTCCTTTTTTGTCATAATTTATGGAAGCTGCGCTAAGTTCCTATTTAAGTGACGCATGTTCGCTCACGCAAATACCAAGAAACAGTCCTTACGGGGTGCAGAGTTGGCACAGTTTTTCTCTTTCACTACATACATGTACACCACCTAATACTTTCTGAAAATTCGTTTCTCGTGATTCCGAATACATTTCTGTGTCATTGCATGTAGTTCTATTCAGGACACACGTAGGATGCCGCCGCAGTCACAGTCAGGATTACAAATTTGGCGCCGAAGATTCTCAATTTCGAATTTTAGTATTCCAACGAGAGCTCATATGAAATGAAAATAAGGTTACGCTATTTGTTTGGTTTCCCTTCCACATTTTTATTTTTATTTTTTCAAACAGCACAGATTGCCGACACGACTGGCCGTCAGCTATACATAACGACCATTACTGCGTGCAGGACGCTGCTCGTGCCAAAACAGTTCACGATTTAGCCGATATCGTCGACATCGTCCAATGTGTTGACGTCTAAAGTCAGTTTATGAGTTTTGCCTGGTCACGAATTTTTCTCAGTTTATCTGGAGTCATTTTCGCCGTATTGCTTTCGCCAGCGTCCAAGGCCGTTACAATACCTGTAACGACTCGAGTAGTGGCTCCTGTTTTAATAAAAATCGCCTAAAACTTGCCCTAGGAGGTTCATGCGGCATCAGGCATAAAGTTCAGCTCGCCGTTCGATCATATCGTGGGCATTCGGAACTTCATTATAGTTCGCAAATTTTAAAACTTTTATGAGCGCGTTCATTAAAGTCGTTTGTATAGAAAGAAAGAAAGAAAGAAAGAAAGAAAGAAAGAAAGAAAGAAAGAAAGAGAGAAAGAAAGAAAGAAAGAAAGAAAGAAAGAAAGAAAAAAAGAAAGAAAGGAAGAAAGAAAGAAAGAAGGAAAGAAAGAAAGAAAGAAAGAAAGAAAGAAAGAAAGAAAGAAAGAAAGAAAGAAAGAAAGAAAGAAAGAAAGACGTAACGGGATGAGCACGGGTCCGTGCAGATCTCATCTCTAACAGCTGCAGAAGATAGCATGCGATATGTGAGTCTTGAATGACACTTTTAACCCTGCCAACCTGTGTTCCTCCTTTACTTTCTTTTACATGATATCTCCTATCTTGAGGTGTTATCTCGGTCGCCTATTCTTTTTTGGTCGGGGCGTCCATCGATCAGTCAGGCAGTCCCAATGCCCGACACATTCTTGCTTCTCCTTTGAGCTTTACTACTACTACTACTACTACTACTACTACTACTAGTACTACTACTACTACTACTACTACTGTCAGTAGTTCCTCCTCTCCAGCGTTCCAGCTCTTGGAGCAGAGGGCAGAGCGCATCCCGAAGCATGGTCACCGTGACGGGGCACGACGCGCGCGCCCCGAAGAGGCCACGGCAAAGGAACCGGACCAAGGCGCTCCATTCCCACGGGTTGGCTGCGGGAGCCACGCACGCGCTCCCCGAGAAATGCGCGGCATTTAATCTCGTCGAACGGGTCCCGCTGCTCGCGGCTTGCGCAACGCGAACTCGCGGTGCGCGCGCGCGTGCAGCTTGGCTCGCCGGCCATCGCGTGTTTCCCGGCGCGCATCTCATTATAGAATTGTCGGCGGCCCCGCCCGTTGAAGGCTTTTTCTTTGCTTTTTTTTTTGCAATGGTGTTTAGCGCTGGCGTGCGCTCTCGAGCAGTTTGCCGTCGCCTGCTATGGAAACTGGTCTGGCGCCGACGAATTGGGTTGGTTTCATTGGCTCTTTGCTTATCTAGGTGGGCCCGTACAGGCGCTAGGAACATAAATGAGAAGGCTTATTAGTGCCTTTGGAAAGCAGCTTATACTTGCTTCTGCACGGCAGTTGGAAAAGCATTAAATTCAGAAAGAACAACAACCACACAGAAGTATGCTTCCCATAGTTAAGGATGAATTGTTAAAAGCAAATGTTCCCTTTATTATTGCTGCGGCCTGTACTGTCTTCCGCAACATGAAAACTCGTCCCTCTGGCGCGCGTATTAAACGTTAATGGGGCGCAGTTACATTACGGCTGGCTTTTTACTGCATTCCATGAGCACGCAGTCCTCAATTCTTCATCCATCGTGTTGCGACAAAAAACTGCGGGAGGCCTGCAATGCTATGGACTGTGTTGATAGAAAAAACTCTATGGACAGCCCTGGCCCACACCCGCGCGGCTAAGAAGTTGTGGTCTTCGATACCGTCCCCTCTCGCTCAGTTAAAAAAATCGCGTTTTTCTCACTCTTCCTTCCGTTCGTGTTATTTGATTGCTGAGCATACGCCAACGAGGGATTGCGAGCAAGGATAGCGACGCAAATGCAAAGGATATCATGCATAGAACCCTCGTTTGCGAATACGTTTTCTTATTTAATCGAAGAAAAAAATTCACTTCTTTGTTATGCAATACCTAATACTTTTGATGCCTATGTTGTTAGGTGCAACCATCAGTAAGAGCTTAAAATTGCAATAACACTTTTGCGGAGGCAAGGAACTAATGCATGCAGCAAGCAAACTCAAGAACGCCGATACGAAAAAAAACATGGCCGCACAAACGAGAACTGGTGGAAATTTGCTTGTACGATGATATGGACTCATGCGTCATCATCATCACCACCACCACCATCATCATCATCGTCATCAGCCTTACTACATCCACTGTAGGGCAAGGGCATCTCCCATGTCTCTCCAATTAACCCTGTCCTTCGCCAACTGCATCCACCTAGGCGTCATGCGTCAATACGTACACATATAATGTGCGCCCATATCTAATTTCAGATAAGAGTGACGTTTACTTTTGAGGGATTGATGTATCACGTTGTCTACAAAGGCGTGATCTGGAACCAATAAATTTGCTTTCTTTTCGATCCGGTGTGCCGTATACCCAAGAAGCAGTCAATATTGAGCCCACTATAAATAGCCGGGTGAGTAGCTGACATCCTGCTGACCTACACGGTGGCGTGTTATTAGCGCGGCGATGCATTGGGTCGTGCACTCTACTCGCAGTGGAAATCCACTGAAAGCCCATGAAACAAACACTTAATTACTTTAGCCGCCGCGGTGTCTCGGTTGTTATGGCACTCGGCTGCTGGCCCGAAAGACACAGGTTCGATCCTGGCCGCGGTGGTCGAATTTAAATGGAGGCGAAATTCTAGAGGCTCGTGTACTGTGCGCTGTCAGTGCACGTTAAAGAACCCCAGGTGGTCTAAATTTCCGGAGCCCTTCACTACGGCGTCTCTCATAGCCTGAGTTGCTTTGGTACTTAAGCACATCATCGCCTGACTTCAAACTGCGCGGCGTGTTGCGTGCGTATAGATACAGTTGCCACTACGCGCGCTTTTACCATTTGGTGCAAAATTTAAAATTTGAGTATAACGTCATCGAGAGCTTTTCCTACTGTAAAATGTGTATAAGTTAGAGTGGGTCAGCCAATAGGATTATGGCACATTTTGTTTGGCTTCATGCGATTAACGTCCCAAAGCGAGCCAGGCTATTAGGGTCGCCGTAGTGAAGGGCTCCGGATAATTTTGACCTCCTGAGGTTCTTAATGTTCACTCACGTCGCACAGTACACGGGCCTCTAGCATTTTCCCTCTATCGAAATGCGACCGGTGCGGAGGGTTTTTTTTTTTTAAATTGGTTTTGGGGGGAAAGGAAATGGCGCAGTATCTGTCTCATATATCGTTGGACACCTGAACCGCGCCGTAAGGGAAGGGGGTAAAGGAGGGAGTGAAAGAAGAAAGGAAGAAAGTGGTGCCGTAGTGGAGGGGTTAATAATAATAATAATAATAATAATAATTATTAACCCCTTCACTACGGGAGGGGTTAATAGTTATTATTATTATTGGAGTGGAGGGGTTAATAATAATTATTAACCCTTCCACTACGGCACCTCTTTCTTCCTTTCTTCTTTCACTCCCTCCTTTATCCCTTCCCTTACGGCGCGGTTCAGGTGTCCAACGATATATGAGACAGATACTGCGCCATTTCCTTTCCCCCCAAAACCAATTAAAAAAAAAAACCTCCGCACCGGTCGCATTTCGATAGAGGGAAAATGCTAGAGGCCCGTGTACTGTGCGACGTGAGTGAACATTAAGAACCTCAGGAGGTCAAAATTATCCGGAGCCCTTCACTACGGCGACCCTAATAGCCTGGCTCGCTTTGGGACGTTAATCGCATGAAGCCAAACAAAATGTGCCACAATCCTATTGGCTGACCCACTCTAACTTATACACATTTTACAGTAGGAAAAGCTCTCGATGACGTTATAGTCAAATTTTAAATTTTGCACCAAATGGTAAAAGCGCGCGTAGTGGCAACTGTATCTATACGCACGCGGGGTCGCACTCGCGACTTTCTGTACTGTGCGATGTCAGTGCACGTTAAAGAACCCCAAACAGTCGAAATTATCCGGAGTCCTCCACTATACGGCGTCCCTCATAGCGTGGGTCGCTTTCGGGCGTTAATCATATAAAGTCAAACCAAACGTGTCATTGTCCTATTTACTGACCGATTCAAGCCTGTCCACATTATTCAATAGGGAATTAACTATCGAAGACTGCACGGGGAACGAATGTAGCGCTCTCCACATGCAAATATGTGAGCCATTATTGTTTACCGTGTCAATAAGCTCCTCTACCAGTCGTTTTCACGTTAAAGAACACCACTGCACACTAGTCACGTTAAAAGTCAGTGCACGATAAAGAACCCCAAGTGGTCCCAATTTCCGGAGCCCTTCAATACTGCGTCCCTCATAGCCTGAGTCGCTTTGGGACGTTAAACCCCCATCAAACAAACAAAAAAACAGTCGTTTTCAGATTTCCACACTTCAACGCTGTTCAGCAAAATTGCTCTCATTTGTGACGTCGGTGTGCCGTGTTGAGAATGCTTCACCAAAGTACAACATGCAATCTCTTAGGCAGCGCTTCTTGCCCCCTAAAGGGACACGCCGGCATGCCTTATAAAATAAATGCTCTCCACGCCGAAACCCGATGCGTCTGCTTGTGTTTACAGGCTATAAAAAGAGCCCCTTGAGGTGATTAGTGGGAGGGGGAAGGCGGGCGGCTACTGCACAAGTTACAAGCGGCCTTTGGTAAACTATCTTCCTTCGGATGACGGAACTTATGGCATCGCGCTTGAGAATCATGCAGCTCGAGGGAGAACGCTTATACAGCGCTGCGCGGGGTTCCTTGACCCTCGTGTTTACGGGGAAGCAGAATGTCCCGAGCATGTGCATGCCAGAAAAAGATGAAAAAGGAAATAAAAACAAGGAAAGAAGACGTTGGCCATTTATTTGTTATTTTCGGTAATGCGTACAGCACGAGAGTATACGATCACACAAATTTGAGTTTGTCCTTTTAAATATCTTGCTCAGACCTTAATTATGCAACAGAAGTTTAAAGAAATTTGCCACTAACTGTTGTATGGCGGACAACTGAAGTTTAAGAGGAGTCACAGTTTACGTTCACGCAATAAGGCTGACCAAACCTAACGAGCAAAAGAGATGTGCGCTGCATTGATTCCATGCTTTGAAGCCATAAACATTTGTGATGTATTATAAAGGTTATTATGCCGGCTACGGTGCCAGCTTAAATTTGCACACATTCTACCCAATATGGCAAACTCGCTCTATCGAGCCCACGGGGATCCAGCCCCATCAGGAATTTTTAACATCTGGAAGGTCTCTTTCTCCCATTTGTACTTCATGCTTGCAGATATCTACCGCTTATATTTTATTTATTTTGTATTTAATCGCGTAATATTAAGTTTATTGGGTTCAAGGGGAATGCGCCAGCCTTGAACGACCTATGCCGAATAGCTAATTTCTTCAGTGCGACTGTCTCTGCAAGTAGCCACCATCTGCATAATATGAAGACCCTTCTGTTCCGACTGCATTTCGGAACCTTACTCCACTTATGTTCCATGTCCTTAGTGCGCTTTCCTTGATACTGGTCAATGATTAACTAAATATAAATGGACACATACACGAACGTTTTGGATTTGCTGATAACGGTGTGAAGGGCCTTACGAACGACATAACACACCAAAGTTATGCCCTATAAGTGCCTTAAATGATTATTTACAACACTGGTTTGCGTCAAGAGGTTCGCTTTCGGTTGCAGCACGGTGTTACTTCAAAAGAGCTCACACAAAGCTGTCAAAAAGTCACATGCTCTGAGAGAACAGAAGCGTATTAGCTGTGCCGTTGTTCAGTGCGGGGGCACCTGACTTGTGGTGGAAACGTGGGGCTTGATGAACGATACCGTGTTTCACAGTTATATAGCGGAGAATTGGGCGGTACAGCTGGAGCTGGCTAACCGGCGTCCGAAATGTTTAAACGGTGTAGATGCACCAAATTTTGAATTCGTCTTTTTTTTAATAGTTCGCAAGACAATAGTATACATGAGTTACGAAGTCGAATTCGTCTACGCAAGCTGAATAAATTATGACTGATATTTTTTTCTCATGTCATTTCAGTTTCGGTTTTGTCAGCCTTACTGTGACGCAGAAGACGATTTGAGGTCTTTAGTACCCAGTAGCTGTGTATTAGCTATCAACAATTCGTCGAGCTCCTCAGCAATGTCGCCCGAAGACTCCCTAGAATGTTTTGATCGATCCACAGTGGTTGAACGGACGCGTTGTCAGCCTGACTCACTCGCACTCGTCATCTTATTAAGTGTTCGCCAGATTTTACGATATCTTCCTCGGCGCTTCGCGCACCCGGACGCGAGACTTCATTGCCGGATTCCCCCGCATTGAAGCTATACCGCGTTGTATACAATCGCCGGCTGGTTCTTCATTCGGCACCTTTTATCACTGCCTTTGCTGGAATAGCGAACAATGCCCGTGTGCAACCCTTACGGCTATCAAGGAAGCGTTCATTTCTTTGGCTGCCGCTCTCCTCTCTTTGACGACCCGAACGTTCTTGAGATTCTAGTGTACTCGCATGTAACTGTTTGCGGGAGGTGCGGGATAAAATCCCAGTGCCGCCGGGTACCCACTGGTGATACAATGGGTACAAGATTTCCCCTGCCTGGTGCTCGGCTTCTTTAGGGTGGAATGTTTGGGAAAAGGGTCCTTGACCCCACCTTGAGCAGTTGAAAACACCTTGTGCCATGGCGCTCTTTGGCTACAGATGCCCTTGCGCCATAAAAATCCATCATCATCAGCATGTAACATGTAACTGTCTTAACTTTCATACACGCCAACATTTAGAGCAAACCAGCGAATAAAGAAAACATGAGCGTAACTTTATACCAGAAAAATAAGTAATGTGCTCTAGCTTCATAAAAGAGGTGGGCAGGTCGGGAGAGGAGAGGTTGGGAGGGGAGGGGGGGGGGGGGGGGGGGGGCTTCGTTGTTCTTGCAAAATTCCTTCCCAGAGAAGGCATATACAGCGCCATAAGGGCTTCCCAAGAAGGCAACGCGTTTACGCCCAATGGATTGTGTCTAAATCGAGCTTCCTGGTGCTTCGTCTATGCAGCAGCCGCAAGGCGCGTGTAATGCTATCACACCGCGCTCCCCCCTCAAGCAAGCCCCCCCACCTCCCACTACTCTGTGTGTTACGCGCCCCCGAACTCCCCAGACGTCTCGTTCTCTGGCGCACGCGCCAGTCGCAAGGCGACGCGCATTCTTGGCGGCACCGGCCACCACCCTCTCCCTCGCATCCCAGCGGGCTCCGCCGGTCGCCGAATTTTTGTCGGGGGCCTCGGTTGGGTTCCCCACCAGCAGTGCCGCCCCGCCGCGCACGCTCATTTATCGGCTCGACGGATCGCGCGAGCCGCAGTCATACCGGGACCCGCAAACTGTCGGCAGCGCTATCTGTCTCGCGGGGCCCGGAGTCTCCGGGGAAGAACGCTTCCGACACTGTTCATTCACGGCTGTGAACGCTGGTATCGCTAATCCCAGGTCCTGCTTGTTTTTAAGTGAAACAATCGAATAGACGGGAAAGAGCAGTGAATCATATTGCTTCGTTATGGTTTAGGTTTATGGAAGTTTAACGGCCCAAAGCGACTCAGGTTATGAGAGACGCCGTAGTGAAGGGCTCCGGAAATTTCGACCACCCGGGATGGTTCCTTAAAACCCGGGGTTTTTTAACAAGCACTGACATCGCACAGTACACGGGCCTCTAGAATTTCGCCTCCATCGAAATTCGACCGCCGCGGCCGGGATCGAACCCGCGTCTTTCGGACCAGCAGCCGAGCGCCATAACCACTCAGCCAAAGCGGCGGGTCAATGCTTCGTAATGCAAATGTGATGTGAAGTGGAAAAGGCAGTTCATACGGCTATTCACAGCTAAGCTTGACGTTAGGAGACTCGGGTAGAACTTCACGGTCGGAGGCGTACAGTCTCGCGTGATTTGAAGGTCACCGCGCTTTTTCGGACCAAAATGGACTAATAAATTGTTCGGGGTTTGGCGTTGGCTCAATGTACAACAAAAATTACAGTGCAGGATAAAGGAATCCCTCGGCTATGTAAACTCATGTATTTCTTCCCACTTTCTTGCTAAAATAAATCCGGCGAGAGCTTTTATTTGGAGTAGGTTAGCCCTGAAATCATCAGCTGCAAACCTTTTCTTTGCTGCCGCCGCGGTGGCTCTGATTATGGCGCTCGGCTGCTGATCCGAAAAACGCGGGTTCTATCCGAGCCGCGGCGGTCGAATTTCGATGGAGGTGGAGTTCTAGAGGCCCGTGTACTGCGCAATGTCGGTGCACGTTAAAAAACCACAGGTGGTTGAAATTTCCGGAGCCCTTCATTACGGCGTCCTTCATAGCCTGAGTCGCTTTGGGACGTTAAACCCCCATAAAGCATAAAACTTTTGTTTGCTAGCTACAGGGGGAACATAACACAGAAGGCAACAAATGGCGAATACTTAGCTGCGGGCCTTTAGGGGCCTTATATACTGTAAAGAGGAGTCATATTTAGGAGCGGGTTAGGTGCTTTGTTGCAATCGGTCAGACCCTCGCCTTCTGTACCCAAGCCAACTACTGGCATTCTTTGTTTAGTCGTCAGCAGTGACGTGATAAGTCGCAACTACCAATGGTACAAGAGCAAAGCGATGAATCCAAGAAAGAATCGATCGTTACAAAACACGGCCCCAAGTATTCATAACCTTGCCCACTCTGGACAGCATCTGATGACAGTGTGTCAACGTACATTTCCGTTAACACTTCTAGGCTTCTAAGCAAGCTTTACAGTCGCCAGGTGTAGCCGATCAGCGAGTCCGATGATATGTGAGCAAGATAAGTCTTCTCTGCGCACTACTGCACGCTACCTGCGGCCGGAAGCCGACTGCAGTGTCCATAAAATCCGTGAGAACGCAATATATAGCACACGACGCTCGCAAATGATAACGGACTGCCGCAACTTGTCGGCGCTCGCCGCGACACCGCATAACTGCACCGTCCTCGACATCTCGCCATTTCACGTCGCCTCTCGCCGCGCACGCGAGATCGTGGAAGTCGCCGCCTATGAAGCGCCGGCACTCCGTGAAGATGGAATATATGCGGCAATATAGGCGGCAGGCCTCCGAAGGGCCGGAGCTCCGAAAGCGCGCGCACATCGGTGCGGTTTTGGTTCCTATTGCTGCGTTTCCTGCTTTTGTTTACGCGCGCAGTGCATGTAAGACGTGGGAAGCGACGAAGGAGGGTAGAAAGGGGGGGGGGGGGGGGATGCAGCGTTACGTGTAGAAGTGCGCTTGCCGCGCTAATGCACGAAGAACAGAAACGTCCCCCCCTCCTCCTCCTCCTCCATGCGCAGTAGGCGTGCTCGGCGCCTGATATATGCGACGCCGTGACTTAGGGAATCCCAGGTTTTCCGCCGAAAAGAGGCGGCGGCAGCGGTGGACCGCATTTAGCGTTTCCTCCGCCGTTCCGAGCTGCTCTCGGGATGCGACGACTACGGGGAGAAACAGGGGAGGGGGAAGAGGACACGCAGTCATACATCACGCCGGTCACAAGACGGCGAGCGGACGGCTCGCATTCGCCGCCCTCCCCCTCACTTTCCCGATGCGGAGGAGAGACAAAGGCCTCGTTTAAGCGCGACGCGGTTGCGCTATGCGGCGGGCGGCGTTCCCTAATGACGCGACGCGTTCCGTCGTCGGGAGCGACGGGCGGAGGCCGCGCATGATCGTTCCGTTTTCGTGTCGTTTTCGCGCGGAATTCGGATGCTGCGAGATATCATCAGCAGTGTGAGAAGGGGCGGTGTTATTGCGTGCATTTTTTTTTTCTCTCATGTGTGGGTGTAGAATGTCGTTGACTGAGTTCCACGCTGATATAGCGGAGCCGCTGTCTACTTTGAAAACGGTTGAGAGACGGAAAGACAAGCTTGTTTGAAAAGAATGGACTTTGCGCTTGCCTTGGAAGAGAAATTGTAGTACGGCTTGTGCATTCCGCAGATAGGAAGGAACGGAAACTCGGTGGAGAATGTCACTGCTGAGCGCGCAGGTGTAGAATTCTGATCAGCGAAGACAAACGTTAGGAATTTGGAAAACGCTAACTCAAGTTTCAGCTGTTTGATTGAGGCGCGGGTTATAACTTATGAGCCTCCTGCTTTGTAACCGACCCGTGAAGAACGATCGCTTGCTTCGCCTTTTAATACACACGGCCGCGGTCACAAATTGCGGAGATTTCACTTAGTCATTTTTAACTTCGGCTTCAATACAAGTGTTGAAGCGCGAGAGAATGTATGCTAAAATTTATTTGGTACATTTTCGTCCTCGCCCAGAAAAGAGTGCGGTGCATCCGCCGATTGGTGCTTTGAAAAGAGAGGAAGAGATAACCCCCAATGAGGGGTATTTCCGAAAATCATTTGTGCCTTTCTGGCAAAAACATCATTTGCGCCTTTATGGGACCACTTTCACGTTTCGGAGACACTCGCTAAGATAAAGGAATTTTCCCTGGAGCGCTTGCTTATAATGGCACAACCATATTTTTCCTTCCTGTCTGTTGTTGGAGTGGACTATTCTTCATTCGTGTTATCATAATTGATGCCCTGAGTGGTGACGTATATAAAATCAGTGGAGTTTATTTCTTGTCATGGCGAAATTAAAGGAGCCCTGAAGACAACTTAATAAATATTTTGATTTAGATAAATTGCGGTAGTTGGGCTTTCGTGTAATAATAATAATAATTGGTTTTTTGGGGGAAAGGAAATGGCGCAGTATCTGTCTCATATATCGTTGGGCACCTGAACCGCGCCGTAAGGGAAGGGATAAAGGAGGGAGTGAAAGAAGAAAGGAAGAAAGAGGTGCCGTAGTGGAGGGCTCCGGAATAATTTCGACCACCTGGGGATCTTTACCGTGCACTGACATCGCACCGCACACGGGCGCCTTAGCGTTTTACCTCCATAAAAACGCAGCCGCCGCGGTCGGGTTCGAACCCGGGAACTCCGGATCAGTAGTCGAGCGCCCTAACTACTGAGCCACCGCGGCGGGGCGGCGGGCTTTCGTGTCTCCGTTTATATTTTCTCGGGAATTGAATTAGCTGTTGAGGAAAGGAAATGGCGCAATATCTGTCTTACATATCGGCGGACACCTGAACCGCGCCGTAAGGGAAGGGATAAAGGAGGGACTGAGAGAAGAAAGGAAGAAAGAGGTGCCCTTGTGCAAAAGGCTCTTTCCTTGGTGAGCAATTCAGTTAAATTTTCCGCCCCTACTGTTGAAACTGATATTCAAGTTATTTTTTTCACCCTCGCTGTAGAGGAAGGCGCCGGAACAATCTTTACCACCTGGGGTTCTTTGAAGTGCGGTGATATCGCAGAACACTAGGGCCTCTTTTGCATTTCTCCGCCAGCGAAATGCGGCTTGCATTCGAACTTTCGACCTTTTGTTAAGGAAGCGAACGCCGCAGCCATTGAGCCACCGCGGTAGGTATGTCCTTTCGGCGGCCAATTTCTGCAGAAGCTTTGACCTCTTCAAAGAGATCCGTTTTGGCAATCTGGCAGTATTAGGCGTCTGCGAAGCGACCCTTTGCAATGCTGCGTAAATTCTTGATGGCGTCAACACGTTCAAAACGGCAACCTTTGAGAGCATGTTGTAGTCTAGGGAGCGAAAAGGGATGTGTGCATAGATGGTGACTGCGGGAGAGGAATGTGTGCTATTATAAGAGACTGCGCGCATAGCGGGGCAGATGCGACAGGCTTTATGACATTATTAATATAGAAGGGACGCTACGGTGGAGCATTTGCCGGCTGAATAAGCAAGGCTAATCCCACCTGTAGCATTCAACGCATCAACTCAACTCAACTCGAAAAGGGACGGATTGAGGGAAGCCATGTAAATATGAATGTTGCAACCTTCGGGTTCTTCTTCGAAAATTCTCACTTCAGTAGAACGGGGGCGTGAACATTCTCACGGTGATTCATACGCTCGTAGCTTTGATCTGTTCTCTTCGTTCTCTTTTCTTGAAGGCGTTCGATCATTTATAGCCAGTACTCGTTCCAAAGTTCACCATGAATGACGCTCAGAATGAATCACAAAAAAAGTACGCAAGGCATTCACATTTGGCGTGTCGCACCTTACCTGGTCCCAGTGAAGGGTTTTCTACAGACAGCTTGTCTTCACGTTGTACTCATGGAATAATCGAGCTCTTAACCTCCGCAGGCATGTTTTTCACAAAAGTTTCATCTCACCTTGGCCCTCTCATGATATCTTGATTCATTTGCAGCTCACAGTGCTTGGTTTAAATTGCCAGAAGCAGTCGTAGCGTCACTTCTTTAACGTTGCAGGCCATTGTTTATTTGCCGATAATGACATCGATTAATAGAAACACTGAGATGTTTAGAGGACAATGCAAGCCATATCGTTCCAATGAACTTTACATTTTTTCTCAGTAACTGATATTACGCACTTGTTTATAACATTTTGTTCAGTAAACTCCGCCCTTTGAACTCACCCAAAACTATTCGTAACAGTAAACAACAAAGGAATTTTTCTCACCATTTTTTTCCTTCAGTACTGCGTTTGAGGATTTTTTTTTTTCATAAATTAAAGACCGTCCCGTGCAGATGTCAATTTCGGTCAGTATATTTCCACATGATTAGATAGAATATAGTGAATATTGGCTGTTTATTCTGTCTACTTTCGAAGGTAATGGTACCATTTAACAAAAAAAAAATATTCTGAGGTAACTGAGTTTAACGTGAAAGAACTTTTCAGTGCGCCAATTTTCTGACCAATTTCTTCAATAGGCGCCACCTATTTAGCCGTCAACAGACTCAGATTTGTGCTTATCTGCCTGTCGTTTCGAGCTCTTTGTGACCAGCTGTGCAGGTCGATGATCAAAGTAAACTCAACGTTGGTCGACTTCACTCGGCCAACGGACAGCGCTACGCATTGTTGTTAGCTCACAGGCCTCTAGAATCTTGGCTCTTCCTATGTTGGCGTTGTTGAATGCTAGGAAAGCATTAAACGTTGTCATCTTGAGAGTCTGCACTCCTACCAGAACTTTTCTTCGGAGCAGGCTCCCAGACGACGCAATTGAGGGGCGTAGACGCTGAGAGGGCAAAGATTGTTGCTAGGTCAGTTTTTAGCCGCGCTGAAATTTGAGAAATGTCCAGTTTTGGTGATGAAATTATGTTCTATAAAAGACCACGAAAATCTTGCACCTACAAAGAAATTAGCGCGATCGCTGGTCACCATCTTTTCGGAAATTATTTTCTGGGTCCAAGTGTTCTGCAGAGCAAGAATTAGAACACTGAAAAAAGAAAGAAAGCACCGGACGATGTATTTTTAAATACGCAGCAAAGCTAAGAATGGAAGTTGAATTGGTTTTGTCAGAATTTCCCCTTTCTTTGTTTCCTAATAATAATAATAATAATAATAATAATAATAATAATAATAATAATAATAATAATAATAATAATAATAATAATAATAATAATAATAATAATTGGTTTTCGGGGAAAGGAAATGGCGCAGTATCTGTATCAATATCGTTGGACACCTGAACCGCGCCGTATGGGAAGGGATAAGGGAGGGAGTGAAAGAAGAAAGGAAGAAAGGGGTGCCGTAGTGGAGGGCTCCGGAATAATTTCGACCACCTGGGGATCTTTAACGTGCACTGACATCGCACAGCACACAAAGGCACAATGAGGACAACTCGATGTAGTTATTGCTCCAAGTAAAAAAAAACGAAAAATAATTGGTTATCTGCCATTTTTGGGTATGTTTACCTTTGACCGGCAGCAAATGACGCATGTATCGCGGAGAAAATTTGATTAAAAAAATTATCCCGCCAGTCGATTCAAACTTTAGACGCCCTTAACGAAAAGGACGGGTTGCCTCCGATTTGAACTGAATGGCTTCTAGCGTAGCCTCGGAGATTCGCGACAAAATCGGTATCGATGAATGTATTTGAAATCGGTCGATGATGAACCACACCTGTATTTCATATTTTGATTTTTTCTGGCTTATAAAAGGGTAACTTTCGATGAGAGCGGTCGTAATTAAAACGCTTTTCCCTGTCGATACAGGCGAATTTAAATTTTACCTCAATGTCGAACATCTTGTGTCACTTCACTGAATATGAGGCGGCGGTCAATCAAAGTCGAGCAAAAGTACCACTGCTGAACCACCATCTTACATTAAATTTAGTCTTCTTGACGTTTGCAGCTAGCCTTCACGAAAGAACCGCTATGGCAGCAATTTGCTCTAGACTCGGCAAAACGTAATAAGGCGACGAATTATTCGCTTCATGCTGTGTCACCCTATAGTGTCTTGGTACTCCCGCCGTGTTGTGTAACCCTTGCAATGGCTCTTAGTTCTTTGTACGCGATATATCACAAGTCACCTGAACCTCAGTTATGAAATCAGTATTGTTTCGTTTTCTCTGCTTGCACGCCTGCCTTGGGCGCCGTATTTCCTTTTGTTTTCGTTATTGGAGGACGCCGCTTTGCAGACACTTAGGGGGGGGGGGGTACTCTTTGACTCTGACGTCGGGCACGTGTGAGAGCCATGTGACAGCAGTGTATAAACCACGGTGGCACTTGCGAAAGCGTTTCGAAACCCGTGAGATACCTTCTACTCCCGCCTATTATGCTGGCGCGCTCCTGACCGCGGCTGCGGTGTAGGGGAGACTGCGTCTGCGGTCCGTGGTCTTGGGTACGCATGCGTAACACGCGACGCTTACAAAAGAGGCCGAAAGTGTGTCGAGCCCGGATTTTATTTTTCTCTTCGCGCGGAGTCTCCAAGGGGGAGACTCGTGAAGCGGGGTGCGGAGGAGATGGCGTGCGAGCAATGAGACGGGCTTCCTCCGTGTCCGCACCACGCGTGGAGGGCAGGTGCTTTCCAGATGGCACGGGACGGGAGCGACATGGTGGCTTTGTCGCCCACCGGAAGAGGTGCAAGTCCGGAAGCGGAAGGAATAAGGTTCCAAAGGGCCACTTCCTCTGCACCGCCCGCACAATGCTGTAGGATCCTTAGATGCCACTCTCGCGAGCACACTGCTTCTAGCCGCTCGAATGAATGGAGCGCACCTGAAAAAGTGTACATATAAGCCGTTTGGCGTACCTGAATTGTTAGGGGTTAATTTGCGCGACCTACCTCACGCGGCTAGGAATGGAGAAACTATGGGCTCACGAATGGAAGTGATAGCTGTGCGCCTCAATTGGCTCGGCGGCATTGCCGTACATTCTGATCGCTATGAGATTGTGGGTTCAGTGCCTGGCTGCGGCAGCCGCACTTCTATGTCAGCGGCATGCTTGGTTTGGTTTGGTTTATAGGATTTAACGTCCCAAAGCGATTCAGACTATGAGGGACGCCGAAGTGAAGGGCTCCGGAAATTTCGACCACCTGGGGTTCTTTAATGTGCACTGACATCGCACAGTACACAGGCCTCTTACATTCCGCCTCCATCGAAATTCTACCGCTGCGCCCGGGATCGAACCCGCGTGTTTCGGGTCAGCAGCCGAGCGCCATAACCATTGAGCCACCGCGGCGGCTTCTCAGCGGGATGTGAAAGCATCCTTGGGAAGGAATTTTGACGCTCATAGTGCGCCCTAAACACGATTACCTTTATATTGGAGTAAAACGGGAATAAGTTGTCTTTAGCGCGCTTTTTTATAAATAATGGGCGCTAGAGGGCAGTTTACTCTTTTTTTATTCCTTCTTTTCACAGCGTAGAGCAGCACGTGGTCGAGACTAGTCGCAGCTCCTTATTGAGCGTCTTATAGGATAGGACTTAGCTTTCGGACACGCGTAAAAATGCGTTCATGAACTGTGCATTTTATGAGTCATTCCTCCTTCAATGTGAAGTCGACACAAATGCAGCAGAGGGGACTTTGGAGGCCCCTTTAATGGCGTGAAGATTGATGCTGCTCTATAGCCGGTGCACACGGCTCGATTCTAGGAAAAATCAGAGTAAACAACGACCCGTAATGAAATTTTGCCTACTCTGTATAACTGCGCGTTTTGTGGACTATAGGCGGGGCATAACGTGAAAGGCGGGAAGCGGCGCCTGCGCAGTAATGCACTCGTAATCGTACACCGCCAACGAGAGTGCCGTACGCGATGTCTGGCCAGCGCAAACTTAATGATCATGCGTGCTTCTTTATTCGCGCAAGGAAAGTGTAAGCATCTTACGTCCTAGCTGCAAACAGCTGTCGCTGGATCTCGTGTTAGGCAGCAGCAACTGTCCTGCGAATTTTTTTTTAGTCAATCAATGAAAGTGCCTTCCTAACGTGGTGCAACCTTCTTCAGTGAGGGCGTAGAACTAAGCACGAAATGATTCAAAGATTTCAGCCTGGATCGGCATCAGTTTAGCTCGCGTCATGGTCATCCTGGTGACCGCAAAGTCAGCATTTTGGTCACTCTGCGTCAGGCGCCGCTCTGGCAGCATTTGCGCGTGGCTCGGACAGGGAATTGAAAGGTAGATGAATTGATTCCCCCATGGTTTACAACCATCCTCAAACTCTCTTTTGTCCGAACGGAAGTGAGCAGGTATTTGCACTCCTTGCCGATGCAGGAGTAAATACGCCATTTAATTCCACAGTCAGTTTAGACGGAGTATAACGACCTGCTACTACGCAGTGAACACCTCTTGCCGAGAACAAAACAGCCTGTTTACGCCTGTCGTGTTCTGTCCAGTTTTTAGCGTGTAAAGGAGCATTATTTCGTTTGCTCTGTAGTGTGGCACCATGTGAAGGTCCGCGGAAGGATCGTTCTCGGCTGAAAATCATTCAGCGCTTCTGCCGAAATTTGAGGCCTGATTGAAGCCTGTTATACTCCTCCGCTGTGCTGTTTCTTATTATTAGCTGCTGTTTCTTTTTTTTTACAACGTTATTTATTGCCTCAGGGCATAAGGGGAGTTGGGAAGGTAGAAAGAGAAAGAAAACAGTCTGTGTTTCTTTTGCATCTGTCGTCTTAGTTTTTGCGCACGTTCCAACTGGACTAGGGCAAACGTATGCTGGAGGTCACGTGAAACAACGAGCGAAAAACATTGAAATGGCGGCTGTCGCATGCTGTCTAAACTGATGCTGCTCGCGTTGATCAACTGACAAGGGATTTGCAGCGATTCTGTAACGCACTGTTACACTTTACAGGTCTACTTTTTTTGGTCAGTTAGTAGAGAGCGCTACTAACTATCAGTCTAAGAATGGAAGGTCCATTGGCTAAAACAAGCAAGTGGTGGCAGTCGATCTCGTTTGATCATACGATTTCGATTTGTGCAGAAAACCGTTTGCAGTTAATTAGCACATAATTTGCTCTCGTTTACAGGTACCCCCGAGGAAGAGTGTTGGAGTGGTGCATAGATGGGACAAATTTCAGCCCAAAACCGCTTTTACTAAGGCAAATATGCTGCAATATAACCGTTCTCACTGCTTTTCCCATGCTTGGAAGCATGTCGGAATACTAGTGATAGCGACGTTAGGCTGTTTTCAAACGTGTCATACAGAAGTACAGGAAGGTTACAAATTATCAAGGGAAATCTCTTTGTGATCAGGTGCCTGTACATTAGTTTGTTCATATCCGCCCTGAGTTTGATAAAATTCTTGCTTAAGTCACACTGAATAGGACCTCGTTGAGCTGTTTCTTTTTATTTCTCAATTTAGCGCACTCTAAGATCCCATGCGTTCAGTCAACATACCTCAAGACTAAATAATGACTGCATGCGCTGCATCGACCACTTTGTCGTTTTTTGCACTGAGCCATCGTTATCTCCGTCATCGTTATTTTTCGCTATCATGGTTACCTTTTGAACGAAGAACCAGATTGGGGCTCTATACTTCTACCACTAGAGACATTTACGCCCGTGAGATTTAACTCAATTGGCGTGGGAGCGTGATGATCGGCAACTATTTATTGAACACGTACACGGCCGCTTCCCATCGCCCGTATACGCGGAAATGGACGGCTTTGTATATAACGCCGCCCTCCCGGCCGCTTTGTAGATGTTCCACCGACGACGCAGCCCTGTTTTCGCAGAGCGGCGTCGTGAACCGGCTATTGGCGAAGCCGTTGAAGCGACGCGCTGCAGAAGCCCTATACGCTGTGCTGAGGAGAGGGTGATTACTCTCAGAGAGAGAGAGAGAGAGAAATAAACGTAAGCAAACGGCGCCTCGATTTTCTTGAGCAGAATCGACGTCGTTCTTTACCGTTTGTTTCTGATCTGCTCGACTTTTTCTTGCGTTTTCCTTTCTCCGTTCTTTTATGCCGTCAGGGTGAATGGTAGCAGCCTTCGCGTAAGTATAGCACTGAGCGTCGTCATGATCGTCTTCTGCGAAGCCCGCTATAGAGTTTGATGCAATTTTCCCCGATTTTCCGGAGCGGACGTGCTCCGCTTGGCCGCGTATGAAGTCCCTACGAACACCGCCTCGCTGCGATATCCTCCTTCTCGTTTTATCCTCTCGAGACTTTCTGCGGAACTTGAAACTTTCGACACTCTTTTTTTTTTCTTTTTTTTTCTTCCCCGCGTGCGTTTTGTTTTTTCCACTTGTGGTGGAGATGAAGGCCGGGCTCGCTGCGGACGTGCGGGGGTGTGCGTTCAAGTCTATACGGCGGCTTTTTTACGCAGTAGTTTCGGCGCCTTAAGGTGCTTCACCTACTATTTGCGACGATGTGTCTGTTGAATGCTATTTGCAACGGCTTTTTAGTGTAGGCAAGCACGCTGGCACTTAGGTTTCTGCTTATTTTTCTGTGGAACGTTTAGTTTTGGTTTGTATCGTAGTCAAGCAGGCTTATTATAAAGTAAAGATAGTGCAAAATGAAAGGATGGTTAGTTAACAATATCGGCGTTAGGTTATCCAGCGGGAAGTTTGTACTTCCAAAGCGACTCAGGCTATAAGGGACGCCGTAGTGAAAGGCTCCGGAAATTTCGACCACGTAGGGTTCTTTAACGTGCACTGGCATCGCGCAGTACGCGGGCCTCTAGAATTTCACATCCATCGAAATTCGACCCCTGTGGCCGGGACCGTACCCGCGTCATTCGGGTCAGCAGCCGAGCTCCAAAACCACTGATCCACCGCGGCGGCCAGTTTCTACTTTAGGCTAGTCTAGTCGCTGCATGTGGGTGGGCAAAAGATAGAAACATGAAACACTGTTGCTAAATTTTAATTTCCGAGCTTGAATGATTCCGAATCGCTTCGGAAAGATCCCGTAGACACGCTTAACGTCTTCATGCATGCATGGGGTCACAACTCCAGAACTTGTAAACAAGCAATGAGAAACGTTGTACTCCGACCTTTTGTGCCGGATCTTATCCGCGCTTTGACCTCCAAGTGATTCCAGTTCGTTTAATTCGAGGTTGTTGCGATTCTCGTAACGTGTAAAAAAATAAGAGAGAATCCGATGACCTTTTCTTGTTTGGTGCGTTTTTTAGCCCGACGTCATTTCATTATTCTGCAGGCAGAAAGGAGGTCTGAAAAGAACTCAAGGGAAAGCGCGATCGGAATTTCCTGTTTCTTCGGAAGACATTCCGCGCCCAGATAAGCGTGCAGACCTATGGGAACTTTGCGGATCTCAAAACAGGTTCGCGTACGAATGGTTTGTCGCCACGCTTCGTCAATCTCGCTCCGGGTATGCCGGAACCGTGCGCGTTGCGCGGGTTGTTGCAACTATGATCGAAGACGCAGAAAAAAAAGCGCACTATTGACCGGTTCCGTGACTTGTGTCCCATACCTCGCGCAGAAATTGATTCCTGCATAGCACGAGATGCCGACGCCCCTTGAGTGACGTCCTTTAGTTTGAAAACGGCCAGGGAGTATTATGCTTCGCGCTTGCTATCAGCTCTAATGGCAGAACGGCCAAGGTGTCGATGATTTTTCTTTAATTACTATGCCGAAGCATAGCTACTCATGGTAAGCACTGATATACAACCAATCGCTACGGCTGAGTAGTTACGACTTTCATATATTGATGTGAGAACCGCAGGTTCGATACCGTCCACGCCGATCACATTTCCATAGAAGAGAAATTCAAATGAGCGTCTTTGGTGGCATGTTTAATAATTGTGGTTAGTCTAAATTAACCCTATGCCTTCCAATATGCGATTTACGCGGTAGCTCACTTGCAGCCTTGTGTGTAGAAGGCAACTGACCGATATTCAGATGCATCAGTTTTCGCCAGTCAAGTTGCGCTTAGGGTTTAAAAACTGCCTGCATTTCATCCCGAGAACACGAACATATGATACGTAAGTCGGTTGCAATTTTTAATCCGAATGCGTTATGTGGCTCATCCCGAACAAAACCCGGTGTCGACGTTTGCCACCAGCAGTGGTTCCAATAATCTGATATGGCATCATCGTGGTGTCAAAGAGAAATAACATTTCTTCCGATGGTGCGAGGGAATTGAACCCAAGACTTCCAGATGGCGAGGCGAGCACGCAACCCATATGTGCCATAAAACCGCGTTGCTTCTGGGCGAAAAAAAAAATGAACCTAGTATATGTGTTGCCTTACTACTGTATGCTAATGAGTAGATGTGTCATTAGAAAGGATGGTAAAACTTTTAAAAAATTATTAAAAACAAATAAAGAACAATGCTTTGGCATTCGAAGCACGCAAGTATAGTCTCAAGCGCATTCTGTAATTTTTAGTATACGCTGTTATCAGCAGCGTCTTTTTTCTATTATTATTATTGCTGTTGCTGCTGCTGGTGTTGTTCGCGTTGATGACATGCGGCAATTTGTGGATTGTGCGCTCCAAATATCCCTGGCAAATGCGAGCACGGCGTAGGTTTTTTTCGGGACTAGAACTCGATCATGCGTTAAGAAGCTTCTTTTATTCGGGTCCAGGTAATTTAAGGTTCAAAGGACGCCAAGCACAAATTGAGGTTTGCCTATACTGAAGGATTCCGCATTCTAACAACAAAAACAACAGGCACTACTTTCACTGGAAACGAAGCTATTTTAAGGCAGAAAAGGAAAAAAAATTGAAATGCAAGCGTCGCCAACACTGGACGACTTCGCAAGAAACCCCGGTTCGTCGACACAGTTACTTTTCATGTGGGCGCGGATCCCAGAGGCTAAGCCACACCTCCGTTCACCCGTAAATGGTGATAACGGAGTCATTCTCGGTGTATACATAACGAGTTTGAACCGAGTGGCAAGCCAATTTTTAAATGCAATTTTCTCATCGATAATCGCGTCTCTTGCGGTAGGACGAGCATCAATGTGGGCAGAAAGAGTCGCAGAGTCGCACACGGAAAAAAGAACCTAGTGTATTTTCTTATGTACTTAACAACACAATAATATCTGAGGTTGAAAAATACAAGTATTTGGGTCTCACATTCAACAGTAAACTCTCTTGGTCAAACCATATTTCCATTACATGTTCAGCAGCATTGCGCAAATTGTGGTTCTTGAAAAGGAAACTTAGAAATGCACCTGCAAATACCAAAATGTTAGCATACAACACATTTGTCCGTTCCAAACTGGAGTATGCAGCAGTTGTATGGGATCCTCATACTAAAAAGAATATAATGAATTTAGAGCGTGTTCAAAGGAAGGCTATCAGATTCATCTTTAGTAAATATAAAAGAGAGGATTCTCCGTCTTTAATAATGCTTGCAAATAAAATCAGTACGCTGGAAAACAGGCGGAAGATAAGTCGTCTCCAATATTTACATAACATTATAAATGGAAAAAGCGCACTTCAGCAGCCTCATTGCGTAAAACCTCTAAGTTCACGCCAGACAAGACACAGACATAACCTTTCACTTACGCCAATATTTTCTAAAACAAAATCCCATATGAATAGTTTCTTTCCGCGTACTATACATGAATGGAATTCTATACCTGTCGATGTATTGCAGTCACAAAACTTTGCAGAAGAGCTGGAAAAACATCTTTCTTCCATAAACTAACTGAAACAAAACCAGTGTTCACAATCTGTTATGTTTTCCTAACTCCTTCACTTTGTGATGCCTTTTTTTTCCCCCCAGAAACAGTTCTGTTGTTCTGAGTAAAAATTGCCCGCCTGTTTGTTATTTCACATGTGCCACTCTTCATGTTTTGTTCGTTATTGTGCTGGTGCCAGAGCGTATTCATTGAGTAACACTGCTACACCCAGCATTATTTTTCGTTAGTGTTTATTGTTGTTTTGCATTGTCACACTTTTTACTGTATTGCCCCTCCTGCTAGGGCCAGTTTATTGGCCTGCAGTATCAATAAATAAATAAATAAATAAACAAATTTTGTAGAACCGATTTTTGCTAATGAAAAAAAAAAGGACGGAGTGATCCTTTAACGGGGTGCACCTTTCGAATGGTTTTCATTCATATCATGCCACCGACCAACTTTTCGCAGTTGCTAAGGCAGGAAATGTTTTGTCTCTTGTGTCTCTTGTTGACTCTTCTCGTCTCCTCTCTTCTCGTCTCTTATCGTCTCTTCATTCCTCGTCTCTTCAGCCGCCGCGGTGGCTGAGTGGCTACGGCGCTCGGCTGCCGACCCGAAAGACGCGGGCTCGATACTGGTCGCGGCGGTCGAATTTCGATGGAGGCGAAATTCTAGAGGCCCGTGTACTGTGCGGTGTCAGTGCACGTTAAAGAACCCCAGGTGGTCGAAATTTCCGGAGACCTTCACTACGGCGTCCCTCATGGCCTGAGTCGGGTTGGGACGTTAAACCCCCATAAAAAAAAAAAACATTTCTCGTCTCTTCATTTCTCGTCTCTTCATTTCTCGTCTCGCTTTCTTTTTCACCTCTCACCGCTGGTAGCCGGCACATGCATTTTACTAAGCTTCTCATGCATGTGCGGGAAAGCAACGCCTTTCCCAACGGTGGCGTACACTGCGGGAGCGAAGTGAAATGCAGCAGCGATGGCGGATCGAACCGATTGAAGCACCGCATTTAACTTGCAAAAGTTCGTCGCTGTTTGACCCCAGCCGCTTCTACCCTTCAGTATCCCTTACAGAACGGAGTTAATTTCTTCCAGGAAAGCGAAAGGCCGCGCGGAATAGCAAATGAAACTGCGCGTAGTCTCCAAGAACGGTCGTACGACCAGAGGTTGCTCGCTGATCTCCCTCCCTTGCCGCAACCTCCTCTCAGTATAGAGCCCTCCAAAAACTCCGTGCCTGAGGAATTCCGTGCAGCATGATGGAAGCTCGGAAAACGTGCTTGCATGCGTGGGCATTTGAGCTGCAAACTACTTAGCAGAAGTAATGCCGATTTTATTTCTACAGGCATGGAGTTATGAAAAAGGTTACGTGGCAATTACGGGCCGAAACTGCGCTGCGGGCTATCAGATACACCGTACTATAGTCCCATTAATTAGTTTCGACCACTTGGTGTTCGTTAACGTGCAAAAAAATAATAATAAAACGCGATTCCGGGTCGTTTTCTTGCTCCTCCTCCATCGAAAGACAGAGAACGCCTGAAAAGCTTGCAGCGCTGCAGCTGAACCTCGTTATAACGAAGTTTAAGGGGCCGGGCGATTACTTCGTTATAGCCGTAACTTCGTTGCAGTACGTGTTGACAGAGCTTTCAATGAAAACCGTCATTACTTCGTTATATTCATTATTTCGTTATAAACCATTTCGTTATAACGAGGTTCTGATATGCGAAACTTTTCGCCATAAACCGTGTTGACCGAGCATCCAAGAGGAACCGCCACTCCTTCGTTATAGCCATTATTTCGTTATAAACCATTTCGTTATAGCGAGGTTCGACGGTATATGTATCTGATATGCGAAACTTTTCGCCATAAATAGCCTCCCCACGTGACTATACAAGTTGGGTGATGCGGCAGGTGAGCACATTTCTCCGTCTCGAGTGGGCGAAGCTCAATCGCGCTCTGCGCAACTGTGCACTGAACTACGCAGTGCGCGAGGTGAAGCGGAGTCGGAGGCATCTGCTAGAGTTGTTTTCCCAGCCAACGACGGAGCGTTCAGTGCTGGCGCAGTTGGCGGCAGCTTCGCATTCCGTCTGCGATCGGCCGCTTCTTGGTCAGCAGCCCCGGGGGCCTCCATGCTACTACGGCGGAGTCACCGAGGACGCGATGACGACACACGCGCCCAGCAGCGCGGGAGCCAGTCGCAGGCATTCACAACTCGTCCCTCGAGTCTAAGCGAGAGCGCGTGTCTGCGCCCGTATGTGCGTACGTAGCAGCATTGCAAGGTCAATCTCGGCTCGTGACGCAATCGGTTTCCCAAATAGTTTTTCTGCGCGATGCGCTCGCGGGGTGGCCGGAAGGCTGGCGGCTTGACCAGCCAGCGCGTCGTCTTCTCTGCGATACCTCCTCTCCCTTTAGGACATGCGCACTCTCTTTTTCCATCGCTCTCTCTGTGCCTGCGGAGACCGTCGCGCCTCCTCTTTCCTCTTCCACTCTCTTCTTCTCCTTTCGCTCTATCTGTACTGTCGCGCTGGTATCGCCCATTAGCGGAGCTGCGTGGGGAGTGTACGCGCATTGGCGGCTACGCCGCAACTCCCGGACACGCATGGCTCAGCGACGGATTAGAGGTACGCATACGGAGTAGCCCTAGCGCTTGTTAAACACGCGTGCGTAGATGTAGTACTGATTACGATTGATTGGGCGCCCTTTTCACGAGGCGCCCGTAAATTAATTTTAACACTTTTGTTTACATAGGCTCCTGCTCCGATGTTCACTACCTCAATGTGTTTTCCGTAGTGGTACAAGTGAATTGCCGTCGTTGGTCGCGTTTTTGTTTCACGACATGGAAGTAAAATGCAAAAAAGATTTAATTTATCTCATTTTCTGTTCTGTTGATCTCTGCTTTTGCGTTAATTATACGACAGGTACCAATGAGCGAAGAGTTGATGTGAGCTTGCTTGCTTGTTTTCTTTCTTTCTGCCTTTCTTTCTTATTTTTATCCGTTCCCGTTCTTTTTGTTTCGTTTATTTGCATTTCTTTCTTTCATTCAGCTGCTAACTTTAGGAATTAGGTATATTTAGATATTAGGTATTTAGGAAAGTTTTACTGTTTTCACGGCATATTACGGACGTCTTTTGGCAGTTTCACGTCTGCCGCGGTGGGTCCGAAGCTATGACGTCGTGTCGCTCCTCTGGATGTCCAAGGTTCGATTCCTGGCTGCCTATTCTGTCGAATCCTAATAGCAGCGAAATGCAGCATTCCGAATTAATCTGATGCCCTGCACTTTAATGTGGCGGTGGTGGTGAAAACTTTAATAGATACAGGGGAGTTTAGGACACGCAGGTCCTTGGGCCCCCGCACGGCCCCACTGCACTCAAACGTTCATGTCCCAGAGGCTCATGACGCTGGCAGCCCGGCCTGTGGCGATTGCTTGCTTGGCCGGGTCCTCGGAGCGCAGTAGGGTCTCCCAAGCCTCCCAAGTGGTAAGGTGCTCCAGGCCCCGCGGGGGGAGGGTCCGCCGGGCAGAGGAAAAGGATATGACCGAGAGTGGCTTTGGGGTGGTGGCAGAGGGTACAGGTGGTGTTTGTGTGGACTTGGTGATAGCGCGAGCGTATATATGGAGTGGGTGTCAGTCAGCGCCAGTGCGTGCAGCTCGGACTGCTAAGCCTCGTGTTTGATAGAGTCTCAGTACAGCGCAAGCACGCTGTGTCTTTTTGTCGCGCAAGCAGTAGCGTGAGAACTGCCTCTATAGATACGACGCTGTACCTAACATATTGTGAAGTAGCGGTCAACTAAAAGAAAGCGATGGTGAACTTTTATTATTAACTTCGGGTGTATTTTAGCCAATACATCAGTAAAAGCAGCTATGTTTAACCTGGCGAAACCATTGGACCAACAAATACGAACAGCCCACTGATGAGCGGCACAACACCAGTGCTGTGTTTTGATCCGACGCAACTGCTCATGATGTCGTTGCAGAGCTCATCTATGTAGAATGTGCTACCAAAGTTCCCGTCAGATAGGGCCTGCTTTTGAGCCGTGTGGTAGTACATTTGCAACACCCGGGACCCACGAACCTTAACATACCTGTACGCGGTTAGAGAAGCATTATTTTCAGCTCTGAGAACCTTGGTAGCTTCACAGGCATCTTAAGTGCCGGAATATACACCGCTGCAAATCAGACCCCGTGGCCTGGGAACTTTTGACAGACCCTGTACGTCCCGACGAAGTGTTATAACTCTCAAGCCACAGAATCAAAAGGGTGCTGGAGTAAACTGAGTCTGTAGCCGTTCGCTATTGAACATAAGCTGCGCAAAGCACCTAAATACCTTGTGGTGGTGCTTCCGAGTTCTTACCTCTTTTTGAAACGCAAAAGTGGAGGATTCTCCTGGCGAAGGCCGCCGGTTTTCACCTGAATCGCTCTTGTGCCGTAATAATAGTTCGCTTGTCATTTCCATCAAATATATTCAGGACCCAACAATCCGACGGCTTCGATCACAGTGAAGCTATACCGAAACCTTCCTTGTGAGGATTCGTAAAGTGACATAACGAATGTCGTAGCCAGCTCGTTGAGAGCACAGGGAATAATACCAACCACCGCGCTGAAAGCGAAAAGCAGTTCCTCCTGGCAGGCGAGAAACTCAGTGAACCTCGGATAGGCAGTTTGAAGCGCGCCTTCTTTACAAGTAAATTGTGATGTGAGATTTAATTATAATTCTGTCCTTTCTGTTTTAACGACGCTTAACCATTTTATACTGAACCTCCGTATTATGCCAATATCTGCGAAGACAGGTTATACGGCACACTAGCCGCATTGAGAACTTTCCACTCCGCGATGGCTCATTGCTCACAGCACGCTCGAATAGGCGGCGTCGAGGCGCCGTGACGGCGCGACGCGTATAAGGCAGGTCTTCTCAAATGCCTCCGTGACTCACACAAGTGTTCGCAACCGCGTATCTCGGGGTCTGAACTAAAGTCTTGTCCGTGAGTCAAGCTGTTATCGTTGCGCCGTCGCGGCGGCAACACTGCAAGGCTCAACCATATGGCACGCTCCCCGGGACGCCTTGATTGCGGGACGAGAGCGCCAAGGTGTCGCATTTCGAGCGCTTTTGAACGCCGTTGTGTTCACGCACGTGGCATGTGTGCAGTGCGGTGCTCATCTGGTGTTCACATGATGCGCGGCTGAGTCAACCGAGTAAGGGGCGCGTGCCGAAATCGTGGCCCGTGTAACCTGCAGGGCGCGCCTCGCGGGGTAAAATTGGTGCCGCAGAGTTTGTTGACTGCGGCGTTCCCGGACATGCTTGATGCGAATCTTCGTCATGCGCTGCACATGCATTGCTGCTGCTTAGCTGGCTGTGTTGTTCTGTGAGCTGTGTCTTGGCAGCGAAGCGGTGCAAAGCCTGCGATATAGAGTCCGGGGCGCTTACGTCTTACGAAAACACGGGAACGGTTGCATAAAATTTAAAGGGGGCGTGGTATTGGCGTCATACACAAGCAGCAATTCTGGACAATAGCATTTTTCAGCGGCGAAGGGTTTATGAACGCAATTTCTTCGTCTATTGTAAAATTTTACTATAACAATCAATATATCCGCAGATCTCCTGTCGGCAGGCTTGCATTTGTTTGCTATTAACGTTTCTGTTATCGTAAAAAGCGTTCCCCGTTGGTTTTCTATGGCAATCTTAACTGGTCGTTGCGAGCGATAAAAAAAACTTTAAAAGATGCGCATCGGAAGAATGGACCATTGTCTTCAATATTTCCATAAAACACTACCTTAAAATACTCCAATATTCAAATATTCAAATTTTCTGTCCACGAATGCTGGACATGGCTGCTGTTATTGAGGGAGTTTATGATGAAAAAGAGCGGGGGAATAAAGATGAAAAACACTGGCTTCGATGCCGTGCCCATGTTGAAGTATAGTTAAAGACTAATTAGAGTCCCGCGGCTAATAGTTTGTCGGCAGTCGAGGAAGCAATTAGTTCCTTCGCTTGCCAGCACTTGACCAGGAGGGTTGAGGTCTCGTACTACGTACGCAGCGTGTGAGGAAGGCCCGTAACATGAGGTTCTCCGCCAGCAAAAACACGCGTGAACTTTCCGGAATGGCATGCGATTCGCAAATTAGAAGTGATATTCAAAGAAATATTGATTGCGCGGTGCCTTATGATAGGGAAGTTCCGTCATAATTGGGAAGTGTCATTACGGCTTCTTCAGCAAGGGCAGGCTTCGAAATATATCCGAGCGACACATGCGATCGGATTCGTTCGTTGAGGAGGGTCGACATATGAATATTTCAGGCAATTTGTGCGGTATAAAATCACTTGCAAAAAGAGCGTTTCAATGCTTGTACTCAAAAGTGTATGCATCAATCGGAAGGCCGCTTCGCCCTTCGTTGACTTCGCGGATAGGTAGTTGCAAAATTCTTAATCTTACTCGTTGCTTGGCTGCCCTGCACGGTACCCATGATCGACAACTCTTCACTTATAGGAACGCGTCAGCCAGTAATTGCAGAATTTGCATCAGCGGTAGTAAGAACAGGCGTGGTATACTTCACTAGTTCCAGTGTCGCCTGTGGTAACTTGTGAGCACCAGGCGAAACAAGACCGCCAGGATGAAATAGCATGATAAGGTTTTTTTTTTAATACGTTGCTTTCATCTCGAATCGCTCCTAAATGAAGTTACAGGATCGCGTCCGTAGCGTGAGCATCACCCTGGAGTACAGCCCGTTTGTTACGATGCATCGAAAAACCAGAGAATTAGCGGCGTAACCGGCAAATGCATTGTATGTAATGCATATCGTAGCATCTTGACCGTGTACACACATTAATCGAAAGTCAGAAAGCCTGCATAGTAATCTGGGCTCAGAGTGGTGACTTAGAACACGCATGGACACCCTATCTTACAAATTGGAAAAACAGCGCAATCAAAGACGAGACACAAGAACACCCTATCTAGACAAACACAGGAGCACAGGAACACCCTATCTAGACAGCATTCCCTGCCTGCCATAACCGAACCTATATACCGCTGTGGTCCGTCGTTGTGACGAGTGCGTGATTGCATCTGAACTGTGCTATGTATTGCGACTCTGCACCGGCTGAACTGTCCTCGCTCTGTCCACGCAGGGAGCGGGGGTGGAGGAGGAGGAGGAGGCGTGTCCCCTCCCCCCAGCGGAGGCGGCGTCGTGGGTGCGGATGCGCGGCGCAGGGGCAAGTGCAAGTGGTTCAACGTGGCCAAGGGCTGGGGCTTCATCACCCCGTACGACGGCGGCCCCGACGTGTTCGTCCACCAGGTGGGGGTGCACCTGCTGCTGCTGGCCTCCTTTTTCTTTCAGCCGTTCTATCATGCACCACAGCTAGTCACGCCGCATTCCGGTCATATGCATAATGCTGTTGTCATATAGCACCAGCACGTTAGACTGGAAGCAGGTCTGCTCTTTCGACTTCTTCCGCTTCAGATGCGACGAGAGCAGGTGTAGCCTTAATTGCTCCTCCGGTTCAGCCTCGACATCACGTGCACACTAGTGAGCAATATGAGAGAGAACAAACTTTTTTTTCACAAAATTGAAAATTTTCTACTTTCCCACAAAATTTGACAATAGTTCTTAGATGTTATGCGCCTAGAGGAAAACTAGATGGTAGGCTGAAAAAACTGCGCTTGTCACGCACAATTACTGAGTAATCGATAAATGAGTTTCACGAAGGCTCAAAGCGCTACCTCCAAATAACGGGTTACGAGAGCAGGGCTTCTTTTCAACGTTCTCTTCTCTAGACCACGTGATCATATTTCTATGACTATGTTTCACACACTGATGCGACGTGTCCGCTTCGAGTGCCTGTCGCTTTCCCAGACTTCTGTTGCCTCTGCGAGCGGACTCTCGGTTGCCTACAGCCAAGCATAAATGGTTGAAGCTTGGCGCGTACCATAGTCGATAAAGCAGTTTTTGTGTATCATGGGCCCGAGCCTCTGCTCTGAAGCATTTGTGAAGGCTTTGTTTGTGATGTGAGTGTGTATATGGGTGTATGCTTTGGACGCTTCATGTGCAACTTATCCTGTTAAATGGTAAGATAGCTTTCATTTTTTTTTTGTCGCCTGCCACTTCGAATGGGCGATTGTAACATCTAAATTCTTTTGAAATATTAGAATCCTTTTGTAAGAATGCAAGTTCCTACTGGTCTTTCTACATGGACAGGAAACTTTCGCGCACGTCTCAAGCCAGAAACAGGCGCGTAATGAAAACAGAAATGTTAATTTGAATCACGCTAGAGATAGCAAACTGCGGAACGCAGCTGCTGAAGACAGACCGTTATACTCGGAGACAAAAATCTCCTCCACCTCTGCGAATTCTTCTTCCTTTCAGCACAGATTACTAAGACCGTGCGGCTTGCAAGCAGCTGCAAGCTGAAGTCACTCTGACCCATTCTCCTTCACTTACTGCCGAGAGAAATTTATTGCCACGAGCCGCGCTTGCACAAAATCAGACAGCGCACTTCCCGCCGTCTGAATGAAAAGACAGCGCGAAGCAGCGAGATGCAAGCCCGTCGCTATCCGCCAACCTCGCGAACCCTCAGTTTCTGTCTTTCTCTAAACGTCGTAGAAAAGTTCCCCCAAAGTCCCCCCCATCGCTCGGCTCACTCCGGGCCCGCGGCGAAGCCCCAGGGTTCGCATCCTGTTCCCCGATGTGACGTTTCCTTCCGCTGCCTCCTCGCGTGCGCTAAAAACCCTCGGTGCTTGTGCAAACTTTATCAAAAACGTCGCGTTCGGGGGTTTTGCGTGCGCGTGCACGTCGCCGCCCCAGAGGCGTCTTTCTCTCCTCGCGTGGCGTGCGTCCGTCTCTGTACAGCGCTGTCGGGACAGGGGACGCGTGCTGACACGTACAACCGGCGGATATTCATTTGCGCTTCCAGATGGCGCGCGCGCCGCGTACGTAGTAGAACGTCCGCAGGAGCTCCCCCTCTGTCTCTCGAAGAGCAAGAAAAAGGGGGGATAAGCGTTAGCGCGGAATGAAACGAAGACGGTACATAGGGGTGGATGTGTGTGGTGAGGGGGAGTTAGTAGGGCGGTGATGGGCGGCATACAAAATGGGGTGAACTCTTCTTTCGTCGCTGGCGTGCAGACAGGGCGCTGCGTTGATCTTTCCTTCTTCTTCTTCTGTCATTGCTTCTTCTTCTTTCTTTTTCTCGTCTTTTACTCTTCCTCCTTCCCTCCGCGACGAGTGCGCGCACGTGCGACACTCCTTTTCTTTAGGGCGCTGTTTTAGCTAGAGCTGAATGAAGTGCGCGCAGACACGCGCTACTTCTCTGAAAGAAAAGCGTGAGGGGTTCGGAGGACTGTACAAATGTTGAAGTTGACACCTTCAATGCGCTGTCAGGTTCTGAAGGCAGCCACAGCCTTTGCAGTGCGCAGGTCAAAGAAATGAAATCTGTATTTTTCTTGTAGTGCAAAAGCAAAATCCCGTTAATTCGAAGTTCCAGCTTATTCGAACAGACACTTTAGTCCGGTCAACGTCATGTGTATATAGGGGAGCCCCATCAGGCTCTTCTTGAAAGGTGCCGTGGCTCCCAATTTTGGAATATAAAACGTATGTTGTGTGTGAAGGGACAGTTGGGGTTTGATGCCAGCGCCGACGAAGGAGGAAAAGCAGAAAGAAGACGAAGCTGACGAAGCTTAGGCTTGCGCCAAGAACGCTGGACAACTGAGCAGCATTGTGTTTGCAAAGGTTGTGGCTGTCCCTGAGGTTAGGCTACACTGCCATTTACTTCGAAACGGTAATCACAGGGTCATTTGCAGTGCTGACGTCACAATTTAAATCGAGTGGCCGGAAGATTGTACATTTAATTTCATAATACATTTTTTGATTCCGGACAAACATCGGCATAGCGAGAAAGAACTTCATAGAACGATGTCCACTTAGAGCGGACTAACATCAATGCAGGTGGAAACATTTGGATGCAGTGCGATTCTCTGTGTCCCTTTAATTCGAGCTCCATATATTTCAAATATATTTCACCCCCCCCCCCCCCCCCCCCCCCCATTGAGTACTGATTATTGAGAATGGCGGCATTTGCTTTAAGTAGGTAAAAGATGTATCTTTCTTATGAATGTCATACTTATCATTGTGGTGTACCAACACTGATGATGACCACTATGATTTCGTGTAGCACTATCTATCCATAAGTATGATATTCACGCGCAAGATGTTACAGGATTCTGGTTGCTTCAAATATGGTGCCCATTTTGAGCACGAAGTCTTGTCGCCCGTGCACAAAATGTTCATTCAAGGTGTGGCGGTTTCGTAGTCTAAAGAAGTAATTTCCGAGTCTCCGATCGACGCCGTAAAACCGAGTTCGGTGTCTTGTACGGCCTAGTCGTGCGAATAATATTCTGCTGACTGCCTGCATATTGTCAGTCTGCAGGCTCTCTACGATGTACCTGCACAGAGTAGACGTACACTCACGAGCTATATGAGAGGGGGCGATGTTTTTGCACAAATTTGGGCAATTTTTCGGCTATTTCTCTACTAAATTTGACAGCCCCTTTTAGCTATTATATACGCCAAGAGGAAAACTGGTTCAAAAAATTGCAAAAACCGTGCTTGTCACAAAGAATTATAGATTAATAAATAAATGAATGCTTAACTTGTTCTCTTTCACATTGTTCACGACCCAACACGTGACGTTGGTACGCGACACCGCTTATTCATCCAGGTATGACGGACCTGATTCCCCCCGAACCGATGTCATAAAACAAATTTTTCTTTGATTCTCGTAAATTTCTACCGTCCGCCGCGGCGAGTGGCCCATCCTGGAGATAGCGGATGAATGCATGAATCACTCGTGTCACTGACGACCGGTGACAGGAACCAGAATCGAAGAAGCAAATTTTAACAATATCGCTGTGCTGCCCCAGACTTACTCACACGCCGGTCTGGCTTCGGCGCTGTGTTGGCTGCCAACTGTTTCGTGTGGATGGTTGGCGGCGATTGCGATGCATGGGACCATCCGAAACCGGGGACATCGTGCATATGCAGCGAAGGAAAAGTATTAAGCCCAGCATAGACCGTAGAAATGAAAAGAAAAGCGGAGCAGACGGATTTCGGCAGATTTAGCCGGTATGAGAGAGTATAAAGCGAGCGTTTTCACTGAAATGCAACCACGACTCGCCAGAGAAATCAGCGAAAGTGAACCTCACTCCTCCTTTCAACTTCTATCTCCTGCATTCCATTCCCCGTTTCTCAGCTTATGAATCACGGCACACTTCTCGAATAGAAAAAAAAAGAAAAGAAATATCCCACATCGGGAATGGCCTCGTTCTTAAAGACATCTCCACAACACCGGAGGGAAATGAGAAGGGAAAAATATAAAAGAATACAAAAAACAACCAAGTTCTTACTGCGGACTTTTCTTTTCGAGATAACTGCGAGCGCTTGTACGTCTCAAGTACGCGCAGCTGTCAGAATGAGTCTGAGTGGCACGCGACAGCGAGAAGCAAGGCGATATGCACACACGCAGCTATAAAGCGACCCTCGCTCCCTATGCGGCGGTGTGGGACTCGCAAAAAAAAAAAAAACACGTGATTCGCTGCATTCGCTCTCTTGTGCCTCTTCATTCGCGTCCTTTAGTTTGCTTCTTATTTCTCGCTGAGCCCTCTCGAATCCGGGAAACACGGAGGGGACGACCCATAGGGGTGCGGGACTCGCGCTCCGGGTCCGTTTTTGGCGCTTATTTTTAGGTACGGCCGCGAGCGAAACGTGTGCGGAATGGTTGTCCTTGAGGTGTGCCCCAAAAGAAGAGGTTCAGGAGGAAGGGGGGGAGCATATACGATATGCTCCGGTGAAAGGGGAAGCAAGACGCCAGTGTAGTGCAGCAGCGAGCCGTAGCAGCTGCCCCCCGCGGTCGCTCGGGTCGGTCGCACGGACGGATGGACGTGCACGAGCCGACCGACATTCCTGCTGTCCAGGATTGCGGGTCCGGGCGCTCACGCACTACTCGCTTCGCTCTCTCGGTCCTCGCGTGGGTCCCTTGAACCGTTGTACCGAAGGAGAAGAAGAGGACAAGAAAACCTGGTCTTTGTCGGCGAATTTCCCGCAGATGCAGGCCCCTGGATCTTGCGTTTTTATTTTTTGTTGTTGGTGGTGCTTTCACAGTTTTTGGTGCCCTGCGGAGTTTGGAAATTTTTGGAGGTCTTTGTAGGCACCCGATCAATACTAGCACATAAATTTTCTTCGAAGCTGACGTAAAGAGACGTTACGTCCACGAGACGTACAGATATGAATCAGAAGGTCTAGATTTTTTCACTCCAGGGCAGCGTATTTAGTTTCTCCATTAATTTTTGGCACTTCTGTTGCTGTTGTGCTACGTGCGTCATCTAAGCACATGGTGGATAAGGCTGGACCAGGGATACTTCACGTATACTCCTATTAATAAGACTACTTAGATCCTGACTACTTTCACATTCTGCATCCGCAAGTGTCGTTATTGCTTCCTCTAGAGGCTTTGACCAATCAGCTAAGTTTCTTTCGCAATATATACGAGTATGGTAGAGACAAACATGCAACTATTATTTTACCAATGTGAGAGCTAATAAACTACTATTTGGATGGCCCCCTTAGTCCACTCTTTATTTATTTTACGACTTACTACGCCGGACAGTTACGCACGTACATATACGTGGCATGCGTCGATCACTCGGCTGTCTACTTTGGCACGCTATGAATACATCTTAACTGCAACACAGCTAGTGAGTGCCTATAATTTAGCGTGGTATGAGCCACGCCACCATCCTATATCCCTCCCCCTTTTTATAGTTGGCCCATATAATGTCTATAAATTTTTTTTTCTCAGAGATGTGTGCACGCTCTTACTGCTTCTGCACAGTGGATGCCTTAGCATGTGCGCAACTCACCGCCATATTTTCTTCGCCTTCTCTTCGGGCCCACCTACTTTCAGCTTCCATTACCCCCCCCCCCCCACCCCCTGTAATAAAAAAAAAAGAAAAGGCGCCCCCGTGTTCTCCCGTCGACGACCTTTCCCCTCCTCAACAGAGGAGAAGGCAGGCACAGAGTCGTGGCTCATTGTCATCCTCGGCGCTCCCGGGAATGACAGCGAAGAACGCGGGGCGTATGTCCCTCGCCTTCTTCAGCAGCTCAGCATCATCATCCCGCTTCAGCTGCTCCTCGTCTTCCTCGCGGCCGCCCCAGCCTCGACGGAGTCCGCGCATGCGTACAGCTTCTCCCGTCGCCTCCTCCGACTTCCCCTCTGCTCCGTCCGGCGTGCATGCTTTCTTCATTTCACCCGCCGTCTTTTATTTGCGCAGGGACGCTACAGGACTTTCTTTGTTAGCAGTCCGGTAAGGTTGACGAATACGGCGCGTGCCGCCCGGGCGCGTCACTTTTTGAGGCCGCGCGTTTCAGAGGGGCGTTCCATCTTGTCTTTCCCCTTTTCCTCTGCGTTCTTTTCCTCTTTGAGCAGTCCTGCGACAACATTCTTATGCGATCCTTCGGGAGCTTCGAGCCCTGTGCCAACCCGCGGCGTGTCTCCCGGAGCGTCTCGCGGTGGGAGGGCGACCTGGCTGTGGCGCTCCCATAGCGATGAAATGGATCCGCCAACGGTGCGTGAGCATCCAGTTCACAACTCCAAAAGTGGCGACGAAAGCGATGCAAACGAGCCTTTCCTCCTTCTTGCCCGGTGTGAGAGTCGTAGACTGATGAAAACTGGGAGCAGCCGCCGCGGTGGCTGAGTGGTTATGGCGCTTGGCTGCTGGCCCGAAAGACGCGGGTTCGATCCCGGCCGCGGCGGTCGAATTTCTATGGAGGCGAAATTCTGGAGGCCCGTGTAATGTGCGATGTCAGTGCACGTTAAAGAACCCCAGGTGGTCGAAATTTCCGGAGCCCTTCACTACGGCGTCCCTCATAGCCTGAGTACGCTTTGGGACGTTAAACCCCCATAAACCAAACCAAAACTGGGAGCGATTCATTTGCATAGCGCTATTGCTGGATATAACCGGACGCCATTTTGGAAGTTTGCTCTCCGTGATCCATAAAAATGTCCCATAGGCTGGTTCACGTGCAAGCGACTGGGCGAATTTAGCGATTTAGCGTCGCATTGAAGAATTTCCAACTGGTTCGAACCTCGTCGCTCTGGCCGCTCGAGCCGCCGCGACAGCTCGAAACAGGATTTTGCTTCGTGGCGGCAGGAATCGCGAGCGTTTTCGCTCGCACGTTCATCGAGCTTAAGGCGTTTTTGCGAGGTCCTGTACGCGGGAGAAAGCCTGTGTGTTTCAAGCGGTGCAGGGATTGAAAACCAATGCTATTCGTGTACAGAGCGGGTGCCGTAACATGTTATTGTGGCATAGCAGAACGGTTGGTGCACGGATAATCTTTCCAGAATTTAATAGACCAATGAGGTTTGGAAAATATGTTAGGAAGCACTTTCTTTGAAGGCATTTTGTCGGGACCATCAGTACAAGCGGCAGACGTCGTTTACGGGGGACTGCAAGCGCAGATGTTTGCTACCGGTAACGAGAATTTACCTTAAAATTTTGCTGTCAAGAATTTGGCAAAATTGTGCGAAGTATTAGCAACCACTAAATTTGAAAAAAAAAACGAGGCTATAGTAATTCGTTAAAGAGGTTGATCATGAGAAAAAGCTTGCGAAAAGCACAAAATTTAGCGCATGTCTAAAGTTATGCGCGTGATATAAACAGACAGTTAATAGACCTATAGCTATGTAGTTTAGATGCTTCTTTTATAAGGTTTATGTGAAAGTATTTATACTTAGAAGTCTTGATTGCACTGAACTGTTCGCTGTCTACTCGCATGATATTTTCGCTTGTTCGGATATTTTTGTTCAAGCCACGCATTTGGCGAATAATTCTATCGCGAATTTCGCCGGAATTAAGCTTTAAGAAGAAGCCTTAACGGCAGCGCCCCCTCGTTTTTTATTCTACTACAAATCAGATATGGTTTCCCAGCCATCGCTGGAGCGGCTTAAACGATATGTGTATGCTACCGTGCGAGGAAAAATTTAAAAACCACTCTGTCACATACTTCCAGCACTGAGGCCAGGAAACCTAGAGGTGAAGCCTGTCGTGATAAAGGGATGAATGTCGACTTTCTCAGGAAGAATAAATTATGCACATTCACCGATTTACTGTGAGATTAAGCTGAAAAATGGAGCTAGTAGCTGAAATCCCTGTGAGAACTATTCCCATTACAAACACTTATGAGAGAGTTCTTGTTTTTCGCTTCGTTGGGTACTGACCACTCATGTTAGGCGCCGAACAGACTTCTTACTTAGCACGTCGAACTGTTTCCGTCACAAAACCAACTTCGGTTTCCGAACTGTTTCCGTCACCAACAAACTTAGGTTGGTTTAGTGACGGAAACAGTTCAGGAACCAACTTAGGTTGGTTTTGGGTGTGATCCTAAGCACTATCGAAACATTGCAATGCTGTAGTCAGCATCGGCCATCACAACTGGCAATGAAGACGCAGCCTTGCAGCTGGTACTTCTTAGATGTTTTATTACAGAAAAAAAAGAAACCGCTTCCGGTCTGTGCGCCTGGCTTCTTCTCCTTTAACTGTGTTTTCGAGGTCTCTCGACAACATTGCAAGCAGTTTACGCGAATGTCAAGCTGCCCACAAAATTCTGCGACGAAATATTTCACTGCTCTCGTACAAAGGCACCTCCAAACAACAGAGCCCAACAGAACGAAGTAGAGCGGAGGACAATGGGCAACAACTCGTGCGGTTGTTATTGATTCCGTGTGTTCAAAAAGAAGTCTATTTGTTCGCTGCGTTCGAACACTTTGTACACGCTGTCACCGAATGCGGTCAAAAAAAAAAAGGAGATGGGGAGAAGACAAGAAATGGTCAATAGTGGTCCCAACCACTCGTAGTCGTCGCCGCATTCTGTTGCATCCTGTTGTGGTTTGTGCACGTATGCTCTCGTGCGTCGAGAGCGGGACAAGTAAAAGAACGCATAATGGCTGAGCACTGTACAAAACAGAATCAAAGCGTTGAAAAAAAAATAGAACGCGGAGAGTTCATTGGCGTCTTGTTGAAACGATGCGGAGGCCGCGGCGCCCATTGTCACGGTTGCGTCAACACCTCGGCCAGACCCACCGGTCCAGGCAAAGGTGCCGATGGCCGGTACAACGAGGTGCCGACGTCGGCCCACCAAAGGCACCGCGTGTGAAGAGTGAACCAAGAGGCGGCATAGAGGGAGGGGGGGCCACTACTGGAGGGGGTCCTGGAGGTTGAGGTCACGCAAGGGCTCCCTCCCCATTCGACCGACGCGCTGGCAACTGACCACCGCAGGGCAAGCTCGATAATACTACGCCCAACCAATTGGTATGTAGAAGAACTCCGGCGCAAAGGCCGCACGCGGCGGAAGTATATTTCACAATCGGCGGCTTTGGGTCAAGCCTCTTTGCGTTCTACGGCGAGCTTTATTATTTTTTTTATTCCTCAAATCCCTCGAGGGTCAGCTGCTGTAAAGCTCCGCCAAATGAACAATGCAATCTCGTTCGCGTGTCGGCTCTCTCCCTTGTGTGTGTGCTTGCGTCTGTAGATATATCCGCGCACTTGGCTGCTCTCAGCACCTCCGTCTGTCCGCGGCAGTCCAGTCCTCCGGCGGTCATTTTACAATCTGTCTTTCTCTTCTTTTCTCATTCGTTCGCTTCTTTGCTCCCGCGTGCCTCCCCAAAAGCTGTCGCTTGACCAGTACTTTCATCACTGCCTGGAGCAGAGGGCGGGGGGGGGGGGGGGGGTTGAAAAAAAAAGGGGGGGGGGTGAAGGGCGACACTGACCATTGTCAAATCCGAGCTTGCGTTTTATTGTCCACTGTGACCTCCTTTAAATCCCTGTTGGGGGGATTTCGTGGACACTGCCCCTACGTTCAGCTTTCCCTTCGCGCGATTGTTGCTTTGCTTTCTCCCTCTCTTTTCTACTTTATTTTTTCTTATCGTTCTTGGTTCCCCCTCGCCACCGGTCCCTCGCGGCGTGGTCTGCGCGCTCTCGTGTCCAGCCTGTGTGTGAATTAATCACTGGCGAATCCATTCTTTCTCTTCTCCACGTGAGTCTTTCTTTTTTTCTTCGCTCTCTCGTCCGTTCGTTTCGTGTCCGCATATTTCGCACCCTTCTTTTGCCTCGGCGCGTACCCGCGCGGCGCCGTGCATATTGTCATGGTGATTTTGTCAGTTCGCAGGGCTGACCACTTTCGGACGCGTGCGCTGTGCACCTCTCGCCCCAAGAACAGAGGGGGTGATCTGCATTCAGGCTGAGGGTTTCCTCTTTTTTATTTATATGTGCAGAAGCACGGGATGGGGTCAGTCGTTGCGTTCGCTCTAGACGGGAGCCGAATCGAAGGATTCTTTATCCTATTGTGCGCTTGAGGATGTCCGGTCCGAATCCATTGGAAATGCCTATTCTCTGCGCGTGCTTTCGACTGTGGCACGACGTTCGCAGCGTGTTCTAGAGTAAGGCTTCGTGGCTCTGTGCTGCTCTCTGGACTGCGACACGCTTCAATCATGCGCCTTGGGCGTGTTTGCTTTGTTCTAGATTTGATTTACATTTATTATTTTTTTTTGGCGCCGGAGCAAATGGCGAGGGAGGGTTGTCTCCCTTTTCTCCTTGCATCGCGAAACACTCTGGAGAGCGCTAATGGAGCTTTGAAGAAACGTCACACGAATTACAACGCCCGGATTATAACGCAATTAGGTGTAAAGTTGTGACTGTTGCAACCAAAAAAAAAGCGGCATACACACTTTTCAGCCGTAAACACACTCGCAAGGCGCAGAAAATTAAGTTTCTGAATTGAAAAACAAAATAAAATGGTAAAAACTGCAGCAATACAGAAAAAAAAAAACGTTATGAAGCTAACGTTTACGTCAGGAAATCTAGGAAATAAGTTTTCACTACTTCCTTGTGAATATAAGTAAGGACATAGGTACGTCTCTTGTGTCCAATAAAATTGTGCCTGTTCAACAAATTGTGTGAAGATTGCCTGTTTATTTTATTCATTTCTAGCTAGCACGCTCATCGTGGGAAAATAAAAAAAACCTTCAAGTGTGTACTAAAGTTGTGGGTTAAAATCGCTAGCAGGCATCAGTATGTTAGCTGCTCTGAATTACTTGTACTTATGCATTGAGCTTAGGGCGCAAAAAGGCCACCCGCACTGGCCGACAAGGCCGCATCACCACATGGCACAGGTAGTGCAAATAGACTTGTGTAAACGCGACTATAGTCAAGCTCGCGTGTACGGAGTGAAACTACTGTCGTGTAGCTTAAAACAGAATGTGAAACGAACCTGCTGACGGTGAACAAGAAATAACTAAAAATGAAATTAGAATTTTCTACCTGAAAACAGTCGTATGTAGTCGTTCATGAATTACTTAAATATATTCTGCGCACATTATAAGGAACATTTGTCGATTCAGTTTATCCTGCTCCTTAAGAATCTGGCCTTGGTGTTCCCAGGCTCAGTGCCGCTTGTATATTCACTCTAAACTCAAATAAGCCTATAAAGGAGTAAGAAAAGTAGTAAGTTGTTCTGTAGTGCACTCTCTTCTAGGGGCAGGTTATGCTTGCTCAAGTTCCGGAGTATAGTTTCGATTGATAAATTTACGGAATGCTTACTCTTGGCTACGGAGGTATATTCCCACTGCAAAGCATATACTATACTTGATCCAGTTAGCAATGGGAGGAAGCTTTTAAACGCGGCACCTGAGGTCCTGAGGTTAACAAATAGACGAGGTGGAAACCTCGGTTAAAATCTTCGTAACTGCTAGAACTTCGCATGTTTTAAACAGGTAATTTGTTTGTTGCCAACCGTAAGTACTCCGTATTTTTAGTGATGGAAATCTGCCCCATGACTTGAGCAGCATATTCTGCCTATTAAAGAGAATGCGCTAGGGGACAACTTACTACCTTTTCACTCCTTTCGTGTTTAGAGTATAGCCACAAATCTAAGTGCAGACGGGAACAGGTGCATTTCACCACATGTGTTCAAATCTAAGTCGATATTAAAGATCTGGGGCTACATTTTTACTCTCTCCCAGTAATAATTTTGAACTGCTATTAATATCCGTTGCACAAACCCAGTGAGTCATTCATGCGTATTCACGTGTATTTTGTCCGAAACATTTTTACATATGAAAAATCGGGCTCATACTCTACGGCAATAATTTAGGTTATTGTATTTACGACTGCAAACCACTAAGCACAGCCTCCACACTGCATAGGCAGTAGAGTGCATTTTATCTATACGTACAAGTTGCGGTTCGAGGTTGTAAGCTACAAGTGGGGTTAGCCTTGCAATTATTCTGCCTGCAATATGTCCACCTTTAAAAGGTACTTAAATGGCACTTAAATGCTAATTAAATACGTGAATCTGTGGCGCATTTCTGAGTCCTAACAGATCTCTGTCACCACGAGCACAAGCATTAATTAGAGCCGTCAACTGTCGCTCTCTCCATCTGAAGTCCGCTTCAGTGTCTTGAAGGGATTTTAGAAGGAGGCGGAAAGGCTACCACATAAACGTACAGCACGTTCTCCACGCGGGTAAGCAATGTCTTACAAAGAACCAACCCCTGTCTCCTTGAGAGAAGCCGGCAGGGCCCGCCTCTCGGAGTGGTGATGTGAGCAGTACATAATATAGCGGTGTAAACCAGTGCAAACACCAGATGACGAACACAGCGGAGACGACGCCAGACCTGCATCCACGCTGGAGCCCGAGCAGAACATGTGCGAATGCTGTGTAGTCGAGTGATTGGTTGCCTCGTTAGCCCTTCGGTAACATAGGGTCAGTTGGGCGGGCACCGCCAGTTGCACGTACGAACAACGCCTACACAGCAGTAATAGTGCTTGCCTGTGGCGCTATGGTTGAGCTTCAGATTAAAATAGTAACAGCTATTCTGCGACATGGCGCTGTTCTTAGTGAATAGTTGGCAAGTCCAGCTGCATAAATGTTCATTTTTCGGCAGAAACAACGGTGCTAAAGATGAAGAGTGCATAGTGGAATAAGGTATAACCAATTGGGTTCTCTCGCGAATGCACAACCCCTGAATTTGTCGCGTCTTTCGGTCGGTTATCTTTCTTCTTTTTTTTTTTTTGCGCTGCTCTATCCAAAGACATAGTGACGTGTCAAAATAATTTTTTTTTCATGTTTTGGTGAAACGAAGAAACGCAGGATGTTGCTTGTTGCCAGTTTTGTAGGCGTTGCCGAAAAAAAAGTAACTAAATACGTTACTCGTTACGTTAACAAAAAAGGAACGCGCTACCGCCCTACGTTACCTACAAAAAAGGTAACGCGTTATCGTTACCGTTACCGAAAAAAAGTACCGCACGTTGCTTTGCCGTTACTTCATGGATATAAATTTTAAGTTTTCGTCCCCTTAAGAACTTACGATAACAAATTTATAAAGCTCACATTTCACATATAACATCTAGCCCAAACGACAATTTTACGCGATATTCTGATTTAACGAGAATAGCTTGCACAAATGTGAAGGAGCTTAGCAATGTTATAGTGGCCTAAAGTTGCCTGTAGAGTTACAAGTGTTGGATTCTAACTCTGTTGCACATGGTGAAGCCATATTCTGAATGTGGCATTAAACACAAAATGACACTCCATAATCAATTCTAACTTCACAAAGAAAGCATCGCTGAACTCTCAACAAATTTAGAGTAATTCTGAAAAATGTGATGTTCCAAAATGCTCGGCATGCTTCCACTCTGTAGAGTTGTGTGTGTGAGTGGTTTGGGAAGGGGAGGTAGGTGAAGGCAAGTGTGTGAATGCGTGTTCGTGCACGTGTTTCGTGCTCTATGGCTATTGTCTTTTTTTTAGTTGTTTTTGTTGTCAAGGGCAGCTACATGTTTTCTGGCATGCATGCGAGCCCCAACAATGGTTGTCGGGAGCAGCTGTACATTTTGTTTATTTTGCATCACTTTAGGTGCTCTGCGCTTTTTATTTCTAAAAAAGGGGGCGGAGTGGGTCACAACTGGAACAAAAAGTAACTAGTAGCGTGACACCTCACGTTACCGAAAAATGTTAACGTAAGTACGTTACCCGTTACAGTTACGAATTGGTAACGAGTACGTTACTAAGTTACCGAAAAAAGTAACGCATTACCGGTAACGCCGTTACTTGTAACGCGTTACCGACAGCACTGCTAGTTACTAAGCCCTGCTTCTCCCTAATATGCCTCTGACATGACGGTATTACGGCGATGGCTGTCAGTAGTACCGAAACAGCACTATGGCAAAGCTTCTTCATGTCGACCAGGCTCTTTAATTACGCGAAAAATTATAATCGTGCTGCTTTGACTGCGTTGACTGTTATCGTATGCATGAGTACACTGATAAGGCGCCCAGTGATCGTTCCCGCATCGTAGAAAAAAAAAAAAGAACTTGGCACTCTGGTTTTGTATGCATTCATCTTAACGTGGCGGACAAAGTGAGTATCGTTAGGCTGATGCCGTCATTTGATTCCTTCGCAAATTGCTTTTAAAATGGAATCCACCGAAATACACTGATCCGCACTCGCGGGGATACTCGCGGCGGCAGGGCGCGTAGGCGCTTCGCTTTTGCAACACCCGAGCGGTCAGCCTTTCAAGAGTCAGCGATGGCCGCGCCGGCGATTGCCGCAAGAATGCGCACGTAGTATTAAGGGAGAAGCGATTTTTATAGTGAAAGCTGCAGAGAGCGCTTTAAATAAGCAAAGAAGGAAGAGCGAGAGATAGGAACAGCAAGAGGAGACGAAGAAAAACGCGAGGGGGTGGGATGTAAGGAGGGGAATCAAGGAGAGGGAGAAATATTTTTTTTTGTTCTATCCTTTTCCTCTCCCCACCCTCTCTCTCTCTCTCCGTTCTTCGCCGGCGGCGGCGGCGTGCAGCTCAAACTGGAAAACAGGCGAATCAAAACTGGTCGCTTTGAAAAATCGATGACGGGGGGATACGGTCTCCATAGCAACGCTTTCGGAATTCTCGGCCCTGCGCCGCCGCCTCTTCTTGTCCAACCGGCGCGGAGAGCGCACGCGTCGTTTCGTTCGCGATTTAGACCCCGCGAGGGGGAGAAGGGAGAGGACGCTCTAAAGAAGGAGGGAGAGGGGATCGGCGAAGAGGAAGGAATGCGACGGTGGGCAAGAGAGAGAGGGGGGGGGGGAGGGAGAGAGAGCGCGGACGGCGGTGCGCTAGCGAGAGAAGCGCACGCGACTGCTCTGCCGTCGTCCGCGCCGCCCGCCCCAAAGGTGGAACAGGGCGAAGGGAGAGGCGCTTCCGAGATTCTGAAAAACGTGTCCATCGATCGGGAGTCGCTTCCCTTTTTCTTTTCTTGCCTCTGCTTCTTCTTTTCCTTGCACCGTGGCCTCCGTTGCTGCGGAATCTCTCCGCGCCCCTTTGCCCGCCGTTTCTCCCGATGTCTCCCGTCTCCAGCCTCTTTCTTCTACGGCACCGTCGGACTGCGAGCTTCCCGAGTCCTTGTAGATGATTTCCGCGAGCAAAATTTTTTGAACACTGAATTTCACAAATTTTTACTCTGTGAGAATGAAACAGTAAGTAAATTACGCCTTTGTGGCTTTTTGCCACTCTATTGGCTGTCAACATTTGTATTGGGTTGTAATGCCTCAATGAAAATAATGAAAAACTTTAATTAATGTTGAATATTCTTCAGTTCGCATTAATTAAAAGTCAACTTGCTCAACATTATTAGAAAGGGAAAGCTTAGTTCTTCAGGTACGAACGTTTTAAAGAAACCTTCCGTGGACTCACGTTAGGCTTCCCATACAAAAATGTCCTATTGCCCGCTATGGGATTTTGGCCCAAATAGCTATAAACCTTTCCTATTTCTATCTATAGCTGTATATACAGGCTGATATATTTTTCTATAGAGAGCTTAAGACAGTTGTATGTAACTAACGCTTTAAATTTAAAGCGTTAGTTACCTACAGTGCCTTTTACAGTTTATTATTTTTATTTTCTGGCCTTGTTATCTGCTCGAGTCACGCACGAAAATACCATTCACTTAACTACCTCGTGAGAAACGATATGTGTATATAAGATCCCGTAGTGATGCCGCAAACCTGTTCTCCCGGTCAGTCGTTCATCTCGCCCTTGGGGTAAAATTCCTCACAGGTGCATTTTACCTCTCGTTACCTTTATCCCAGTGGATCTGCTTTACCATTCAGTGATGATGCGGCATTTAGTTCATCAACATTCATTGCGACGTTTAATTTATTGGCATTTTGCCGCTACATTTAGTTCATCAACATTTAGCTCTTCTCAGCACGCATGAGCCAGTAATCATTAAGTTGAAGTTTCTTTGTAAATTTCGGAGTTGTCTTGAATTTAGTTTACCGCTAAAAAATTTTCACGGCCCGCCTGTTCCGCCCGAATTTCGAAGTCTGCAAAATAAAACAAAAATGCATAGGATTGACCGCAGACATCGTCTTATGAATAATAAAGAATAAATAGGCCCCACCCATCTATTTAGAGTGATAGAGATAACGGATATGCTAAGAACGATTCGCTGCTTTGCGGGATAGCTTGGTGTGTTCTGCCTTGGCCTCCACATTTTAGTGCTTAGTTTTGAGTTGCGTTATATCTTTTTTATGTGAAGTATACAGCGATAGTATTTCATTTTCGAAGGCCTCCGACCTATGACCCTCGCCAGTATTATACACAGGTTAGCGTTACTGTAAGCATGAACACTCTCCGAAAAACTCTTTTTACAAAACCCCCTAAACGACTTTTACAAGCCCTCTTATAAGTGGGCACAATGTTAGCCCGGATCGAGTGGTTTGAAATAGGAAGCATGTAGGAAACTTCTTCAATACGCATTTATTTTATCCAGAAGGGGCAACTTACATACATGGTAAATGCATGACCAACCTGGCATGTCCAACATTCTAGGAAAGAAATTTTTGAAAATTGGAAAATTCTGAGAGATTGTTTGTTATGGAAATATTGAAGGTAATGATCCATTCTTCTGATATGTGTCAAAATTTTTCTTTTAAAGTGTTTCAGTCGATCGCATCGACCAGTTAATACTGCCATAGAAAACCGATTGCAAACGCTTTTAACGATAGCAAAAAATGTAAGACTCCTGTCGACTGATCTGCGGATGTATTTTTTGTTATAGCGACATCTTGCTTCATCTGAAAGAATTGCGTTCATAAACGGTGTTATGCTCAGAAATGCTTTCGTCCAGAATTCATGGGTATGCTTTTAGAGTACGAGAACGATTGCTCGCACCGCAATTACTGTGGCGTTTCCAGCACGGTTTTTTTCAAAAACAAGTCTTGAGAAAGTGTGACAACTTACTGCACATTCGGCCAGTATAATTTCTAGCGCAGCAATTTAAAACCTACCGCGCATAATCTACTTGCATAATTTAGTCTACAAATGTATCGTTGCAATCGGCCCGAAACGCGTATGTCTGTGACGCGTCTTACTTTCTGCTTTTTCTCTCGCTCGTGGATCATATGCGACCCCCCCCCCCCCTTTTTTTTTTGTCATGTTCTGATAAGACAGTAATGTGCTAAGTACATCGGTTGTTGAAAAGTAGGTGTTTCTCGCACTCAGCGTAAAAAAAGATAAATATCGGCCGGCCGAAGTCAAAACTGCACTTTCATCTGGCATCGCATTTCTTCCCTCATTTGCGACGAATTTCTTTGCGGCATTAATTTTCTGACGACAGCACTTATTCACGGAACCCATGAGTGTCATTGGCAGAAAAACGAGATGAAATTAAAGAAAAATAAAACATCGACAAGAAAGTTAAACACGGCACGTGTCTAGCTGCCTAGCGTTTCACTTGGGGAGGGAGATAAAAATTTGCCGAAAAAGCATCGACTGAAAAGTCAAGCGCTTAATGTCTACTGGCGGCCATTGACCCTCTGCGTCATTTGTATGAAATCTACTTTATTTGTACACAAGACAACCTAGCCGAGGGGAAAAATTCCCGCCGGAGGTCAAGCAGGAGCTGATGAAATTTAATATTTAGTTATTCCGACTGTGAATCGCACATCTGCAACTCCGTATTGCGAGTGGGTCAGAAGGTATGTAGAGGACGTGCTCCATTAATTCGTGGTACGTTCACTCAAGTTCGCGGAGCGTGTACGGCTGGTCATACGCTGCGGACAGCGCTTCATTGCTGCGCTTCGAGGTTTTTTATCGACAAAAGATGAGAACTACAGCGGTAAACTGCGTAATGTCCAGCGCCCGTGAGCTGTGCGATGTCAGTGCACGTGGTGAGGACGGTTTCTCGAGAGACCAGCCACGACCGGGTTGTTAAAAGCCCTTCTTCCCTCTCGGCTCCCACCAACCGCTCACGGCGTCGGCTCCCAGGCACTAAGACATTTCGTTTTGAGCTCGGCACTAGAACCCCACAGCCGCGGAGCACTTTATCCCTTTAGGGCGAGTATATTTCACTGCTTTGTTTGTGCTTCTACGAGTCCGTGACGCAGTTCTTTTCCTCAAGCCTTAACGCAACGGCGTGTTCGAGCAAAAGTGGATCGTATTATACGCACACCATATATGTACATATATACAAAAAGATGAAAACAAAGCTATGAGAGAAGCGAATCTACGCCGACATCGCCATAGTCTGTAAAAGCGTAATATTTCACCGGGTCGATAAGGGAGTTATAAAAACGGCCCGGGTGCCCGACAGGAGACTATGGACAAGCGGAAATAACCGAAGAGCGCAGGGAAGAAACTGATAAAAGCTCCGGGAAAAAAAATAATAAAGTGAGGAGGCCACAGAGGGAGAGAGAGGGAGAGGTTCGGGATATTGCGTCCGCTTCGTTCAACGCTGAGTGTGCGAGCCGACAGTATATATACCGCTCCGCTTGAGCCCCGCTAGCGGAGGACACACATGTGGACAGAGAACAAGGGAGGAGGAGAAACGCTTGAAACTTTTACGCCCGTCTCTCTCTCTCTCTCTTTCTCACCATCCTCGTGCTCCCTTTCCGTTCTTTCGAAGTTGGGCTCTTGTTTCGTTTTAGCCTTAACAGTGTTCGATATTTCAAGCTCTCTCTTTAGTTCCGGAACGGAACTCGCGCTTCGGCCAATCCGGCGTCGAGGACAACGTGACGTCATCGCACCCCCTTTCTGCTGCCCCTCCTATCAGTGCGCGCTGCTTGCAACCAGAAACGAAAATTGTAGAAGTCGCTCTTCAATGCTTACTTCTAACCATCTCCACTGAAGTTTTTATTTTTCGCGCTGGAATCCTTCTGGTTTTCCATCTTTCAGGCTCTGATTCCAAGGCCTGTGTTTTTCCAATCAGTGTCGAAAGCTACTAGAATACTTTCCGCAGCTGTTTGCCTCAATGAATATGGGATGTTGGTCCTAAAGGCGTTGACGTTTTTTTACTAACTCTTTACGCGTCATTAGAAAGTCATTGATAGCAAAACAAAAAAAAGACAATAGCAAGTCGCGCGATTTCTACATTGTAGTCTACGCGTTCTTCTTGTCACGACAGTAGTGCAGTGGTGTTGTCAGCGCAAAGTGCAACAAAACATTCTTAAATGTAGCGACCCTGATACTCGCGCCTCGCTCATTAAGCGAGTGGCCGCGCGATTAAATCGCATACGCGCGCTCTGAATTCGCATCATAGTCCACTCACGTCGAGGGCCTTCCACCACACACACACACACACACACACAAATAAAAACATCGCGTCGGCGTGCTTCTGCGCAGTTGCCGCATCGGCCTTATGCTGCCTTTCCATCTTCAAGAAAAGTAGGCAGCGTGCATGTTATGGGGGCGCGCGCGTTGAAGACCCCATTCCACGCAGGTGTCGCACTCCATTACTCCTTTCCGCGTTTTCTTCGCGCTCGTTCTTTTTCTAGATATTTTCGCTCACATAAACTACACTACGTGCTTCGCCCGTCAAAACCGGTGGTAGACTATACACGCTAGCGATTTGCTTTCCTGTTCTTTTTCACTTTTTTTTTTACTGCGCGAATGATCGCCCCCTCCCTCCCACTCGGCAAAGGGGCTTCTCCGCACGACACTAGAGTCGCGCGGTGAAGCAACAGCAGCAGGAGCAGCGCCGCGCTAGAAGGTGGGTGGAGGGGTGAGCGGTTGCTGCTGTTGCTGCTGCTGGCTGTTCTCGGCGCGTCGCCTCCGGGCTTCCGACATGTCGCCGCTCTTGGACGCTGTAAAAATTTATGGCGATAAATAAGACCGCCTCGGAAGGCGTTGTCGCGTGAGCGCTCCGAGGAGGCGATATCGAGGACGACCTGCGCCTCGCCGCCTCGCTTCTCCACCGCTCCCTCCCTAGAAGAAGAAGAGCCACTCCCTCCCCCTCACCCTCTTTTTATTTGTCCCGCCGCCTCCTCTCTCGAGCGCGCAGCGCTTCGCTTTTGTCGAGTCGGGAGTTTTTATCGTTGACGCGGCGGCGCTGTGAGTGAGTGTGTGTGCGTTGCGCATTCCTCCCTCTTTGCTTTTTTTCCCCTCTTTCGCTCTCTTTTTCTTTATTTTCTATTACCATCGCATTGTTACTCTTAGAGGTCTCTCGCCTTTTTACTTTTGTCTTCGCGATAGCTTGGTCCTTTCTTTCTCGTTTTGTTTGCTTTTTGTCTCGGACAGATGGCTAAGCTTTTAACACGTGGCCATATTTCTTTTCTGAAATCGATGTTGTTGCCATGGCGACCGAGCGAAGCAGCCCTGTCGCCTCTGGTGCAACTTCCAGACGTCGTTTTTGCCGCCTTACAAGTATACACCGTGCGCCAGCCCCCTTTGCCCCGATCGGCCGCTGTCGAAATAGTTTCTTGTAAAACCTGCCAGACGGCCGGCGGATCTGGACTGGTGCGCGAAATGCGATCCCCCCCTTCTCGTCCTCCGTCTCATCTTCTCGCCCTCCATCTTCCCTGATCAGAGATAAACGCAGACTGCGCATGCGCACAATCTGTGGATCGTCAAACTGCACACTATATACCGCGCTATGCACGCTACCGCTTCGTATATCTTTCTCTGGTGTTTCTTTAAATTTAGCACTTACATGGACAAAGCTCACGAGACATCTGCGAGAAAGCTGCAGCTAAGCATGCACAGTCAGCAGAAAAAGTTTACAGGACGCTTGAGCTCTAGCTCAAGTTTATTTCAGCGCTTCTTCGCGACTCAGTCGCATGATCCTGATGAAATACTTGCAGGCATTTAATGCGGTTAGCATTGCGTTAATGCGCTGCAGTATATATTTTCTGTCGACAGATCCTCAACCCGTGATCTTTTGCTACTGACAGTCCCCTAATCGATATTGAATAGTTCCCTGATATTCGTGATATTAAGTGGTTGGTTGGATGGTTGGCCTTTAAGTTGGTTGGTTTGGTTGGTTGGTTGGCCTTTAACTGTCTCACTTATATCGGTGGACACCTGAACTGCGCCGTAAGGGAAGGGATAAATGAGGGAGTGAAAGAAGAAAGGAAGAAAGAGGTGCCGCAGTGGAGGGCTCCGGAATAATTTCGACCACCTGGGGATCTTTAACGTGCACTGACATCGCACAGCACACGGGCGCCTTTAGCGTTTCGCCTCCATCGGAACGCAACCGCCGGGGCCTTGGTTCGAACCCGGGTACTCCGGATCAGTAGCCGAGCGCCCTAACCTCTAAGCCACCGCGGCGGGTATATTCAATGGAAGCAGAGTAATATTTAAAGTATGGGCCTTTCTGTTGAACAATGCAATGTTTGTAAAAGAGCGATTATACGATTCTCTAATCATAGATATCATCAGCACTGATGTTACAAAACAATCATGTTTGACTCACCGGATTTAATTTTCTCTCGCTATTGCCCATATTCCTTGGCAGCAGCACCGATTATTAATCCTTCTTGCTTACGTAAGTGGACAATATCTGACGCACTGATTTTTCTGCGTTGCGATACGGTGCAACCTTACGTACGGCTACCTTCGCGTCTACTGTTTCGGGAGGCGACCAACATCGCTGGCTTCAACAGGTAATTTCTCCGGGGAATCATGGACCTCGGGCGAAGCTTGAAGCTCAGATCCTGCGTGCAGTCGAGCACACTCTGCCGAGCTTTGATTGTGTGGTAGAGCGCGCAGGAGCTCGCATTATTTGCCCAGCACATTGACCTGTTTGGCTATAGCGCGCCGTCAAGGGTTAATCAAGGCTGAAACCTAGCTGCTTATTGTAACACTGCTAGCGCCTGAATAACGTCCGCCAGGGAAAAATAAAGACAACGCAGTATTATATGTTGTCTCTATTGTGATGTATCTCTGTAATCGCGTATTCAGAAACGAGAATACTAGTAATCGTTAGCGATTGGACTGACTATGAAAAAATCTTGGTGACTGTTATTGAGCGTATACCGACATTTTTAAAATGTAGTTGCCTCTTTTTAATTTTTTTTTCATCAAGTTTTTGATTCTGCCTCAAAAGTGTTCAGCATGCTAAATAATATATGTATCGGCGTTGCCAATCGGCGTAAATTAGAGGTACCTGTAGCAGCGCGACAGTTATGACTTAATTTTATTACTATATTTTTGTTAACAGTTTTTCTTCGTTTTGTTTCTTTATTGACCACTTTATTTTCATCGTATGTGTGTGCATGTGTGTGTGTGTGTGTGTGTGTGTGTTGTGTGTGTGTGTGTGGTGTGTGTGTGTGTGTGTGTGTGTGTGTGTGTGTTTGTGTGTGTGTGTGTGTGTGTGTGTGTGTGTGTGTGTGTGTGTGTGTGTGTGTGTGTGTGTGTGTGTGTGTGTGTGTGTGTGTGTGTGTGTGTGTGTGTGTGTGTGTGTGTGTGTGTGTGTGTGTGTGTGAGAGAGAGAGAGAGAGAGAGAGAGAGAGATAGATAGATAGAGAGAGAGAGAGAGAGAGAGAGAGAGAGAGAGAGAGAGAGAGAGACATGTTCTCCTGCATAAGTGCTGAGAGCGAAGAGACCTGTTCTACGATTAAATAAACTACATTTGCGCAGACTGACAGAGAAAAACGAATTAAAGTTACAGAAACTCAAGGCAAATCCTACTACTTTGAAAAAACGCACGGTTTCAAATCTTGCTTGATTCGTGAGTTGCCCTGGGAAATTGTAAGAAGGAGCCGAGAAGGCCATCCGCCTTTTCCTTTTCTTACGTGTCAAAGTCCTCGAAAAGGTATAAACGCGTCATTATGGGCAACCACGATTATGTGTTCGTATGCCATCATTTCAAAAACCCCCCAGCTAGAGATAATGGTTTCTGAACTAAGGCGGACACTGCAGACAAGTCCGGGATACCGTTATTCTGCTCACACTACATATTTATCAATAGAAGCACGTTAGGAGACACATCGTAGGCCCGCGAGAGAAGCCGGCTGCGTCTCATTTTGGAAGTGGATACAAATGACTCCGAAACATTAACTGACGTGAAGACAAAAGTATACATGTACCAATACGCGACAACGCCTAGCTCACTCCTCTTTTACAGAGAAGATGTTTGCGGCTGGTTTGTCGCGTGAAAGTCGTCGTCGTTGACGTGCGCATCACGTGACACCGTGTCATCTGACCTCACGTCACCGGTCACGTCACTTGCAGCAAAGAGAGGTCTGAACGAGCTCCCCCAGACGAAAAACGCGCAGAAAGCTTTGTGTTGTCACGACAGAATTTTTTTTGTAGTAATTTTGGTCATGCACTTTTAGTACCAAAAGAAATTTTTGTAGTAACAACAGACTTTTATGTAGTATTGTTCTGTCTCTTATCGTACTACAGAAGCTCACTCTACAATTCTGTAGCAAATCTGTCGTTGCGACAAAACGTTTTGTAGTATTTTGCTATACAAACAGCTACTCTAGTCAAATGCACTATCCCAAGTAGCACAAGTGATTGGCCCAACATTGGAACTGTATTGGAAAACCTGGCCCTACAAAGGACCAGGAGGGGACCATCATGTTGCAATATTGGGCTGATTAACTGTGCTGCTTGGGATAATAAGTAAACGTAATCGTAGGGGCATTTTCCCCTCAATTTTTGCGACCATTTCCGCTCGATAAAACTCAGTATTAAGAAAGGGCTGCTGGAAATTTAAAATTTTGCACCATAGCTTCCTTTCTTCTTCGTTTTATGTGAAATCAAGGCGACAGAACTATCTGAAGACACACCGTCATTTTGTGTACACCAGCGGTGACAATGACGTGGCGCAGTTAATCTCTCAGAAGAGACCTCGTTTCTGCGCAAAGCATTACAGTGCGTGACAAGAAACAAATAAAGCGGGGTGAAAGGCTTGGCTGAGAGGGCGCCGGAATGCGAAAAAAAAGGACCGAAAAAAATCTTCAGATTGGACTCTCCTGCGACGATTGTAACCCCACAGCACCAGACGTAATGGGGGCGACAAAGCTCTGAAAAAAAAAAAAAGAGAGAGAGAGAAACATGGGGTAACGAAAACTAAGAAAGCGCGGAGGCTTGGAGTGTACAGAGCGCGTCTCCGGCACGAAGAATGGTTTTCATTTCTTAGCCGGGCACCGTCCTGTATCAGTAGCTACTTTCTACTCTTCCTAGTTATTGTCCTTGCTTCACGGCGCGCTGATAGCGCCGCTTCTATCTCCCAGCCCGAGCTCCGTTATTAATTACGTGAGTTATTGTTTGCGTTGCCGCTCGCTTTGTCGCAGAGAGAAAGAACAAACTCGGTTTCGTCCCGCACAGCGCGCCCTCCTCTCCTGAGCGCCCCCCCGAACGCGGCGCGCCGTCTTTCATCTGAAGGGGCTCCATTTCAGCGCTTTTCGGCGCTCTTTTATTATTGCTCTGCTTGTGTGATGCGTGAAATGAATTTATGGCATAGCGTTAACTGATCTTGCACAGACTTCCTGGTTGCTACCATAGAGGGCGCCAGAGCAAACCTTCGAAAGGGGAAAACATTGTACGTTTTACCTGAAATAAAAATTATTACTATTTGTAATAATGCCGATACTACAGCAGTAATAAGTATCGTAGTCTTTGTAGTAGTTTTTTTTTTCATGCGCTCTCTTCTCAATGTCCTCGCACGACTGTCCGCGTGCCTTCAGCAACATGCGTATCCAATTTCAATTCTCGGATGCAGCTTTGTCGGAAAAAGTTAAAGATGGGTTACTTGACAATTTTAATAAAATACGAGGATTTCTTCCTTACAGGGCGAGACATCTGCGGCTCATATAGCCAGTTGTTGCAGTAGCCGACGTAGCTAGTTACAGCTTTATTGCTTTTGTTATTTCGCTCCTTACGTGGGCGAGAAATTGGGAAGCACTTATTTTGTGGAAGTTGAATTAAGTGCAATTAGGTATAAACTGAATATCGGCAACAACAAAGGTACTTGACTGTTAGTCGCACTGTTGCAGCGCCAAGTACGGATCGACTTGGCATTTTGGCGGTTCCGTTACGAATTCTGGCACAAAGGAAGCTAGGTCACTGCCAAACTCGGCGCAGGTTACCGGAGCGCCGCGAGTCTTTCGTTCCACGCATCCTCACGAAAGCTGTCACGTGACTGGGTTACAGTCTCGCCGTATGCTTCCTTCAGGGTGCATTTTAGTACCTTCCTCTTTCGGACTCCTTGTTCACCTGAGAGTAGAAACGGTGTGCTTTAATGACGTCCCACGACGTAGATCGTGCCTGACGCCCGGTTCCTTCGCTGCAGGACGCCTCGCTTCGGACTGAATTCGTCGCTGTTACTGCCTTTTTCAGAGCGTTCACTCGCCATAAAAGAGCCAGCGGTCTTTCGCTTTGTCTCATCTCGCCCAAAAGAAAACGTTTGAGTGATAAATTTGCTTAATTTTTTTTTATTTTGGGTGACGATTCTTCCCCTCTCAGGCTTAAGAGGGACGTCGGTTTGCTGACAACAATGGTTCCCCTCAGAACCACCAGATGGCGCCACTCGGCTAATCTTATCGTTTTAAAATCGAGAATGTTAGAAATGGCGTAACGTCCGGCAAAATACCTGCAATTAGCGTACGTAAGCGTGTATACGGTCATGGTACGTAGACAGCATCGATTAACCTCTTACCATATCTTTACACGCCGTGAGCAGACGACACACAGTCAATGAGCGGAGACGCGGAGGCCGGGAATTGTGAACGAGGCAGCATTTCGGCGGCCGCGGATTCCGCTTGCTCTCGCCGCCGAATGTCCAAGTGCGAGCGCGCCATAATTCAGTGAAGTGCGCTTCACTCTTACGCCTCATTTATCACCATACCCATCCTAATCATATCTCTCTTTCTTTGAACTCCCGTTGTTTCCCCCGCATTACCCGCGCCCTCTGCCACCTTCCCAGCCGCGCGCTGGCCCACCCGTGTTCTGCAGCGCACTCTCGGAGAACAAAACGCATTGCGCGCGCGGCGTGAAGACGATCGCCACGGAGCTGCACGGTGCGATGGGCTGCAGAGGGCAGCAGCGTTTTCCACGTCGCTACACTTCCGTGCCCTGCTGGAGCGCACTTTATATCCATCGCCTCTCGATGACTGAGAGAGAGAGAGAAAAAAGAAAGAAACGCAATAAAGGATCGTGCTGTTAGAAGCTATGAAAAGAAAGACTGAATTACACGGCAGAAGCACACTACGTGCACGCACGCACAAACACGTTGCTTCCTTTTTTTGTATTTCGCGCTGTTCTATTCGGGGTTGTTTGCTATTTGTTCGTTTCTCGCTTTCCGCTGCCAGCGACGTACGCGCCTTTTTTCGTTCCTCGTGGTTATTATTATTATTTTTTTTTCATCGGAGAGCCGCGGCGGCGTGAAGAAGAAACGGGCGGCCGAGCAGGCAACAAAAGAGATAGTACGGACGGCGACGCGTATAATAGGTGCGGGACCAATGGGCGAGCGCCACCTCGACCGGCCCGCGCGTTCAATTTCAGAAAGCGATCCGGGCAATGAGTAGGATAAATGGTTCACACTTGCTCGGTTTTCAGTTGCTGACCTCTCCCTCGTCTCCTTATTCCCCTCGCCTCCCGCCCGACCACTGCTGCGTATTGCTCCTCTTCAGGCGGGCTCATCGTCGTATACTATATACAGGCTGCTACACTGCTACGACTGCACCCCACTTTTCTGCGTCGAAACCCCCTCTCCTTCTCCTCTCCTCCTCCTCCTCTCTCTCATCCGCTCTTCCTCCCCGCAGCGGGCTTGGTTCTTGGGCGCCGATGATTCGCCCTCGTGGTCCTCCTCGCTTTGTTCGCAGACTCCGTTCGGAGGAGAGAAGGAAGATGCGGAGGTTCCCTACATGGTGCGTTCGGATTTCGTGACAACTCTCGAGATAAATGTGCCAGTTGACGCTTGCATAACTGGGTGAAATTATACGCAAGGCGTTCAGGGCGCGCATGAAATAAATTTTTAGTTCGCTATGAGATAGCCATTTGCACTCCCCCGCACCCCCCCCCCCCCCCCCCCCCCAGGCCACGCATAGGAACTGGGTGTTCTCCACTGCATACAATACACACCGAACCGATGTCTTCTGCGACGGATGAAGCAAACGGGATTTGTTTTGTTGCGATAGCTACATTACGCTAGCATTTCGAGCCTTCAGCGTGGCCACCCCGTGGCCTACGTGGCTGGTCACGTGGTGCGAAGGAGCTGCCGGCGGAACCGAGCGGGGGAGGGGGGGGGGGGGGGGAGAGTGAATGCACGTCCAGGGACGAAGATGAAGGAACGCCCAGCGAAACGGAGCGGCGAGAGACCGACATTGCAGTTCGACTGAGCGAGTTCCACTCGGCCAGATGTAGCTATCGCGTCACTCCAGGTTTAACCAGAGCTAAACCGCAGCCATTTTTTATTTAGTTATTCCTCGAATACCCCTGGGTAAGGGTTTTACATGAGGGGTGGGCGGCTTCACAGAAGAAGGTGTTCGATTGTTGTTCTGAAGTTTGCCGTACTGGAATGGTGCACCGCTTCTTCAGGAAGATTATTCCAGTCTTTCGCTGTATGTAAAAAAAAAAAAAAAGGGAGTAAAGACGCGACGCTGTGCGCGCATGGGCGGGTATACTGACTTAGTATGACTGGTCCGGGATTAATGACGTTGCTAGCAATTGGAGCACGATATAACTTATGATAATGAATGAGCCTTGCTATTGTACGTCTAATTTCAATTCGGGTATGTTCGCATTAGATTTCAGCGCAGTGACCCTAGTATAAGGAAAATAGTCACGAAAAATAAAGCGGGCTGCGCGGTTTTGGACACATTCAAGGGTGTTAAAAGATTAGTCTGGTGACGGTCCCAAACAGAGCATGCATATTCAAGCTTGGGCCTTATAAGAGATTTATAGGCAATGGTTTTTACTAAGGGGGAGGTAAATTTCAAACTTCGCCGCAGGAAACCGAGGGTGCAGTTAGCCTCGTTAGTTATTTTAGCTATGTGTGACTACCATGAAAGATTTTGTGTAAAAATAAGTCCAAGATATTTGTACGATGACACAGAGGATACTACAGAGTTACCAAAACTAAAGGTGGGTGTTAAGTATGAATGGCGGCGACGGAAAGAGAGTAATGAAGTTTTATTAACATTTAAAGACATTGACCAAGCTTTACACCATTTTTGTACTGTTTGGCCGCAGCGGTGGCCAAGTGGTTGAGCATCCGTTTCGCATGCGGGAGGTGCGGAGTTCGAACCCCAGTGCCGCCGGGTACCCACCGGTGACACAATGGGTACAAGCTTTCCCCTGGTCTGGTGCTCGGCTTATTTAGGGTGAAATGCTTGGGAAATGGGTCTTTGACCCCACCTTGAGAAGTCGAAAATACCTTGTGCCATGGCGCTCTTTGGCCATAGATGCCCTTGCGCCATAAAAATCTATCGTCATCATCATTTTTCTACTGTTTGTAAGTCACGTTGTAAAACGAGAACATCTGAGCTATCGTTAATGGGTCGGTAAATAACAAAATCATCAGCAAATAGACGTATTTTAGAAAATATAGCATTAGGGAGATCGTTGATGTAAATTAAAAAAACAAGGGGCCCAGAACGGAACCTTGGAGGTACACCAAAAATCACAGGAGACAAAGGTGAGGAGCGGCTGTTTGCAAAAACGAACTTATGACGGGCGGTCAAAAAACTACGTAACCAATTATGGACTAAGGGATTAAGGTGTAGCCGTGAAAGTTTCAAGAAAAGTCGATTATGGGGAACCTTATCAAAAGCTTTCTCGAAGTCTAAAAACAGTGAATCTACAGGCATATTAAGGTCAAGTTGGGAGCTGATGTCTCTCATAAAAAGTGCTAGTTGTGTATCACAGGATAAATTATTAAGAAATTCGTGCTGACTAGGATGAAAGGAGTTATTAGAGACAAGGAACCTCATGATTTGAGAAAAGATGACATGCTCCATCAGTCTATAAAACATACGCTTGCAATGGATATTGGCCGGTAGTCAAGACAAGATGTCGGAAATAGTTTTTTGGGGACTGGAATGATCTTGCCTGTTTTCCGATCCAGCGGCACCACTCCAGATGGCAGGGTCTGTTGAAAAATATGCAACAAAATGACGCTGGCAATTTCTTTAGTGTTTTTAAGTATACCTTGAAGTTAATGTCGTCAATTCTAGCAGATGATGTTGGCTTCAAGGTTTCTATTAATTTACAAATACCGCAAGGTTCAAACGTTATGTCAGGCATCGCAGGTTATTGAAGGTTAGGGAAATAGGGGAGGATTCCTTCAGATTCTTTGGTGAAAACTGAACAAAATGCTGAATTCAATGCTGTTGCAACATCGGTGCAGCCATAGGAAGGTAATTTTCATCTATTATTGTTATCTATTTCTTTAGGCTTGGATGGATAACATTCTAGTATTGACTAGCGTTATTACGCAACATCTCAGGAACAGAAGTCGAAAAGAATGATCGCTTAGTTTTCGCAGCTCCGGATTGAAACGGTTTATCAATGGTGCGGTCCTTTTCCAAAGCGTTAGACAGGTTAGTTTCTTTGGCGAAGTGATAGAGCCTTTCTTCTTATTAATATTAAACCAAGAATGTTATTAAACTAAGGGAAGACGGTCGTTCACTTACGGTAATGGTAGAAATATGGGCTTTGATTAGATGCTGAGTTTTTAATTTAAAAATTAGCCAGTTATCTTTAACTGAACGACAAGAAAACGTACCAAGAAAGGAGGAACTAAACTGAGTTCGCTTTTCATTGAACGCGATGTGATCCCCTTTGTCGTAAAGAGATAGCTTCTTTTTTTTACTTTTTTCGGATATGTAATCTGAGGCTGGTAGGTAACGTGCATTACGGCGTGGTTGCTAAGACCGGGTAAAAGGTTAGTGCAGAAAGGTTATCAGGATTTGTGGCGAACAAAAGGTCGAGCAGGCTGCAGGACTGATTGTTATGCCTTGTTGGGTTGGTGATGAGCTATGATAAGTCAAACGTAACACACGTGTTAAGAAATTCACTTTCTTGGTTATTCTTCGATTTTGTTGATACCATATTTGACCATGCTATCGCTGGGAAGTTGAAATCGCCGAAGAATAAAATTGGCGTGTTATGATAAGAACGTGTCAGGGTGCAAATTGCCTCGCGGAAACATGCGACAAAGCGGGATTCAGCATCCGGAGGGCAGGAACAAGCTCCTTGTATTAAAGGCGGGTGGGATATTTTAGTGCAAACGAGCAGTATTTCCAACGGACAGGATATATCAGTTCTGAAGAAATGGAGATTGCGGTTAGTAGCTATTAAAACCCCTCCACCGGGCCTTTCATCACGGTCACAACGGAATACCTTAAAGCTATCTGTAGTCCTGAGGTTTCAATCGAAGAGTTTAACCAGGTTTCAGTTAAAATTATAACGTTGCTATCCGTGGCGGAAAGAAGGTTAGAAACTGAGTCAACCTTTGGCAAAGTGCTTCTAATGTTAGCATACAAAATATAAAAAGGGCATTTTCACGGGTGATCTTCAGGCTTAGCTGTTAGCTACGAATGGCTTAAGATAACTTTCTCTGTAGAATGATCATGAACATAGGTAATACTATCCACTGTTAACCTGTTATGTCAAAGCTTGTAATGTTTGCCTGAAGATTTCGCAAATGAAAAGTTTTTTTGCGGGCGAGCCGAGTGTTTGGTGCATATTGTGATGATACACTGAAACATATCTTTCAGTATACTCTAATTAGCCAGTATGGGCTCTTTAACTTTAACTTACAATTATTGGCATTGTTTTATTGGCGGTAAATGAGCCAATCCTGTGTGCGCGTTCAATGTCGACTGTGTATACAGTTCTATAGAAAGCTTGTCTTTGCAGAGTTCAATCACCAAACCTTCGGCTTCATCCCAAGTTTCTTCAGAATTATCTTTTATGCAATAGAAGAGAAGATTTGATCTGCGGGCGCTGTCTTCGCACGCATCCAATTGTGACAAAAGTTGTGATATTTTTTTCTGCATTTTCGTTCGCAATGAATTCAGCATCATCCAACTTTTCTATGAGGGCCGAATCAGAGGAGCAGTCTTTTTCAATTTTTAAGCAAGCGGTTCCGAATTTCTTCGAATGCTTCGTCATTTTCGACAACTTTGTTGGAATTGTTTTATATCCCGGAGTAAAGCTACCTGTCCTGACTTAATATCATCTAGTGCAGACATTATGTCAGCGGAACTTTCATTGGGTGCGGAGCGAAGATTAGGCCCTGGATTCAGTTTAACATCACCGCATAGAACAACAATGACAGAACCACTTCGGCGCAGTCATAAGCGATGGAAAGACAACAGCGTGGGCTCGGCAGCGCTAGGAGCGCAAAATAGCGACTGTGAGGAGCGAAGAGCAGTTCGTTACCTGCGCGGCAAAAGGGCGGTGAATGTGGACAAAGCCCATCGCTTCTGCGTTGCCGAGCCCATTGAAGAGCAGCACAAGCGCGCCGCGCATTTTATCTTCGTTGGTTGATGTCGCTGGCGATCTGTCAGCTTGTGAACCAAGCTGTCCGATCGGTGCGCAGACTGGATGCTCCGTATAACATAGTACAGGGCAGTTGTCCACGTGTGCAGCGGCACTTTCCGCTGTCGAAAGATTCGGTGGGACTGCGGGTGAGTCCAGGGGACTTCTGCGGTGATTTTTCACCACGTCGGGATCGGTCAGGGCGTAGGGGACGAGAATGCCACGGCAAAGGTGACCTGCACGGCAAAAAGACGGTGAATGTGGGCAAAGCCCATCGTTGCTGCGTTGTCGAGCCCGCTGAGAGGTTGTTAACAGGTAGCCGGAGTCGGTGTATCTGAAGTAGCAATATTCGCTTAAGGAAGGTCGCTTAACACTGCCTCAACTAACTCAACCGCAACGCGACTCATCCGTTTAGTGCAAGAGAATATAATTCATGGGTAGCTCGAGACTTGTATCCCCTTCATCTGAAATGAACAGAGGATGCCAAAGTGTTTAAGATCATTCTAAACCTTTGACGAGCGGTTCAACGGCGCGAAAAACTGCCTAGTACGCACTTAATCAGCAAAACGTTTTTTTTTTAATGCGTCACTGCTGCTGTCTATCGCATCCCGCTGCATTGTCGTAAAGTGTATACATTGGGCGCACGGGGCGATACCTGAACATGCGATTGCGGGAGCATTTATAGTCATTTTAAAATCTCCCTTTCACGTATTTAGCCGCACATTACGCCTCGTGTAGACCAGCGCTATGTTCACATCTGCTTGTGGCGCCTATTTGCGCGATTTTTGTTTTGAGATAGTTTCGAAGTTTTGCCCGCCCGGCGAATGTATGCGTCCACGTAAATTCACCCCTTGCCTCACAAGCGCTGCCTCTAATATCCAGTTGTTACGCTTGGATGGCTCATGCGCTCCAGACGAACAGTTCAGCCGCATTATGGTTCACACGCCACCATGACCAGCATGACTACCGTGCCCAGCTTTCCTGAGCATTCAGCAACTATAGCCATCTGTTAACTGACAGCAGCGAACAGCGCGTTACTCAGTGGAAATATTTTAAACTTGTAATTTTGTGAAAACAACGGAGTCTGGAGAGGTTCTCCGCGAAAATGGTGATTATCGTGGTCGTCTCTTCCTTCTCATTGCAAAATAGGACCCATAAAATGTTTCCTGCTCCCACACCAACTATCTCCGACGGTTATATTTATTTATTTATTTATTTATTTATTTATTTATTTATTTATTTATTTATTTATTTATTTATTTATTTATTTATTTATACATACTGCAGCCCTATTTGGGCTATTGCAGGGGTGGGTGTAAACAAAACAATGTAGACAAACAAGGAGCACAACAATGGCGAAGAGCAGAGACAATGTGAGTAGAGAAAAAAAAAACATGCAAGAAAAGGCAATACTATTCAATAGCCTCTAAAAACAGTTTTAAGGGAAGAGAGCGCGCACAACCAGGTAAAGAATTCCAGCATTCGATTAAACGCGGAAAGAAACCGTACTTAAAAGTGTTCGTACGGGCAAAATAAGGAGTGATATTTAGGCTGTGGTGACTTCTAGTTTTATATGGTATAGCTGGGATTAGATAATCATTTGAAGAGGTTCGTTAAGAAGAGTTAACAATAAAATAACAATAAAATCAATGGGGTAAACCGAACGTGCGAAAGTCCTCGATAATTTTGTGCGGTCAGCGCCACGCGTCTCGTGGTGGCCGCCGTCCGAAATAGAAGCGTTTGCTCAGATTTCTGGACAAATTCAATATGTATTCGTTTGTGGCTTGTTTTGCAGCTTGTAGACCTTTTGTCTAAAGTGTACAAGCGTACTGTTCACAGGATATGCTGTATGGACATTCGTTAGATTGGGCTAAGAAATATAAATAAAAATAGCAGCGCCCTGCTCGCAACATCAACAGCACAAGAGATTTGACGCACGGGTCATGCGAAGCGAAGGAGCAATGCACGATCTTTGGGCAAACCCATTGGCCTCTATCATCATCATCATTATCATCATCATTATCATCATCATCAGCCTTACTACACCCACTGCAGGGAAAGGCCTCTCCCATGTCTCTCCAATTAACCCTGTGCTCTCTATAGTTTTGACAGAGGCCGCACTTACTAGCTTGCGACCCTATCGGGTGACTGAAACAAGCCGTCAAAAAGAAAAAAAAACAGCCTGTGACACTGATTTTCGTCACGGATATTCCTTGCATGTTATGCGAATATTTCTGGATATTGTCCGACTCGGTCTAATAATTAAACAAAAAACAACAACAACCTGCACGAAGCCTCTGGCTCAGCCTAAACCTTATTTGGGTGTCCGGTATAGAGAACCTAACAGCGCATGCGTCGTTTGCATACGCTCGATAGGCTGGAGGACGGCATCGAATAGTGTCGTTTGCGGGATTGATTTCACGTTTAGGTTAGCCAAGCAGCTTGACCAAACAGTTTGCAAGAGCGTCGCTGTAACCTTTTCTAAACTGACGGCACCAGGTTTCTACTTTCGGTTTAGTCACAGAATCGCACCCGAAAACAGTTTCGGAACATCATAGTCAGACCCCTATTAGCTTTCGTGGCTGTCGTCAGCTTGGAATGACGTCATCAGATAGCCGATACACTTGAGCCATTTAAATAGGTCACATGAGGCATGTTTGTCATGTGACTGAACCCCGAGACGCACTCTCTTGTCACAAATTAAGACCCATTGTAAGAATAATGCGTACGTATTACGCCATGGCAACATGTGGTCTTGATATATTTCATCAGGATTTGATATCTTTCAGGACAAACCTGTTGTGCTCACTGGGACTCGCAAGCCTGTTGACTCTTCACTGTTTCTATCATTCCTTGTCATTGTCTTCACTGTTTTCATTGGTCTTTTGTTGCGCTTTTTTTTCTTTTCATTGTTTTCTCTTTAACTGCTCCGGTTGCACCACTGTAAAAGGCGTATGACTGTTATAGTCGAACACGACTTAGAGGGGCCACGACAGCCTATTTTCACGGATACCCTGCTTATCGCATTTAATTCTCAACTTGTTTAATTAAAATTCCCCCAATCTTCAGTTGATTCTGTGCGGTAAATATTTTTAAAACGAAACTTTTCCGTTTCTTCTGCGAAGTCTTTGATAATCTGGCAACCTCTGATCGCTGACGTCAGAGGGGCATACCCGCCCCGCGTCGTCTGCTGCGCGCTGTTCAGATGCTTGCATGCACACCGTAGACGGCGGTCGCTCGAAAAGTTTTTTTTTAGCTTATCGAAATAAAATACATTTCCAGTGTTCTTTTCGGAAGCCGTCAGCTTAGTACGCGACCTGAGTGATCCTTAAGAAACCGGACTTGCTCGTCGTACCCCTTTTCTGATTGCTGAGGAAACAGAAATCGATGAACCCCTGCTTTATTATTTACGCTCAGAAACATGTTAATTTTACGTTATGAGTGTGATTTCTTTTGAGCAGTCAAGTGGTCCCGTATGTGAAAAGCGGCATGTGCCGTGCATGCCTTCGCCGATGTGCGCCGTGAAAGCCGCGGCGTTTTGTAGCTATAGCTACCAATTTCTTGTCCGCTATTCATCAGCTCGATAATTAAACATAAATTATCACAAGGTGGCACTAGAGTAACCTTGAGGCACGAAAGGAGCAGAGAAAAGTGCCGATTGAGACGACTTCCCCGCTGCATATGTGCATTTGTAAGTCGAACGTACATTCCCTTCGGCTCGTAGAACCCGGCCTTTTGCAGGAACCAAGCCGCTTGCAAAACCCTACGCGACTCTAATGCTTTCACTGCCCGCACCGATGAATAGTCGCCGCCGTCTAAATCAGTGCTTAAAAATAATAGTACATCATTTAGCGTTTACTGTGCGTGCGCATTGCGTCCAAGGAATGCGACGATCACGACAACTGAAGCCCCGCGCTGAGGTTGTTTACATAGCTGTGTGCAAACAGTACTGCTCGTTTGCTTGGCATAAAACGCAAGGTGGGCTCTCCTTATCTTAAACATTACGTAGCATTGCTCACAAATTATAGTTTTACTCATTTACACACTATGATAACACTGCAATAAGCGCCGCTGATGCTATATCGGCTGCTTGGGAAACGCTTCGCGTAGTACCGGCGCTTCGCGCTAATTGTATCTGCTTCTTCTTATGTCATCAGTATTTGATTTTAAAGCGCTTTAGCTAAAAATACGTTCGGACATTACTTGAATTAAAGAAAACAACCAGATTTGTTGTCCACAGTCGACGCCGACGGCTGCTGCCGGCTGCCTTCAGCACATGCTGTGCAGACCGGGTCACATATCGGCACTTCCCCCTTATTGTACTTGCGCCCTGCGATGTAGGCAGTCGTCGCTTTGAGGGCACTGTAGCCAGAACTACGCTCGACAGCTATTTTCAGGCGAAAAAACTTGCGAATTCGCTCTCCGAAATCGCCGAAATCGCACACACGAATCCTCGCTAGGCCTCGTCACGAAAGGGGCCGGCGGTCCACCGTCGGCCGAAATTCAAGAATCTGGCAAGAGTTCCCCGCTGATTAGTAAGAAAGTGTGAAGATATGAAATGCAACCGATCGTTTCGCTTTTTTCGATAAGGATAAGGTACACAAGCGCAGTTTTTCGGACCGTCTATTCACCGTGCGTGGAGCTTTCACTCGGCCGCACAAGCCCGGGCGACGGCGACGAGCGGCACCGTCGTGCGGCGTTTTCTGCCCGTGTCGTTTAATTGCCTCGCCGATAGGTTCTATATGCGCAGGCACCGAATGAAAACACATCTTCGCTGGTGCATGCATATCGCGTATATGTCGCCGTGGCTAGCATCAGGTACAATAAGTTTCAAAATTCTTAAGTTTATAGAATGTCATACCAGCTAGTCCCCCACCACACTCTGCCAGTTCCCACTAAGTTCACACTTTACGCTACCCCGATACGGGGTCGTTGGTCGTGCTGGCGTCGTCGTCGGTCCAGCTTGACAGACCAGTGCGTCAGCGATGGCATTTGCATACCGACCAGCCAACCGGCCACCGATCGCCGTCCTATCGGCCTAGTGTAACCAGGCCCTATACCTATACCTATACCTATACCGAAGAATAAATGCGTTACTATTATTAACGCTTTTGCGGCACCAGTCACTCATATATGGGGGACGACTGCTACTTCGATCGCCCGCGGAAGTACAAGGGACAAGAGACCTCCCTGCGCACATTGCAGCAACGAGAGCAGACGACGTTGCTCCGTGTATGCCCTAGTGACGTCAATATAGCATTCAATATGGCGGCTGCTGCTGGTGGGAGGAGTTTCGTGTTCTCAATTTCGATCGCATTTTTTGGAATATACAGCGCGTCCAGGGCAGCCAAATTTGGAAAGCTGAATCATAAGCTATTGTATTAGTTACCGAAGCACAAAACTGCAATATGAAAAATGACCATGTCATGGCCCCTTTAAGATCGCGGGGGCTTTTCCCCATCTAAGGACCTCCCCTTCCAGCCAATGGCGTCAGGCGCCGTTTCTCACGACCCCGCAAGTGAGACAAAGCAGGGGGTGGTAGATGAAAGGGGATAATCCCTTCTTTGTAAGAACGGGGATAGGCCCCTCTCTCTATATTGTGGCGCCGCTCCCTGCATTGTCACGCTAGCAGGGTCATGAAAATCCGCCGACGACATTGGCTGGAAGGGGGTTCTTTGGCGGGGAAAAGCAGCTGCGCTCTTGAGTTGTATCCGACTATAGTGGACACATTACAGTAAATAAATAAATAAATAATTTGTCTTCGCCCTTACATATACACCTGAACCTTGTGTCAGATTACGTGCACGCTCCCTTGGGCTATTTTCATTTCTCCGATTTCTCTCTCGTGTCACGCTAACTTCCTGATCCGACGAGCTCAACTTAACGCCTCTCAAATTTCGACACGCGTCAGCGAAATCCCCGGCGCCGCATGTACGCCACTTGCAGTTTCTTCGGTTCACTTGGCCCCTCAGTTTCATTTTTTTCTTTCTCTCTTCTTCACTTCTTTCATCTTGATTTACAGTGTCCTTCTTCCTCTTCTTTCTCTCCATCTCCGCCGGGGCACTTGGCGCCCTCTTGGGGGCTCGGACGCGGGGTCCTGGCCCGCGAACTGTCGCCCATACCTCGGCCGTGATTGATCGTTGCGATGGTGTTCGCTTTCGCGGCAAAGATCCGGCGCACGCGTCGAGTGCTTTTGCGTCGCGCTTCGTCGAGTTTTGCAGCGGATTCTGTTTCCTTGAACCTCTCCCCATTTTCCTTTGCTGCCTCCTTCCTTCCTTCCTTGCGGTGCAATACGTGCGAGGAATTTAGCCGCGCTGCCAGCGCTCACGTTCAAGCGTGTTCTATATTCTTTCGCTTTCTTTATATCATTTGTCTCTTCAAAAGAATAAATCACAGCGATAAGCGGATCACGCCAATTCTCTGTCCGGCCGTAATGGATGGAGTTTCTTGTGAAAGAGCAGCTGAACTGAGGTTTTGCAAATTTTTCTGATAGATTGTAACTGCTCCGGGCTGAGGAACAGGAAACGCCCGCCACCTTGCAGTCAATTTATTTCTTGTAGTTTCTTGCTGGGGGATCGGTGAAGAGATTGGAATTTTGTCGAGTGCCCTCGGTGTAAGCAGCACAGGGTGCTTTTGATTTTTTGACGTGGCGTGTATGTAGTCCGCAATTTGAGGCCAGACCTTCCATCGGCTCAGATCAATAACGCTTCTGTGGAGATTCTATGTGTGTAACTAATAATTTTAATTAGTATTCTTGGTCCAGTTGTAGTGAAGGCGAGAAACGCTAGGTTAAGAGGAGCAACCGAGGAAAATAAGAAAATACTCTCCAACTTCTCTCGTTCCCTCGAAGCGATTATGCGATCGTGATGGCTTCACCCCCCCTCACGCTCCGTCCCCCCCCCCCCCCCCATCCGCACGAGTGCACCTGCTCCCAGGCCACATTTGGGCCACAGGTGCTACATTATCAAGGCAGGCGAGTGCAGGTGACAACTGCTCGATAGTGTAGGTGAAAACTGCTAAGAGCACAGGTGAAAACCGCTGGAGAATGGAAGTGAACTCTCCTCAAAAACATGGATGAAAAGTCCACAAGAGCGTAGGAGAAAACTCCTTGACAGCGTAGATGGAAATTACTCAAGGGCGTAGCTGAAAACTTGAGAACGTCGATGAACAGTCCTCAAAGCGGCGGGGAAAACACCTGGAGAGCGTGGGTGCAGCCTCCTTCAGAGCTTGGGTTAAAACTCCTTCAGAGCTTGGATGAAAACTCCTTGAGAGCGTACGTGAAAACTCTGAGAGCGTGGGTGAAAACTCTTAAGAGAGTTGGTGACAGCTCCTAAGAGATTTGGTGAAAACTACTCAAGAGCACAGCGCATGGGAAAAATCCTCTAAAACGAGACTGAAAACTCAAGAGCGTAGGTGAGAACTCCTCATTAGAGTATGTGAAACTCCACGTAAGCATAGGGTGAAACTCCTAACGGCATTTGTGAAAATTGCTCAAGAGCGGGAGTGAGAACTCAAGAGCGTAGGTGACAACTCTTTGAGAGCGAGAGCGCACGTTGAAAGTCCCAACGTCAGCATATCGGGAGCTTTCGGTTACGACGAACTACAACAATGACAGCGACGCTGTTTACCTCATAGAAAGCATATATAACTACGCAGTAAAAATTCAGAGGTGACGTTTCTTTGTGTCATCCAGGTAAACGTCCACCGCGTCTTATACGGGTATGATCTTGATGCGCAGCGGTACCCAAGGCCGCGTGATAAGGGCTTTTCTTTTTCTTCTGACCATCGTCACATCGTAATAGTTTACCTATCAGTTCTTGGCATCATGACCCATTTCTCAACGCTTAGCACGAATCTACGCTTTTAAACCCGCATTCTCTTTGCTTGCTCGAACGAAAACGAGGCGAAAAGTGCCGACACGCATTCTTGACAAACGCATTCTGTCCTCGGAACGCCATCGCTGCCGGCAGCACCACAAACTAACGATATGTCTTCGGGCGGGAGCAGCTAGCGATCGCTCCTGCGGCCGAGATCGTAACAAGGGGCTGCGTCCAGAACGGGAGACGACGATGATGGCACAGCCAGCACACGCACACCCCCCGTCTTGTCTCCCTCTCTCATATTTCCCACTCGTTCACCTTTTCCGGTGCTTCCTCGCACTCCGTAAAAACGGGGCCCGAAAGGCACTAAAGGAGGGTTGCGGATGGCTGCCGTCCCTCCTCCTGTAGCTGCCATATAGGTTACAAGTTGCCGGCGAGACTCGAGGAGGAGCGGGGCTTGCAGAACAGGGACGGCGGAGCTGCTTGTGGCGGAAACAATAAGAGCTAAACCCCGCGGGGCGGCCCGGCAAAACGCGGCAGCAAATGATGACGCGCCGTGTCTAAAACGGGATGCGTGATGTACGGGCACGCTTTTAGGAGCCGGCTGGTGCCGCCGCTGACGCTGCTGCAAGACGCGTAACTCAAGGCGAGGACCCGGCGTCGTCGGTGAAGCCCTGTACGCGCTGCTGCGGCGACCCCGGGGCGAAGGATGGCGCGGACCCGGGGCCCTATTACGAGAGCCGGCCACCATACGTCAGGGGTTGCCTGAGACGCACCTCTCTTCTCCACCCTTCCAACTCCCACCCAGCGATTCATCAGCAGGTGTAGCGCGCGGGAGACGGTCGGTGGCGGTCACTCCCGTGTGACGCGAATAACTACGAAAATAACGTGCGTCGGGAAGCTCGCTGTGCGAGCATCTCGAAGGAGCGGCGGCGAGAAAAAAAAAGAAAAAAATGTCCAGCATTTGCCCAACACCTCTCGCCCCTATCTCGTGACGGCGCGCACTACCATCTTGATCGCATCACCGCTTGGGGCACATTCTCGAATGCGAGATTCTTTGTCTCGACTAACACGCGCGGGGCTCCGATGTCTTCCTTTCCGTCTCCTTTTTACTCGGTTTTAGAAATGGGGTCGTCTACGTCTGCCTTTCAAGTGGTCATGTAACGCCTACGTGTCTCTGTCGTCCTTTGGTTTGTTCTTCAAGCGTTAATTCTATTTTTCACTCTTTGCATTGTCGGATGTAACTCAGGAACAAAATGCCAAATGCAACCCAGAGGTGCTTCTGCAACCAATGACGTTGACCAATTCTTAGCCTTGCTGGCGCAGTCTACAGGTACAAGGCGGTTGACTGTCACATCATAGCATTAGGTCTAAGTAATTGGGTAGAGGGAATCTTTCACACCTTCGTTCTCAAGTCGTGACGGACTATACAGTCTTTCCCGTTTCTCTGTATTTTGCTCTTTTAGGCCGTTTTATCCTCTTTCTATCTTGAGTTGCCCTTGACAGAACAATCCTTGCTTAAACGGTTGATGCCTTGACGAATTGCCGCTTTTTGGCTGTATGTCGGCGAGCTACGCTGCATCTCAGAAGCATCTAAAGGCAGCCCTTCAGTCTAGATTGGTTTGGTTTATGGGAGTTTAACGTCCCAAAGCGACTCAGGCTATGAGGGACGCCGTAGTGAAGGGCTCCGGAAATTTCCACCACCTGGGGTTCTTTAACGTGCACTGACATCGCACAGTACACGGGCCTCTAGAATTACGCCTCCATCAAAATTCGACCGCCGCAGCCGGGATCGAACCCTCGTCTTTCGGGCCAGCAGCTGATCGCCATAACCACTGAGCCACCGCGGCGGCCTCTTCGGTCTAGACTATGTGCGTGCTCCTCGCTCACTCACTCACTCACTCGCTCGCTCGCTCGCTCGCTCGCTCACTCACTCACTCACTCACTCACTCACTCACTCACTCACTCACTCACTCACTCACTCACTCACTCACTCACTCACTCACTCACTCACTCACTCGTCCTGTGGCAGTAACTTTTTAGAAGTTACCACTAAATTGCTTCACACTTATTATACAGTGGGAGGAAATTTTCCAGATTTTTGTGAGAAGCATGCTCTGAGAAATTTCCACGCTCTCATGTAATTAAATGTGCAATTCCTTCCGGGCCCTGATAAGACCGTGGTGTGCCTCTGCATTGCTTTCAGGGTCCCAATTGTGCTTCTTCTGAATAGTTCGTTATTAAAACCCATTCGATAAAAAAAATTAACTGCCATATTTTATGCATTTTCAAGTGCTTATCCTTGCATAACATTCTAACTATAGAGTACACACACTCACCAGTCACATGAGACATATACCAGAGCAGCTGCAAAACGCGGACGTGTACTCCTCTTGAAAACGATTTTCTGCGTCCGTTTCGCATGTCCCGCTTAAAACGTTTCTGAGCGAGACTTTTTAAGATATCAGAATATCTTTATTGCGTTCACAAACATGGACGCATTGTGTGAATGGGTTAAATGTCAACCAAGTGTTTCTATTCTTGAGGCTGTGCTCTCTGAAGGTGGAACGAATTCAGGGCGAAACTTGCACACTGCTTGTTTCACGCATTTAGAACCTCTGTACTCGCCCTTACTCTCTTGCTCTTACACTGTATGCTCCTATTAGTGAAAACTACAGCAGTTGCTCGAAACAGTTGGCTAATCCGGGGAAGACTGCGCGTCACCTCGACACAGCTGCAACAGTTGTTGCAAGTTGGTCACTCCACAGTCTGTACCTAGTTTAAATCCATAATAGTGTCGCTTTAACAAGTCATTGGTCGTTTCCACGTGAGGTCCGTAACATTTCCGTAGCACTATAAGCCAACTCCAGGCGTTTTTCGAACGTTTTGAGTTGACAGTCACATGACATTCTTTAGTCTCCTCTTTACTGCACAACAACCCGTTTTTCAAAATAGCGCGGGAGAGTATTTTAAAACGGCTAGAACAGCAAAACCGAAACCGAAATTCAGTCCGTGGTTAAGGACAATTATTAACGTGATGCAATGGTGACGTCATAAACACTATAGAAATGCACTGAAGTAACGAGTGGAAACGATTGGTCCTGGTATAAAATGCCTGAGACGACTTAGTGGGGCAACGAGCTGGCATTAACTTGCGCGTAATATGTGTAACGTCACAAATGCAGTGTTGCCAGGAGAAATAACCTGAACTGAGGCCATGGAAACAGTAAGCTTTAAAATCGATTTGCGCCGGAATGAAATGTCGCACTGGTGCCAAACTCGCTTGGAGTAATTAGGAACTAGAATGAAAGCGTATAGCGCAAGTTTAATTAATCAGAAAGTGTTAAACTGTGCAGGAATTCACAGGAAGGCGCTGTCGGCGCACCGCCACCCTCCACAGCAAGAGAATAGTACGTTTTCAGTTAAACTATTTAGACAACTCTTTCCCACCACGTGCAATGGCCTCTTGGCACCGCAAACATCGGAAGCACATTGAAACATCGTCAAACTCTTTCCCTTTCCCTCGTACTCCTTTCTCTCCATTTTCGCGTTCCGCTTTCCGACTCGCGCGACACGGCGTCGCTCCGTACCGAGGAGAACAGCGATCGGCTAAGAGCGCGCAGTGGCAGTTATATATACGCGTACTAATGTGCGGGCGCAAATGGGCCACACTGAACGGTAATTTCGGACCGGGACACGGCGCTTAACTGGCAGCGGCACACTTCTACTACGCTGGCGTGGGCGGCGCCACGCGATGGATAGCGCGTCCATCGGAGCGTGCGAAATAGCCGCGACAAGCCGAGCGCCGCCAGACGGCGCCGCGCAACAGCGCGCCGCAGCGTTGCGATCGCTGGCGGAACTGGCTCGTCGCACCGACGACTGCCGGCCGCTGCTGGTTCACTCGGTTCATTTGTCGGCCGACACAAACGCTGCTGGTCTCGATCCGAGCAAACCGAGTGGCGCAATTTTGAGCGCCACTTATAACTCTTGTACGTGCCTGGCCCTCTTTTAGTCCTTTTCATTATGGCCTCGCTGAGCGAGAGAGGGCGCCTGTATCGCCGAAGACGTCGAGCGATTGGTTTCGACCGCATTGTTCGGGGTCACGAATGGGCGCTCCTGTAGTGTGTTAGGTGAGTAAGGGTAGGGTGAGCAAAACAAATATGAAAGAATGGCATGACGGAACGGTATGGTCTGGCTGCGAGGGAGCGTGAAATAACGAAATATTCGATATAACGAACGTTATTCGGTTGCCTCTGGAAGCCGGGTGTGTCCGGATGTAACTCGGTATTAATGATTGCACTCAGTAAGAAAACGCATTGCTCTCGAACTTATCTCTAACCTTACCACCGATACGAGCGGTAACAGCAGCACGGTGGAGCTTGAGCCTATACGAAGGGAGGAAAGTATCGGTTTTAATAGGAATTGGCGCCATGTGGGAACTGAATCAAAGGTAATTTGCAGTGCACTTGAGTAGCTGCGCTGAGTCCACGATTCCTGGACACTAATTTTAATTGTGAAGCAACTGTGGAATTATGTGAGGTACTATTATCGAAATATAGAAGGTAATGGTCCATCCTTCCGATTCGTAGCGAAATTTTTCTTTTAAACTTTTTCCACCTCTCGCATCCAGTAGTTAAGGCTGGCATAGGAAACCAATGGTGAACGTTTTTGGCGATAGAAAAAATACTCACAGCAAAAAAATTCAAGCCTTCCTGGGGCAGATCTACAAATATATTGACTGTTATAGTGAAATTTTACGATATATGAAAAAAAAAATGCATTCATAAACTATCTTCCATTCAAAAATGCGCCTGTCCAGACTTTTTTGTTATGTTTTGTCAGCTTTTTCCGCAGTTTATCGTGCTCAGCATCTTTCTTGAAACTGCGCACGCCAGCAGTTTCTCTTGGAAGAGGCACCTCTGCCAGCATCGTTCTCACTGCGAGGACAGCATTTCGAGAGCTGAATGTCTTGGTCGTCAGGTGAAACATACGAGTAAAATGTAAGACAATTTTTCTTTACATTTCTTCCTAAAATATTTTTGTTCTGCGCAGACAATGACAAAAAAATAATCAGAAAACGCTATTGCAAGGACATATACACGAAACAAGAAAAAAAAACAAAGGCGCGCCATATTTAAGAAAGAGAGTTTAGGGAAGTTGAAGTATTCATTCATGCTTTGTGCACTAAATCGAAGGAATTCCGATTTTCCTTTAGCCTAGTATACGCAAAAGATCGAGAAACTAGAACTGGCTGGCGACAGGCAAAAACAAAACTTGATGACTTCGACATTATGCACCAAGTCTTCTTCCTCTCTCTCTCTCTCTCTCTCTCTCTCTCTCTATTGTTGCTGCTCAATATACAGTTTGCTAGTTTCATCCTGTGTATTTCTACTACAGAAGAATAAAGCTATTCCATCTGCGATAGGGTTAATCTTCTTCATCCGTCAGAAACAAACCAAGATGATTTAGCGATAGGGGGCACAAGCCTCGTAGCTGTTCGAATCCGCTACACACTGTATAAACATTCAAAGCGAGACATAAAGGAAGTTCAGCGCATCTGCGAGCACACCCGGACCGTGTTGCGTCACGGGGGATCGGTGTTCAATCTCCACAAAACGCGCTCTTCCAGTCCGTGACGTTGTTGCAGCAGCGCTGGAGAAGGGAGAGTTTGGAAGGTGGTTCGGAGAGGGCAGACGCTGCTCTCATTTGATTACGTCTCCTGCGGGAGGCACAATTTGAAAGAATGCACACTGGACAGCCGGGAGCGCTGTCACTAAGAGCGAATATAAGTTTTACTCGGTGAGAGCCTGCCTGCTGGCCTTTTCGTATAATGAGGACAGCTGTCACTATAACGCGACTGTAAGCTATAGTGTCGGAGGAAACCTGCCTCCTTCCCTTTGCGGGAAATCGGGAGCTCTTGTAGACTAAACGCGACTGTAGGCTGTACTCGGAAAGAAGCTGCCTTCTATACTCTTTTCAGAACATTTCTCGGTGAGATAGTAATGCAGCCGGAACGTTCTTTTAGCGTTTGGCGTCGTATCAAAGGCAGCTGTACATTTCAGCGACGCCATCTTGCGGCGATTCACGCTTCGAAATGTGTCTACGTTCGACAAATAGACCGGAGTGAAGCTGTCAGGAAACGTTCGCTCAGCCGAGTCCAGCAGTTCCAATTTTCTCTGCTTCTGGGCATCAGCCGGTGCGCGATACAGCAAGAAACTTAGTGCATAGTTCTTTTTCCTTGTCCGGCAAATCTGGAGTTAAATTCTGTTCTGCACGTAACCCAGCGATCTCATTTGTCCATTTTTTTCCTTCCATTGTCCGGAAGCACTAGTCGCTAGCACGATGCTCGTAGTGTGAATCAGTGGTGAGAAATTCTTCGCTGACTCAAGGCACGCCAAGCGCGGATGCTTAAGTCGAGTACTTTAAATTCCTGTGGTTCACATTTTAGTGCGCGCTTACCTTACTATACTTTTTGCTCGTAAAAATACAGCACGGAGTGAGCGTGACACTTTCACCAGAAGCAAAGCCACAGATGTATGTCAGTAAGATGTGCCCGCACGTCGCGCAATGCTGGTTGCTCCGCCAACAACACTATAGTCGAGTACAAGTAAAAGAAAAAGCGGTTCTTCCCCATCAAACGACCCCCTTCCAGCCAACAGCGTCGGCCTATTCTCATTGGCCTGCTGGCGTGACAATGCAGGGAGTGTCAGATAAAAAGGACTAGTCCCCTCCCTATAATGTCGGAAATAGTCCCATCCCTGCATTGCCACGCCTCTCCCTGCATTATCACGCTACTGACTCTAGCAGCTTCATGAGAGTCGGCGGATGCTATTGGTCGGAAGGGGGTCCATTAACGGGGAAAAGCCGCTTTTTTCTTGAATTGCCTCCGATTATAATATTTATTGTCGTTTCACTGGGACTCCAATTTACGAATGGAGATTTTTTTTTCTTGAATTGCATCTGACTGTAGTAACTATAGTGGTTTCATTGCAACGCCAGCTTACGAATCAAAGTTCCAGCATCAGGCTTAATTTCGCTACTTCTGCTATGAAGTTCTCCTACAACACGAGAACGCTGGGTGCATGTGCCTTGCATCCGTAGATTAAGGCTCAAGTTTGTCGACAACGCAGCGACGCCGCTGCGTTTTGTTCCCGCGCTAGCGGCTGGGTGGGGAAGCCGCCGTTGCCGCGAGGGGGCGGCGCGAGCGAGTTCCTCACCGAGGTTGCATGGTGCGCGTCTTTTCGGACGGGCGTTCGCGCCCGTGACGTTGACGGATCGTCGGCAGTCGACCACGGCGCGAACCCGCTTTTCTCCATTTGAATTACACTCACAAGCTTTAGCATCAGCAGCCCCGTGGGCGCACAATTGGTTTCTCTTCTCCTTCCGTCCCCGGCTCCGTTCATTTTTGTCCGCACCGTTCGGTTCACTCGGCTCCAATCCGAGAAAAGACGCCTGTTGTTCGTGGCTGGGCTTTCTCTCAAGACGAGATTGCTATGCTGCAAAGCGAGACAGCAGGAGAAGGCCCAGAGAGAGGGATGGTTGTTGAGACAGAAAGCCTCTTTTCTTGCTCCTTTATTTTTTCTTAGTTCTAGGAAAGGTATGGCCACCCACGACGAAGGCTTAAGGCGAAAGAGAAAATGTACAATACACAGATAAAAGTGTATAATAAATGCCAAAAGGGAAAGAAATGCAAACGGGCGTGACGGGATGCTTCAACTTCAGCAGATGGGCCATGTAGGGTTTCAGGATGTGAGGCTTAAGAATAATCAGCAGCTTACTGCAAGAGGAGGCCGGAGATGAAAATATAAGAAGCTGAAGCGAGAATGTATGTATGCGTGGCGAAAGACTATCAGTACTATAAACAGGTTACGCTAGTCAAAGCACATTATTCTGACGTCATTGCATAGTGGAGTTGTGACGCTTTTAAATTCATCGCTATGAGGTGTCTTCAGTGCACACTTCGTCATATGGCCGTCTCGAGTGCACCGTGAAACGCTGCTAAGCAATTGCGCTACGCGGGATTTCCATAAAGATATCGACACAGCAGCGTTACGCGTAGAAGGAGCACGAGGAAAAGAGGAAGTGTTTAGCAGCATAAATATCCTAACATATTACCCTACCTGGCAGGCCATTTCAGTTGAGATGATGAGGATAAGGTGGAGCACATTCACAGAAAAGTGATACATGCACACGTGCATACCCATAACACTTTCAATGGATGTACACAAGTCGCGAGTCCCTGAGAAATCTTAAAACGGACTGCGCCGCGCGTATATAACGCAGAGGCCGCGTTGAGAGGACTATTCCAAAAAAGAAGCCAGTAATTCTTCCAAAATAACGAGTCACTGTCTCAGTTAGACAATACTCAATTTTTATTGCAGAGTTTATATTTTTCCCGCGCAGATTTTCTAAAGATATCGCGGAATTTAATTGAACAACCCAGTAATCAGAGAAAACTGCGCTGTATGACGCGCAATAGGCTTGCTTAAGCAGAATTCATAGGTAAAAACACCTGCCACGATAGAGAGTGCTCTTCGTGAGTTATTCGTAGAGTTCTTTGCCGCGAACCGCATATTTCTTTATTTATTTATCACTTTACCCACAGTGCCACAAAAGGCATTACAGTAGGGGAAAGTGGATCTCGCTTTTTTATTTTTTTAATGCGTTAGCATTAGAGCGGTTATGTGAACGAGAACCCGGCGTCCGGCGTTCGTCGCACAGAGCGTGGAGAGGTAAGCAGCAAAAAACTTCAGAATCGGATGACGTCAAGCGGGATACAAACGTATCAGCTCTGCTTTCCGCTGCTTTAGACCACTCAGCCGTCGCCGCAACCTTTCTCCCCGCGTGTTAAAATGCTAGCCTTTCGCGCTCTGCGTTGGAAATCATCAATTCCGTTCATTTTTTTCCCCAACAGGGAAGCTATCACAGCGATGTGTGCAGTTAATGCAATTTAAGTCCTCTACACAACCATGTTTCCTCCCACCTACAGAAAAGTGTTCATATACCTTGAGCCTGGCGCATGATAGCCTTAGCTGCTTATGTGCCATTAATTCCAACACAACACAACACACTCGTGGTCAGTTGCAAAACGTGCAATCGCCATTGTTTACCAACAGGTTCGCAGTCGTGAACTGTCTCGTCTGGGGAAACAAACTTTTGAGCAGAAAACGCGCATTTATTATCACGGGTACATTCAAGGTTTTTTTTATTATGCTGTATTATGCCTGAAAGGAACCAACGCACGAAGCAACTAATACCGTAGCAAACGTGACTGTAGCGTTCACGCTTGTCTGCTAATAGGCAAGTTTACTCTGCACTTAATGCACAAAGAACTCGTATGTTACTCAGAATCCTTCGTGCATTTTCCCCGAACTCGGCTTCTCTCAATGCCGCTCGTTTCTAAAGAATGGTGGAGAACGATTAGCTTGAGCCGGACTGGATTTCGCAAACCATATTATTTTCTGCAACTTACTGAAAGAGTCGGTCAAGTGCTATGCGTATCTTATCACTGAAGCTTGTCGCAGTCAAATAATTCTGGCACGCGTATACATTTTGAGCCCCATCGTTTTTTTTTTCCTCTTTATTTCGCTAGCGTGCGCGGCATCTCAAAATCGCATTTAAATTCGCAAACCTTACAGCAACAGCGTACTGTACTACAAGAGTGCGCCGAATGTCTCACTAACACATAATACTGCCGAAAATCGCGCTGGAGTTTCGGGACAGCCAGCTCGTAATGATGCATAAGCATAAGGCATGAATTTGGGGCGTCACCCGAGGTGAGGGGACGTTGGCTGGAAACGGGCGACGAAAACGCGATTTCCTCGGGCGTTACAGCGTTCTTCCATTTCTCTCACTGTGCGGCCAGAACACGACGACGGGCGAAGCAGGCTGTTTTCAGCGAGGAGGGCCGAACTTCTTGGCAGCCGGAAATGGCGGGAAAAGAAAAGAGGGACTCAAAGACAAACGAATAGGAAACGTCTCACTTTCTGACGTCCGCGAAGAAAACAACGCTGCTCGCGGATTCGGCGAGCAGCATCGCTCACCAATGGAATACTCCTGCTGGTGTTGCGGAGCTTGAAAGCAGTCAGCTCGCGCGTGCGCACTCCGCTTTCTTTTCTTCTGCTTCTCGCGACCGGAGGGGCTAAGCTTCCTGGAGACATGAAAAAGCTTCCAGCGTCCGACTCGAGCGCCCCCTCTTCATCCCTCCAGTCGCAAGTTTGCTTTTCTCTCGGCACAGTCGATGCCCCGCGGTATTTCTCGGCGAATCGCCGGAGAGCGTATACATCCAGCAAATTTTGATATAAAATCGCCACCGCTCAGCCCAGCTTCGAGGAGGAAGCGCCGCCCGCGGGCTTTTCGGCACTTTTCCCGAAGCATCGTCAAGGAAAGCTCCGAGTTTGTTTTTTCATCTTTTGTTTCCTCTCCGCTTGGTATAGAGCGCCTGGGCAGGTTCTCATATAAGTTACGGTCATACCTGAGTGAGCAGTATACAGTTTGGCGGCGACATCTATCTATTATGGCAGCTGGATAGAAAATGGAAGGCGGCGCTGAAGATCGCATGGCCCGAGGCTTTATAGAAGCTGCTCAGAAAGCAGTGCAGAAGCGCGGCGGTTCGGGTGGGTGGAGGCTTTGTGCAAGAAGACGACAAACAATTATGGCAGGAACACTGATGGTCTTCTTTGTTTTTTTTCTCCCTCACATACACGCGCACTCTTGAAGCATCTTTCGCAGTCGCTTAATCTGTATTTATGTCACATGGGTGGACAAAGAGGATTACGACCGATCTGCGAGTGAGCATCCTATGGCTTAAGATCTTTTTTTTTTTTCGCTGTATTGGTGACGTCAAAAGCTCTCTGCTTTTATCGCATCAGTGCAATTCAGGGAGCACCTAATGCTCTGCCTTTTTTACTTCTTTCAAAAGTGGAGAAGTGAAGTATTTTACTTATTTAGTTGTAACTATGCTCGTTATAGTTCACTATACGCGAACCCCCCAAGTACGCGGGGAGAAACGGTAGTATGGAGAACTGCTCACTCACTCACTCACTCACTCACTCACTCACTCACTCACTCACTCACTCACTCACTCACTCACTCACTCACTCACTCACTCACTCACTCACTCACTCACTCACTCAGTTGCTCACTCTCTCAGTGAATCACTCAGTCACTCATTCAGTCACTGACTGACTGGCTGGCTGGCTCGCTCGCTGGCTCGCTCCCTCGCTCGCGCACTCACTCACTCACTCGCTCCCTCACTCACTCGCCCACTCTCACTCACACTCACTCGCCCGCTAGCTCACTCACTTCTCTCACTAACCTCACGTCACAGACCTCTCTTACTCACTCGCTCACTCACTCACTCGCTCACTCACTCACTCGCTCCCTCACTCACTCACTCAGTTGCTCACTCTCTCAGTGAATCACTCAGTCACTCATTCAGTCACTGACTGACTGGCTGGCTGGCTGGCTCGCTCGCTCACTCGCTCACTCACTCACTCACTCACTCACTCACTCACTCACTCGCTCCCTCACTCACTCGCCCACTCTCACTCACACTCACTCGCCCGCTAGCTCACTCACTTCTCTCACTAACCTCACGTCACAGACCTCTCTTACTCACTCGGCCACTCACTCACACACTCGCTAGCTCACTCACTTCTCTCACTAACCTCACGTCACACACCTCTCTTACTCACTCTCTCACCTCATTCACTCACTCACTCGCCCATTGATCCTGTAGGAAAGATGCAGAGAAGGGACGTATCGGCCACTTGTGGTGTGTCTCTATCATTCTCTTCCGTCTAGTTTAGGTAGAAATCCTTTCTACCGGCTAGTGCCACATTACCATTGTTAGCTCAGAGCTGGACGTGTAGTTTGTTAGGCAATGTTGTAATGATTTCACGCTGTTAAAAATCCTGAAAGACAATCATTGCGCCGACACCTTTGAACGAGATTTATGTGGGATCTGTCCCACAGGAACGCCGTTCTTCAACACCGTCCTTCTATGGCTGACCGGCAGCCGAGCATTTTCATCGTCCGAGGAATGATACTAGATCGAGTCTTGTCTGTGGCGTCAGTGCCCTTAAAATGGCTCTTAGGGCCGCGAATAAAACTTTAGTTAAGTCCCGATTTACTAAGTCATACAATCTTCAACGAGTTAATTCAGTGTTTGAAGCTGCGTTCGCAGAAACTTTATTCACACAAAATGAGACCCTCGATTAAGCATTAGAGCACAAGCACAGTGCTCTGTCCTGCATTTCGTTATGCAGAAGTGGAGGTTTGTTTTGAGGTGGATGTTACACTGCTGTCCGCAGCCAGTCAGGAATGCTACATACGCGTACCATGCCAAAATAACGTGTTCATGCGCAACCTGTGCCTTTGAACCACGGAGTTGTTCAAGCATAAGAATTATTACTAACTAGCTTGAATAATTCTTGACAGTAAGGCCAATCCGTTCTGATAGCTGGCTGATCATTAGAAAATGTAGGCTGCAGGGAGGTTTGTAATCGGCGCTGTGCGTCTCTCGCTGGCTGTCTCGAATGCCTCCGTATGACCAAAGTGAACTAGAATAGTTCTATTTAGTATGGGCTCGTAACTTGCCCTTTTGTGGCAACTAATTCCGAGCCAAGAGTATGTAGTCGTCCTCGGACCATCTCGCAACCTGATCCCGCGCATGCTGCCCGTCGACCCGTAACATCACAAATGCGAGCGGTCGCCGGTGGCGGCTTCGGCACGGCCAGGTGCAGGGCCTGTGTGAACGACAGCAAGCGAAGCCGGCCTTCTGTGTGGGGAGAGGACGCCCTTTTCCTTTTTTTTCCTTTTCGGCTTGCTTCTGTCTCCCTCTCCACAGGCGCACGCGCTGGGCACGCGCCTTTTTGTGGTTCGTTCCGCGCCGGTCGGCACATTCAGTGCGCCGCAGCCAGCCTCCCTACTCCCGGTGCTGCGGCGTTTCTTCCCCATTTCCCCATCTCGCCCTCCCATCCTTCCCTAAAGCGTTCAAGGTTTCCCGCGTCCCCGCGACACGCTTCTCGTGGCGGTGGTGGGCACGCGTGAAGTGAGTCTACTCTTTGCGGAGGTCGCCACTTCTTCCTTGCGATTGCAGCCGCCCTCACCCAACTCCCTCCCCTCAACCTTCAATGCCGCTCCAGCTTCCTTCCCGGTAGACCTTCCCGAATGACCCCCCCCCCCCCCCCCCGCCTCTCCTTTCGTCTGCTTTTAAAACGCCTGCGGAAAGCCCTTTGGCTGCCTGCGCCGTCGCTTAACGCATACAGCGATTAGCTACCAGATTTTTTTTTTTCTGTTGAGTCTTGCACCATTATAGCTGCTCATTCTTCGTCTTGAAGCGTGGGCTGACTCAATGGCTGCTTCTCGTCAGCATACATTTCTTCGCTCTCAACGTCGTTTCCATTATCGGTAACGATGCAGCAACCCCATTTCCTGATTGGTCGCAATGACCTTCGAGCGGTGCGGCATGAATCGCATGGCGTCCTTGACAGACTGTTCGTGCTTGTTTCATATTGACGATCTGTTGTTCTGTCTAGCTGTGCACGTCGTCGGATACTTCGTGCTTATTCCAGATATTATGCAGGTTTTGCTTAGTTATGTTCTGACACATTCTATAATACGTACTCTATCGTTATAGAAATGGCAGCACTGCGTTTAGTTGAAGTTTTGTTTGTTTTTGCGACGCACGCTACAGTATAGCCTGTTTTAATATTACTTCTGAACTACCGAACATTACTTTTTTTAACGATTTAGTGTACTGAAAACTGCCTTATGTACTCTACTGTACATGCAGTTATCATTCTACCTTCTTCGTTTTGCTTCGTGGTTTTCCGTGATATTTCTGTTATTGGTGTTACTCTTCTTGCCGCGCCGCCGCGGTGGCTCAGTGGTTATGGCGCTCGGCTGCTGACCCGAAAGACGCGGGTTCGATCCCGGCCGCGGCGGTCGCATTTCTATGGAGGCGAAATTCTAGAGGCCCGTGTGCTGTGCGTTGTCAGTGCACGTTAAAGAACCCCAGGTGGTCGAAATTTCCGGAGCCCTCCACTACGGCGTCTCTCATAGCCTGAGTCGCTTTGGGAAGTTAAACCCCCATAAACCATCTTCTTGTCGCGGAGTTCGCGCTTTGTTTATAGTTTTCTTTGCGCTTTTTACGCCTTTTTTTTATCCTTTCTCCCGTGCTCCTGCACTCGTTCGACAAGTTGCTTGACGGGTGTTTCGGTCTTTCCGCGGCCGTAATTGTTGGCGTGAGCGCCCTTCCGCCCTCTACGCCGAGGGGTGGAAGGCGGAGCTGTATAAAAAAAGCCGCGGCTCAACGCCCCGTCCCGGCCAGGCAGCCCCGTCCAGACTGGCGCGACGTTCGCGCCGCGCCATCGCATTCGCGTTCCCTTGTGCGCTCGCATAAGTTGGCAGCGGTGGAGCGCGGGGGTTGGTTGGAAAACGCTGGCGATGACCGGGCTCACTGTGACGTGCGTTCGCCTCCCCCCCACAGTTTTAGTTCGTTCCTCTCTGCAGTTCTAGACGGGCACAAGGCTATCTGTTGTGCGACACGGCAGCGGTGCGTGCTTTGTAAAGGCTTCACTCACCTTTGAGCACGCAATTAGCACTCCTCGTACGAGTCTGAAGAAAGAGAACTCGAGTTATCGTTTAAAGTTTTAAAACATGTGATGTTGGCTGCTGTTGGGTGGATCCTGCTCTTTCTTTTCTAAACCTCCTCATTTGCCTCTCGTTAGACTTTTACGCTAATCATTCATGCATTTCCCGAGCATTTGTTTTGTGAGTCGAATGAACAAACACACCTAAATTAGTTGCTAACCAGCGGCTTTCATTCTCCTTTTTTCACCCCCGTGTGCGAACGTTCTGTCTGTCCCAATCAATGGCAGACGTCGGCTAGGCTGCACCGTCCCCTGCCCCAGTTTCGCCCCTCCCTCATGTCCCCACTTCGTGCTCCGTAATAAAATCTCCCGCAGCAGCTGCACAATCCTGGTCTCAAAACCACGTGACTTCACATCATCACTGCCTCGAGAACGGCTGTCGTTTCGAAAACAACAGCCACTCTTGCGTCACGACGAACCCTAACGCATGGGAAAGGAGGAGGGCGAGAGAACTCGTAAAAGGTCGCAGGAGGACAAAGATAAAAGCGAAACGAGGAAATTCTGCGGCGGTGCGGTCGGTCGGTTCGGTCTGTGCGGTGGGGGAATTTAAAAAAAGGTCCGGGACCCACAACTGCTCGTGTATATACGCACACGTCGCGTCCGCTCGTCTCGCGACGCTGATGCGCTTGTTATCGTCGCGACGGCAGATTGTCAGTGATGCGTCCGCACCATCTGCGCGCATCCGCCCCCTGGCGGCTCCCGTCCTCGCCCCCCCCCCCCCCACCCCCCCCTCTGCTCTATATGCTTCATGGAGGAGTAGAGGGCACGGGCGCGCACAATCTGGCATTCTTGCCGCCGCGGGGCGGTTTTTCTAGCTCGAGATTTTTGGCTCCGGGCGCGTGCCTCGCAGTTGAAGTTGGCGATCTTGTTCCTTCCTCTTCATCCGCCCACGTTTGGCTTTCGCCCCCCCCCCCCCCCCCCCCGCCGCACCCTGGTTGCTCTATTTTTTACGTGATTCCGCGATCCCTTTCTCGAGCTGCGGTGAAGCGTTAAAGAAATGGGGGACGGCGTTCACTTTGTGTCTGTTTGGTGAGAGCGAAAATGTTTT